>NC_043005.1:88766069-88793569 GCF_006345805.1 Octopus sinensis | reverse complement strand
CAAACCAACACAGGTACTAAGCAATGAGAAACACACACACACATTTATATACATGTGTTAATGTTTGTTTTTATGTTTAGTCTGACAATGGCTTAACTGGCCAAAACTTAAACTTTGGAGTTACTATCAATAATAGCTATTTCTAGAATCCCTAAATGAGATATAAGTAGTAACAATATTAGACGGTAACGTTCTGTTTTTTTTGCCACTATAACATGGCTTTTCTATAAAGAACTATGTTATTACATTTGCTCTTCATGAGATCAGCAGCTTTCTGCCACTTCTCTGTTTATATATTGCGAGTAGGAACAATTGACTGCTTTCTCTAGCAGGCAAGTATCCAGTATCGCTGAAGGGTAAAGACCCAAAAATCATAGTCTACTGGTCTTGCCAAGCTAGAGGGGAATAATTTGCTCCCTTACAATATATTGGACACAGGTTGTCCAGCAGCTGGAAAAGATGTTTTCCTGGGGTTAAAATGTAGGAACATAGCTCTTTATAGAACAGCCATGTTATAGTAAGAAAAATCCATTCTATACACACACACACACACACACACATATATATATACTAGCTGATGTACCCGGTAATTCCTAGGAAAGCAGGGCTTATCCCTTCATTCTGTTCTCATAATTGTTTTGCTAATCCAATAACAACAATGTAAAAGTATGTACCCTTAAAACAGTTTTTGTGCATTTACAGAGAATACTGAACTGTCTTACACAGGATCTTGCTTTTAGGAATTCCCAATAAGTTATGAATACCCAAATTGTGAAGTCAGTTATATAATAACATGAAATTAGTCACCCAATAGTAAGAATTCAAATAAAGTAGCCCTGAAAAGGGCTTTAATGCGTTCCCAGAGTATATAGAACATAAGAGGAAATACCAATAAGGTATGTATACTAAAATCATGAAGCATGTTATGTAATAAATGACTAATCAGATACAAGATAATAACAATTCAAAGTAAATATCTCTGAAAAGGGCTTTTGTGTGTTCCCAGAGAATATTCCCCCCAGGGGCGCTAGTGTTGGTATCTTCATGAATAAGTCACTAACCGAAATAAGTGGATCTATTGTTCAGGAAAATACTATTTACTTGCTTAAGGGTTTTACTAGATAAATTTAGAAAATAACTCTAGCAGTTCGAATAACAAGAAATCCTTTTTACCAAATAATTTAGGAAAATGTATGGGTTATTTCCCTTGGCTATATATATATATAGGGATCCCTTCCAGGGGCGAATGGATTATTTCCCTTGGTTTTAAAATAAAATATATTAGATATATATAAGGATCCCTTCCAGGGGCCCTATTATCGATATTTTTTCCAACAATCTGAGTATGCCATGAGGTTTCCAGACATGAGTTCTACTCATGTATCAAGTATCATCAAAATCGATAAAATGACGTAAGAGGAGTTAGCTAACAACTCTACAAACACACCCACAGACAGAATTTCCAACATATATAGTTACCAGCATCGCCTTACTGGCACCTGTGCCAGTGGCATGTGTAAAAGATTCGAGCGAGGTCGTTGCTAGTACTGCCTGACTGGCACGTAAAAGCACCCACGACACCCTTGGAGTGGTTGGTGTTAGGAAGGGCATCCAGCTGTAGAAACTCTGCCAAATCAAGATTGGAGCCTGGTGCAGCCATCTGGTTCGCCAGCCCTCAGTCAAATCATCCAACCCATGCTAGCATGGAAAGCGGATGTTAAACGATGATGATGATATATACAATGTATAAAAGCCACTCACAAGCCTTTGGTTGGCCTGTAGCTATATTAGAAAACATTTGCCCAAGGTGTCATACAGTGGGACTGAACCCAGAACCATGTGGTTAGGAAGCAAGCTTCTTACCACACAGCCATGCTCCGTGCCCAAGGTGCCACACAGTGGGACTGAACCCAGGCCCATGTGGTTGGGAAGCAAGCTTCTTACCATACAGCCATGCTCCTTGCCCAAGGTGCCATGTAGTAAGAGTGACCCTAAAACCATGTGCTAGCAGAGCAAACCTCTTTACCATGCAGCAAGTTTGCTGCAGTGTATCAGCATGACCTTCTTTATTTTAACACCCATTTTTCTATGCTTGTATGGGTTAGAATCAAATTTGTTTGGTTCGATGCATTTCCTGTTACCAACTTCACCTCTTTCCGTGCAAGATGTTATTTCCCATGGCTGGACTTGTTAAGACAAAGTGAGACAAGCACTCAAGCATACACCTACTCGTACATTCATGTACCTTGTCATCATCATCATCATTTCATGTCTATTTTCCATGCAGGCATGGGTTGGACAGTTTGACAGGTGCTGTCTTGGCAGAAGACAGCACCAGGCTTCACTGTCTGTTTTGGCAGGTTTTTTTGTAGTTGGATGCCCTTCCTATCACATCATCGACAAGATTATTTGATGTTGTTATACATCACTGGTCACAATGCACTTTGCATCATTTCAGATTTTGAATGATGCCACCCCACTGGCTAGACAAGCAGACCAACATTCCATTCCTCCTGGCTGGAAGGTTGGTCCATGGCAGGGTGGCCCATTTACGGGTGAGTGGACTGGAGAAATGTGAAATAAGTGTTTTGCTCAAGAAGAATACAAGACATGCTTGGTATTTGCATGCATGCATGCACACACATGCACATGCACGCATGCACATATGCACACACACGCACACACATATGCACACACGTAGTCTTGTTTTATTAAAAGTGAAGCTCAAAATTTGTCTTGTGAGTTTAACACCACTGATCTTCAGCTGAAGCTGAGAATCTCAACACAAACTCTTGGCTTCAGTTTTAATAAAAAAAACAACATATTCTCCACAACATGTATTGGGCAGCCTTTTCTCATTCAGTCAGCCTTAAACAATGTGTATATCTTTATATATAAAAGTCAAGTTGTGTGTCTGTCTCCTACGATTTAGATTCCTAACTACTCCCACATTTTGCGGTGCAGTTTAACCAAAACTGGGTATCTTATAGTCGTGATTCATATCGAGCCCTTCTGGGTATTAGCACGCATCTACGATGAGTCTACGATTTAAAAAAAAATTTACCATCATTTTTTTCTATTTTAATGCATTTTTTTGCTATTATATAAGGGAAGTAACTCTCTAAAAATGTCTACGATGAGTCAACGATTTAAAAAAAAATTTACCATCATTTTTTTTCCATTTTTAATGCATTTTTTGGCTATTTTTTGGCTATAACTCTCTAAAAATGCTTATATAGTTATTTCCCTTACAAGCCCGAGCAACGCCAGGCGATACTGCTAGTGTATATACACAACAACATCACACCACACCACACTACACCATACAACATTACACATCACATCACAACACACCACCCACACACCAGCACTGACCAATTCCCATCCCCACATTTTCACACCTACACATACATACATGCACACGTCCAGAACACCAACCCTCTTTCATACGCACTTACATACTCTCTTATACACACACACGCACCTTCGTGTTATGGGTCATCTTTACTTTGTTATCTCCCCTACTTCTTCACTCTCCTGTGTGACCCTTCTGTCCGGCAGTCGCCATGATAGATCGTTAGCCACTACACACATTTTTTCTCTCGTTTCTCTCCTTGTTTTTTACTGTGTCCCTTTCTGTAGAAGAGTGTAGGCTCGAAACGTAAAAGATTTTTTCTATTCCTGAGCGTTATACTAATACATCTGTTTGTTTTGTACACCACTTCTCTTCGTCTTTTGTTTTTTTTTCGTAAACTCTCCTTATATGTATATATGTATATATACACATATATAGATACATATATATATATATATATATATATATATATATATATATATATATATATATATATATATATATATATATATATATAGCAATAAGAAAATGGAAGGTATCAATAGGTGGTTCATCAACTTTTAGACATTATATTATATCAATTCATTTATTTATTTACTAAACTGACAATTACAAGAAAATACATACATGTATAACATATTATGCTTTACATATAAAATATATTAATATATAAAGATACCAGTAATTATTAAAATATAACATACAGGAATATACATGTATGTATATTCTTGTAATTGTCATTTTAGTAAATAAATAAATAAATTGACATAATGTCTAAAAGTTGATGAACCACCTATTGATCCCCTCCATTTTCTTATTGCTCTATAAATTAATGGTAAAATATCCCTTTACCTTCACCCATTTAGTACACTCAGTAATGTAATTGCAATGCAATGAAAAACACTTGTGTATTAATAATTGGGTATTCTACCAGCAGTATATTGGATAGATATTATCCCTTAGTTGGTTGGATTCACAACCTCTAACTTTCTTGGAATTATATATATATATCATTGTTTAAATGTTCACACAGAACAAATAGTGAGGAATTATCAATCTGGGTGAAATACTTCGTAAGCTCTCTGTTGGCACATCAGGCTAACTATATGAAGATTAATGTTATAACCAGAAATGTCTCTGACGAAAGTAGGATTAATTTTCTTAGGTGGTTCAATTTACCTCAATCGCTCAATAGACCAATTGAATAAACCTATCAGTAATGTACATATAATAACTACTGGAAACGACTGTAAGCCAAGTTTGCTCCAATAAAGGAATAATATGTAATGGCCATTATTTTTAACTTTTTTCTTATATATATATTACATGGAAAAATGCGAGCAAGAAAAATTCTTAAGATTATAAACTTGGAAAATTACAGGACAAGTTTTTACACTTGGTAAAGTTCAGGACAACTTATTTACATCTGGTAAAGTACAGAACAAGAAAAGTTTTACTCGAAATATTGCGGCTAAGGATAAAATTTCAAATAAAATATTTAGATTTAGAAAATATTAGCTTTTATTAAAACTAAAAATTTTATTACAAGTTATCACTTCTATTTGTTATTACTTGTTACTTCTAATTAATAATCAGAAATTTGAAAATAGGTTATAAAAAATAATAGTAGTACATAATTAGTACAATAAATAGAATGATACAAAAATTAGTTATATGTTGCAATAAATTCTACCTATAGCAACAAATGCAAGTGAAATTTGCTCGAGTTATTCCCTAAGTCATTGCCAAGTCTTCACAATTTTAGTCCTGACCCAATCCCTATCTTTTATATAATGAATATATGCCTACCATATATACTAGTCTACTTTGCATAACACTTTAGCTATATTGGTACTTCTGTTTCTCATATTTTAAGTATTCTAGTGTGTCAATATTTTAACAAAATGATGGTACCTTTTTTAATTATGAAGTTACTTTGTAAATTAAAATCAAATAATTTTTAATATTCAAATTTTGTCCTTAGCTGCAATATTTTAAGTAAAAAATGTTCTTGTTTTGTACTCTACCAGATGTAATAACCTGTCCTGAACTTTTCCAAGTGTAATAATTTGCCCTGTAATTTTCCAGGTTTATAATCTTAAGAATATTATTTCTCTTGCTTGTATTTTTCCATGTAATCCATGTTTTTTCCAGGCTATGCTATTATGCTAATTAATAATGTCTCAAATGTGTCAATTAGTGGTGTTGTTGATAATGTTCTCCTTACCTCAATGACACTGGTGACAGATATTAAAAGTCCCCTTATAGAACTATATCCATAAAAAAGTATAGAACTATATTGTCACCCTCAAATTTGAGAAACAAACACTCATAACCTTATTCTTTTAAAACATCATTGCATGAGATTGATACCATGAAATTCCTCGAATTGAGCTCTAACATTTAAGCTTAATTAAAATATAGTTTGTTTGTTTTTTTAAAAAGTTAATCATACTTAAATCCAATTTTTTGCCTTACTTATATTTTTTCATGATATTTTACCTCACAACTTTTTTGATACAAATTTTTGTTACATGGAACCAAAACTATGAAATTCTTCATGCTTTCTTCTATTATTGAAGCTAAGATAAATATATTTTGCTTTTAAAATAAAAAAGTTATTCCGATCTAAACTTGATTGGTGCTGTTACTTACTCTCCAATAATATTGCTACAAATTTTGATGTAAACCCTTTTCTACTGGACCAAATCTCATTTTTTTTATGCCAAAATGTAGCTAGGGACCAGCCCTTTTCAAAAATCTTAACAGTTTAACTGAATTAGTGACAACCTTTTTAACCATGCAGCTGTTTTTTTAAGCATGTCAGTTTATCTTTAAAGGATATGATATGAGGGAGATTTGACTGCCATTGCTAGCTTCAGAGAACCTGATAATTTATGCTTCAAACACCACTTTAAATAAGGACAAAGTTATTTTTTACTAAATTTTCTATTTTTACAAAATTAATTGAAACAAAGGCAGCATATTTCACCAGAAATAGGGTGACAAAAGGATTAATACGAGCTGGTATCAAAAAGTTCCCAGACATGATTGTGCAGAGCTAGCAGTGACCTTCATGAGTAACATCACTGTGTTTACTTTGCAAGTTGTGATTCTTTGTGTTTTTGTAATCACATGTGTCTGCTGTAGTCTGTGATTTTGTCATGAACAGGAAATTGAAACAAAGAGCCAAAGTGAAATTTTGCATTAAGTCTGCTACAGAGACATTGAGCATGCTTCGGCAAGCTTACGGTGATGAAGTAATGGGTCATATGCGATGTTTTGAGCAGCAAGGGCACTTCAAAAGCTGAAGAACATCCCTGGAAGACGATGAGTGGAAGACCTGCCACAAGTATCACTCTTCGGAAATTTGGTATTGTGCATCAAGAATTTATCCCCCAGGGCCAGACCATCAGTTGAGAGTTTTACTATTGTGAAGTATTTGAGGGAAGACATTCATCGAAAGCAACCAGATCTGTGGAGCCCATAGAATTGTATTCTTCATGACAGTGATGCATCCTGTCACCGAGCTTGCCTTACTCGTGAGTTTCCTACCAAAAGCAGCATGGTATCACTTCCACACATGCCCTATTCATTACATTAAGCACCTGTGGACTTCCATCTTTTCCCCATGATGAAAATGCAGTGCAAAGGTTGCTGCTTTAACACCATTGTCAAAATCCAGAGCAAATCGCAGAAGGTCCTCGACTCAACTTAGGGTAAATGACTTCCAGGCTGGATTCCAAAAATGGCAGGAATGCTGGGACCAGTGTATTGCTGTGCAAGGTGACTATTTCAAAGGAGATTATGTCAAAACTTTGGTAAATAAGTTATTCTTTTATTAAACATAACTAGTCCAGGAACCTTTTGATACCACTTTGTAGACGGAATTTACATTCAGAAATTGAAACTTTCACTTTACAATATCTGCAATGTAGCCTCATGACAACAGAGTTATATATGAGGGTCCTCATTATTGGATGTTGTCACATTTAATTAGGGTCATGTCAAGTTATAAAGCTGCAGTGAGATAAGGTTTTTATTGGTTTTAGTCTTGTAAGATTTATGAAGATCTTAACGGCATTAGATATGTTTGTCAGGTTTATGTGCAGCTTAATGATTAGTTGGTCTTGGCTAAATTCTTACTAACAATGTCTTTGGATGTTCATGTTATATTACTCCAATTTCATTCTGTGTCCTGACTAAGTATTGAACTAAGTTTAGTGACTCTGCTTTATTTCGTGCGTCCACCTCGTGTCCTTTTTAAAGTCAACTTTTGACTGCCTTCTGATTTGCATTCTGGTTTGTTTCGTAAGTGGCATGTTACTTTTTGCACGTGGATTTATAAGTTCTGCTTTAATCAGCCTGCATTTTTTGAGTATATATTGCATTGTATTGTCTCCATTATTGATTGGCACTCAAGTAATGTAATCCAAGTTAATAATTCTGTATTAAAACATAATAATGTGCTAAGCTGGGGGTCTGTGCATCAGAGAGGTATTAACATGAGTTTGTCCCCAAAACTATTTATCTGTTCAACATTATGGAGATATCACTGGTCCCTTATGGTTACTGATGAATATCACTCAGAACCTTTTCTGTTGGATCCTCTCTCTGCCATTTGTTAGTTGTGTCTTCTCGATTGAATTAGCTTTTATCTTCATTTTATTCTGTTGATGACTTTATCTCTGCACCTTTCTGGTACTTTACCTCCTAAATTCCTGTTGAAAAAAAAATGCTTTTTCCTCAGTTCTTCTGCTCTTGGGAAACTTATATCATAGCTTTTGGGTTCCTTTTAACATAAACATTGAATTCAAACTAAACACCATGATGTTACTCTCCTTATTTAGCCTTTATCATCTTTCACTTTAGGAGGAGGCTCAGAGCACTGCCCTGCCCCTTTACACTTACTTATAAACACACTCTCTCACCTCTTCCTCCTCTCTCTCATCTCTCTTCTCTCTCCTCCCTTCTCTTCTCTCTCCTCTTCTCTCTTCTCTCCTCTCTCTTCTCTCTTCTCTTCTCTTTCCTCTCTTTTCTCTCTTCTCTCTCTCTTCTCTTCTTTCTCTCTTCTCTCTCCTCTCTTCTCTCTTCTCTTCTCTCTCTCCTCTCCCCCCTCTCTCCTCCCCACACATTTAGATATTTCTTTATGCTATTGCATAGAGTCAAAAGTTTTGCAATATTTTGGTAACTTATTTGCTTTATTCTTCAAGTCACCAAAAAAGCAGTCAAGCATTCAAAGAGCATCGAGCTGCACTGTCTGAAGCCTCCTTTTTTTAACAAGTTCTTTGATCCCACGATGATACCAGTTCTTGTCCTTTGAGGTGAAGAATTCTTTCACTGAAGCTTCCACCTCCTCTTGGTTGATGAAGCGTCATGAGCACAGGAAGTGAACCAAGAATCGGAACAAGTAGTAATCCGAGGAAGCTAGGTCCAGACTCTATGCTGGGTGTGGCATCCGTTCAATTCCCTCAAATTCTTGGAATTTATTCCAGGTTGTTTGAGTGGTATGAGGTCTTGTTGGAGAACAGCCTGGTTTCTGTGAACCAGAGGCCTTGAAACCCACAGTTTTAGGCCTCCCTAACCTTGCCTGATCATTGAGGTTCTTATAACCTGAACGATATTTCTTGACCCATCTGGTTACTAAACTGTGATCAACTGTACCTTCACCTTTCACACTGCAAATGGTTTTCGGTGCTTCCATGGTGTTATGGCCCAGTTTGAACTCGTAAAGCATAAGTTCTTGAATTAGACTACATTGTGTGGCTTTCAAATCACGTGCAGACTGAAGCAAGAGATAACACGTCAGCAGACCGACAACCACAATGCTACCAACCACAGCAAGTGCCTTCCACAGCTTGAACAGCTTCGGTCACGTGATGTACTTACTGCAAACTAGCACGTATGCAAATATTGCAAAACTTTTGACTCATCTCAAGAGTAAAATTAACCAAGCATCAGTCTTAAACAACTCAAAACCAGTAATCCCGTGTTTTAATTTTGCAACCATCATTTATGATTAATGGTGAATAAAAATTACAAGTGGTTGGATGTCTACTTCCCAACGTCTCTTTGAGCTTTCAGCTAGAAATAATCTGTGAGAGTTCTCACCCAATTTACTGCTGCTGCTGCTGCTGCTATTTATATAAGCTGTTCTATATGTAGTTCCTCCATTGATGCTGTACGTCTATTATAATTATGTTAAAGCCATCGTGTATGCTGTGAAGTACATCCTGCATTTTATATTTCTGTCCACCTGCATTGACAGCAGCTGCGGATGTGTGTCTGCTCACTCTTCTATTCGGTTTGTTTGGTTCTTTAATTATTTCTGCGGCATTCCAACATTCGTTATTTCACAATAGAAACGGTTAACAAGCTTTAGAATTCCCATAAATCATTGAAACATGTAATTTTATGGATGGATGCGTTTTGTTAACGCTTCTGCTTCCTTTGGTTGTAATCTTTCAGACTTTGTCAGTTCTTGCAACATGGCCAACCGCAGCAAACTTTAGATCTTATCCAACTGTTCAGTGTAAATATTTTCTAAATCTTAAGGGGCTTTTAATAGTGGGTGATGGTGGTGGTGGTGGTGGAGGATGGTGAGCTCAGTTTTATAGAATAAAGTTGAATGGAAGTTGAGTCTCAACCTGAATAGACTCTAGTTGACCAATGTCAACTGGGATTGATTGGTAAAGCTTCTCTCACCCGTGCACTACAACTGCTATCTCTTAAACAGAAACTTTTTTCTCTCTTTGCTTCTTCTACAAGAATCTCTACTTCTCTGACCTAGCTGCCAGCATATGTAGGCTGAGGTGTGGCTGTATGGTAAGAAGCTCACTTCCCAAACACATGGTTCCAGGTTCAACTCCACTGAGCAAGTGTCTTCTGTAACTCTGGGCCAACCAAAGCCTTGTAAGTGGATTTGATAGATAGGAACTAAAAGAAGCCCATCATATGAGTGTGTGTGCGTGTGTGTGCCAGTGCCACCTGACTGGCACTTAAAAAGCATCATTTGAGCATGACCAATGCCAATGCCACCTGACTGGCTCCTGTGCTGGTGGCACGTATAAAGGCACCCACTACACTCTTGGAGTGGTTGGCGTTAGGAAGGGCATCCAGCTGTAGAAATCTTGCCAGATCAGAGTGGAGCCTGGTGCAGGTACCTGGCTTGCCAGTTCTCAGTCAAACCATCAAACCCATGCCAGCACAGAAAGCGGATGTTAAATGTTGATGATGATGATGTTGATGATGGTGATATATATATATGTCTATGTGTCTGTGTTTATGCCCCTGTAACCTAGCATGTTTCAGCAAAGAGACCAATAAAATAAGAACCAGGCTTAAAAAGAAGAGTTAATTCATTCAGCTAGAATTCCTCAAGGTGGTGCTCCAGCATGGCCACAATCTAATGACTGAAACGTGCGAAAAGATAAAAGATAAAAGATATGTACCTAAACCTCAACTGTGTCTTATCTCACGATTCTTCTGTTTCAGGTCTGCTACTATCTGTCTGTTTGTCTCTGTCTCTCTCTGTCTCTGTCTCTCTCTCTCTCTCTCTCCCCCCTCACCCTATTCATGCTTCTTTTGCTTTCGGCCGTTGTTGAAATGAAACAACAAATGCAATTATTTGTGCATGGATGTCTTACAAAAATCATGGGAAGTGACCGCCGTCTTCTGGCTGTCATCATTGTTGTTTTAACATCCACTTTTCCATACTTGTATGGGTCAGACAAAATTTACTGAGGCAGATTTTCTATGGCCAGCTGTCCAACCTGTCACTAACCCTCACCTGCTTCCAGCTGGGCATGTTTTCATGCAAAACTACAAACAAGGGGCTCTGGTGGTATGAGGGTGACACTCATATAGAAATATCCCATGATGTGAAGACAAGGACACACACATATATGTAACGGGCTTCTTTTAGTTTTCCATCCACCAAATCTTCTCGAGACTTTGGTTGTTGCCATCTTATCATCATCATCATCATCATCATCATCATCATCATCATCATCATTTAATGTCTATCTTCCATGCTGCTATGGTTGGCTGGTTTGACAGGAGCTGGCAAGCTGGAGGGTTGAACCAGGCTCCAATTGTCTATTCTGGCATGATTTCTACAGCTGGATGCCCTTCTTAATGCCAACCACTTTACAGAGTGGAGTGGGTGCTTTTTATGTGGAGCCATAAAAACAAAAACACCCAGTGAAATTATTGGGTATGTCTTCTTGGTACAATATGAAATGGGGTATGTAGAATGAAGTGCTCTGACCAAATAAACAATAAAGATGGCACAGATAGACTGGCTCATGAATTGATTTATCTGGCCATTTCAGGTAAACAAACACCATTTTAGATTTCATCCAGGTCAAAGCAAATTGATCAGATGTAACTGAATAATTTTTAACCAAGCTCTCATCTGACCATCATCACTTTCAGCTATAATTGGAGGGCTGATCAGTCAATATGTTGGCGAAATTCTTCAGAAAAAATATCTGGCCATATGTCTGAATTGAAAAAATTAATTACATTGAAACACAGCCAGGGTCAATAAAATAATTACCAGCCATTGAGGCAGCTCCGAAATAGTTGATTGTTCTGCCAGGAATACTAATCTCACCATCTTGAAATAATGGTTTCAAATTGTGGCACAAGGCCAGCAGTTTTTTTTTTAGGGGAGGGGCTATGTTGATTACATCAGCCCCAGTGCTCAACTGGTATTCATTTTATTGACCCCCAAAAGGATGAAAGACAATGTTGACCTCAGTGGAATTTGATCTTAGAACATAAAAATGGATGAAAGACTGCTCAGCATTTTGCCTGGCATGCTCACAGTTTTACCAGGCTGCCACCTGACACCATCTTGAAATAATAAAAGACACATTTGATACTGTAGTCTTTGATATGCTAGGTGAAGATAAAAGGCATGATGGTCATGGTAGATGCATCTTTGATCATAAGTTAGATTGTTAAGGCATGACCAGTGGTTAAATAACACCACCACAAACCACGCAGCTTCAATGTGGGTACTTCACCTGCTAGAAATAGCAGCCAAATTTCTCTTAAACTTTTCCTGCTGCCAACCATTTAAGAAAAGAGAGGACATATTAGATGATGTAATCATAGATACATCATATCTGAAATAAAAAAGATGTGGTGGCCATGGTCAGAGAGTCTTTGCTGAGACGGTGGATTTAGAACTAAACATCTATAAAATCATAGGCTGTGTAATAAGTTTGCTTCTCAACCACATGATTCCAGGTTCAGTCCTACTATATGTCACCTAAGGCAAGTGTCTTCTACCATAGCCTCAGGAGGACAAATGCTTTGTGAGTGGATTCGGTAGACGGAAACTGAAAGAAGCTAATCACATATGTGTGTGAGTGTGTGTGTGTGTGTCTATGTTTGCCCACCACCACCACTTGACACCTAATGTTGATTTGTTGATGTCTATGTGACTTAGCAGTCTGGCAAAAGAGACTGATAGAAAAAGTACCAGGCATAAAAAAAGAAATAAATACTGGTGTGTGTGTGTGTGGGGGGGGTTATATTCGACTAAAAGTTCTTCAAGTCATTGCTCCAGCATGGCCAAAGCCTAATGCCTGATAAGTCATTATTAAATTCATACAAGGATGGCCTCGATTAGAATATCTTCCCCCACACACACACACCGACTCCCGACAGTTCTGTCAATCTGTGGCCATGTTCCAACCATATTATTACATTTTATTTTTGTATTTTCTGCTTCCATTAATAACCAGCCAAGCATAATGACAGACAGACAGACAGACAGACAAATGGATTGGCTGATAAGATACGGCTGTAGATTGCCATGGAGAGTGAGAGGGAGAGAGAGAG
This sequence comes from Octopus sinensis, assembly GCF_006345805.1. NCBI lineage: Eukaryota > Metazoa > Mollusca > Cephalopoda > Octopoda > Octopodidae > Octopus > Octopus sinensis. The sequence goes on along the minus strand of NC_043005.1, from coordinate 88,780,359 downwards.
AGAGAGAAAAAGAGAAAGAGAGAGTCAGTAGACATACTTATATACACACACCCACACGTACCTGCATGCATACATAAGTATATATCTATGTACTTAAGTATGTGTGTAGATAGGTCTGTAGCTATGCATTCATACATGCATGCATGCATACATACACAACGGGTTTCTTTCAGTTTCCATCTACCAAATCTACTCAGAAGGCCTTGGTTGGCCCAAGGCTATAGTAGAAGACACTTGCCCAAGGTGCCATGCAGTGGGACTGAACCTGGAACCATGTGGTTGGGAAGCAAGCTTTTTACAACACAGCTGCTCCTGCATAACATATTATAAGCATATTACACACACACACACACACTTACACACACACACACATCTTCATTATCATCATTGACAGCTAACATCATGGGTTGGATGGCTTGACAGGAACTGGCAACGCTAGGGTCTGAATCAGGTCCCATTGTGTGTTTCTATGGCTCAATGCCCTTCCTAACCCTGACCACTTTACAGAGTGTACAGGGTGCTTTTCACATGGCACCAGCACCCACACCAATTCTTTTCATGTGGCACATCGGTCTTAGGATCTCAATTCTGTTGTGTTGGCTGGGTCTCCTCAAGTACAGCAACAACAATGGAGGCGCAATTGCCCAGTGGTTAGGGCAGCGTACTCACAGTCAGAGGATCACGGTTTTGATTCCCAGACCGGGCGTTGTGTGTGTTTATTGAGCAAAAACAGCTAAAGCTCCACGAGGCTCCGGCAGGGGGTGGTGGCGACCCCTGTTGTACTCTTTCGCTCCAACTTTCTCTCACTCTTTCTTCCTGTTTCTTGTTCCCGACTTCCTACGCAACCGCTGAGCCTGGATGCACATTCATCCATCCGTCGATGCTCTCGGGTTGACCTCCTTTCTCTTCTGCGGGTCTTACGAATAGCAAAGGACCATGTTTCAGACTTCTCCCACTGCAAACAGTCCTGAGACGCTCAACAAACAAACAAACAAACAGCAACAACAAAACCCTACATATATTTCTGTGGTAGCCATCTACCAAAGCAGAAAAAAATTCTACAAAACCAATTCCCTGTCTTTTTCTCTCTGCTGAGATATATAATACATTGCTGTACTCCAGACATGCCCACCACAACAGAATTGATGTCCTAAAATCACTGTGCCATGATGCTGGTGCCATGTAGAAAGCACTTGTGATGGTGCCACATTAAAAGCTCTTGTGTTGCTGCCATGTCAAAAGCATCCAATGCACTCTGTAAAGTGGTTGGCATTAGGAAGGGCATCCAGCCGTAGAAACTGTGCCAAAACAGATAATTGGAGCCTGGTGCAGCTCTCCAGCCTTGCCAGCTCCTGTCAAACCATCCAACCCATGCCAGCATGGAAAATGGACATTTAATGATGATGATGATAATGAATTTAACTATTGTTTCAACCATTCTTTATATAAGAGGTGAAAAAACACATTAGAATTATTTCTGTTTTTATTTTTTATTTTTTTTGCTTGCCTTCTCGGTTCTGATAATTGGCCAGTGACTGTTCCAAATGGCATCAGCTGCACAGACATTATACATGGCACTGTCCTTTTTATTTTTAGATTCTAAAACTTCAGTTGATATATTCAAAGGTTGCGGAACAATTTAGTTCTGTTCTCTTGATAGAGCAGGATTTAGGATGACTCTGTGTGTGTGTGTGTGTGTGTGTGTGTGTGTGTGTGTGTGTGTGTGTGTCTGTGTGTGTGTCTGTGTGTGTGTGTCTGTGTGTGTGTGTGTGTATGTGTTTTTATGTGTATTTGTGTGTGTGTTTGTGCGTGGGTGGGTGTTTGTGTTTGCGTGTATATATATATTCATGTGTATGTTTGTAGATGTGTGATTGTGTGTGTGTGTGTGTGTGTTTTTATGTTTGTAGGTGTGATTGTGTGTATTTGTGTGTGTGTTTGTGCATGGGTTTGTGTTTGTGTTTGTGTGTATACATATCTATGTGTGTGTTTGTAGGTTTGTGTTTGTGTGTGTGGGGGGTGTAATCAGACTATGTATTGACAAATTGTTTGACCTCTTTATCAACAACAACAACAACTGCAACAATCCAAAATGAATATTATTATTGATTATTGACACGTAAAAAGCACCAACCGATCGTGGCCGTTGCCAGCTTCGCCTGGCACCTGTGCCGGTGGCACGTAAAAAGCATCCACTAAACTTACAGAGTGGTTGGCGTTAGGAAGGGCATCCAGCTGTAGAAACATTGCCAGATCAGACTGGGCCTGGTGCAGCCTCCTGGCTTCCCCTACCCCAGTCGAACCGTCCAACCCATGCTAGCATGGAAAGCGGATGTTCAACGATGATGATGATCATCATCATTTTAGGGAGAATTGGTTGCTATTTCTGGCAAGCTGAGTGAACACACATTTATGTGTTAATGTTGATATGTGACTTTTTCATTCTGTAAATATGGCCAACTTATATTTCACAATATCACAATATCAGCCACGCCATCACCACCTGTCACAATGCACTTCCAATTCTGTCTTGATTGCACCATTCTTTTCCATCTTGACCCAAATTTTTTCACTAAATCCTTTTCCCATCATTGTGGAGGTCTTCCAAGTGGCCTTTTCCCAATTCCTTGCATATCACTCTGCAACTGCCAAGCTCTGCCTGTTGGCTGTGAACCTTACGATATGTCCGGCCCAGTGGAACTTGTGTTTTTGGTACTCTGCAATCACATTGTTCACTCCACTCCATTATCAAATTATCTCATTTCGAATGTATTCTCATAGATATCCTTAACACAGAACTTTCCATGGCCATTTCTGTTGCAACCAATCAATGTTCAGTCCACTTCAGCCCATGTCTCACTTGTGCATAAGAGTGCAGGTTGCCTGGTGCTTCTGAACAGTCTGGCACATATGGCATCGTCGAACTTTGTTTGGAGTACATCCTTTTGTTAAGTCGCCTTTCATTCCTGCTCTTATTCTGTCTGAGATTTCAGAATCCATATTTTGGCAGATATTCACTATCTGTCCTAAGTAGACATCCTCCTTTACCCCCTCAGTTTCATCGCTTCCCACCATTATTCAGCCTGGTGCTGTCTTCTGACCACATATATTTTATTTCCATGTGGTTCATTTTAAGCTCTGAGTGTCCAGCCCTTTCAGCATGGTCTGTGTCCTGTTATTTTATTTTTTTAAATCTGCAGGGTGTGATTTTATGGAGATTTGGTTGCTATTTCTAGCAAGTTGAATGAACACTTTATGTTCCATTTCTCTGTTAATGTTAATGCGTGACTTTTTCATCTAGTAAATTCAGGCAACCTATATTTACTGGATATTATTCAAAATAATACTTCAGTTCAGCACAAATTAGTAAATGTAGGCCAAAAAAAGAAAAAGTATTAGTCTAAATTCTATACAAAAAAAACAAAATGAATACCGTTTTATGCTTGAGTGGGCATGATTATTCTCAAAGATACTCTGCCTTTATATTTTGCGTGTTTGTATTTTATTCTGTTTTATTGTTTTTTTATATTAAACCCCACTTGATTGCCCCACTTTTCAGGGCACGATTATGTGACTGTGTCCTGAAAGAAAGAGAGAGGGAATGAGAGAGAGAGAGAGAGAGAAAGTTGTATGATGTACCCACTTGTTTATTTAATGTAACAAGTTTGTAGTAAGTACTGTAGATTAAAAAAGATTAATAAAAACACTGGGAATAGGAAAATGCATAGGTTTTAGAGGGAAACCATTGGATGTTAGAGACAAAGAGAAAGTTAGATATATAGATAGATAGGTAGGTAGGTAGGTAGGTAGGTAGATAGAGAGAGAGACAGACAGACAGACAGACAGATAGATAGATAGATAGATAGATAGATAGATAGATAGATAGATAGATACACAGATAGATAGATAGATAGATAGATAGATAGGTAGGTAGGTAGGTAGGTAGGTAGGTAGAGAGAGAGACAGACAGATAAATAGATAGATAGATAGATAGATGGATGGATTGGTAGGTAGGTAGGTAGGTAGGTTAGTTAGTTAGTTAGTTAGTTAGTTAATTTGGCTCAAAAGCAAATAGCAAGGCCATGTAGGGGGACATGGAGTTAAGTACAGGGTGGTGTTCATGTAAAGAGTTCAGGCCACTTGAGGTCCAGGGAGGCTTTGAACAAAGCGGTCGTCGGCATCTTCACCATCTCATCTGGCAGCCTGTTCCACGGATCCGCAACCCGGACGGAGAAAGCTCCTCTCCTTCGATTGAGATGAAATCGTCGCAGGTAGAGCTTTTCGGAATGACCCCGCAGCCGATGCTCCGGAGCAGGAGTGAAGAACAGCTCTTTCGAGAGGTTACACTTCCCACTTATGATGTTGTGGGCGAGAATGAGATCACCACGGCGGCGGCGTTTTTCAAGAGAATAAAGGTCGAGCGTCCTCAGCCTTTCTTCGTAGGACAAATTTTTGAGACCATGAACCAGGCGGGTAGCCAGCCTCTGGACTCTTTCGAGGTGCTGTATGTCTTTGAGGAGATAAGGAGGAGAGGCTTGAATCGCATACTCCAATATGGGTCTCACCAGCGTGACATAGAGTGGCAGGAATATGGCTGCTGTGAGCACTCCGAATGACCGTCGAATCAAAAACAGAATTCCGCGCGCTTTGTTGGCAGCATGGACGCACTGGGCCGAAGGCGAAAAGGAGGAATCCACCAAGATACCCAGGTCCTTTACCTGATCAGTCCTCTCCAGCAGCAGACGACCCGGCTCGAAATCAAGTTGAGTTGTAGGAGTAGAGCCGACAGGCAGATGACAGCACTTTGACACGTTCAGACACAGGTCCCAATCGTTAGACCACTTCCAAATTTGGTGGAGGCATCGACGAAGATCCTCTATACTACCGCGAGGAGCGACCAGTTTGACATCGTCGGCAAATAGAAGGGTGTGTTGCGTGAGGTCGTCGGGCAAGTCATTTATGAAGACTAAGAACAACAAGGACCCAAGCACTGAACCTTGAGGCACGCCACTGCTCGCACTGGAGATGTCGGACCGCGAACCATTAACTTGAACTTGGAAGGAGCGATCTGAGAGGAAGGCACCAACCCATCGTACAATATCCGGATGGAAACTATATGCTTGAAGCTTGACAAGTAGTAGGCAGTGATTTACCGAGTCAAAAGCTTTGGCAAAGTCCAATAAAACGATGTCAACAGCATCACTATCATCGAGGATGCACGTCACCAATTCTTCCATTACTAGTAAGTTGGTCAAGCATGATCTCTTCGGCACGAAGCCGTGTTGGGAATCAGTGATCGAGGCTGTGCTTAGGAGGTGGAGCATCATACTTTTCTTAAGGATGGTTTCGAACATCTTGCTGATTATTGATGTAAGGGAAACCGGTCGGTAGTTAAGCGGGTCTTCGCGGTTCCCTTTCTTGAAAATTGGGCAGATTATCGCTGTTCTCCAGTCTGCAGGTATAACACCCGTCGCCAATGACATATTGAATAGTCGTGTTAAGGGCTCGCAGATGACCGGAGCCAACGCTTTGATAACCCGTGGGTGTATGCCGTCAGGGCCGTGACCCTTGTTGACATCGAGGCCTTGAAGAACACGTTTGACTTGGTCCCGCGTGATGATCAATCGAAGCATTGGAGGTACCGATCTATCAAATGGAGGGGGTTCACGACCATCATCTTGTTTGAAAATAGTTGAAAAAGCCTCGGCAAATAATTGACTCTGTTGATAAGGGTCCTCAATCGATACGCCTGTTGAGTCTACCAATGTTACAATCTGGTTGTTCAAGCGGGAATTCCGCTGGACATGGGCAAAGAAGGTTTTTGGATTGCTACTGGCATTTGCCGCGATTTTGTATTCATAACTGAAGCGTTCTTTCTTTTCAATTTTCACGGCTCGGTCTCGTTGAGTTTTGTACACCTCAAAAGCTGCAGTCGAATCCAGATTTTTGAATTCAGCCCAAGCAATATCTCTGAGTCGACGTTCTCGTTTAACCTTCTTCGTCAGATAGATAGATAGAGAGACAGACAGACAGACAGACAGACAGATAGATAGATAAGATAGATAGATAGATAGATAGATAGATAGATAGATAGATAGATAGATAGATAGATAGAGAGACAGACAGACAGACAGACAGACAGATAGATAGATAGATAGATAGATAGATAGATAGATAGATAGATAGATAGATAGATAGATAGATAGATAGATAGATAGATAGATAGATACACAGTGACACAGAATACTCAGGCAAATAGATATGTAGATAGTTGGCTAGACATGTTAGATAGAATAGACAGACAAACAGACAGATAGATGGATAGTGACAAGCTAAAGAGAATAGAAAAATAAATAATTAGAAAGGCTGCTATGTATGTATGCATGTGTGTGTGTGTGTGTGTATAGATACATACACACATGTGTCCCCATACACACACCCACACTCACATGCTGCATCTGATTTCTAGCATGTGCACAACACTGTAAGTTTTGGGAGAGAGATAAAAGGTGATCGTACTGATTTGGTATTCTGATTGAACTTTTATTTTGCTGACTCCCCGTCCCCACCATCTCCACGAAGATGAAAGGCAGCTGTGATCTCGGCTGGGTTGGAACCCAGAACAGAGAGAAATGTAACAAAATACTGCAACATACTTTGTTATTCAAACAATTTTGCTAAACCACTGCCCTTATACTCCACCCACTACCACCACCACCACCACCACCACCATCATACTCCTCTTCCTTCCCTTGTTTTTTCCTCCTTCTCCTCCTCTTGTTTTTCTTTTTATGCTAGCATGGTATGGGTGAATGTCACAACATCACATTGCTTATCATGGTTTACATCATCACTTGGTACAGACAACAGCAGGATGTTGTTGATGTTTTACAGTATGCCCTGGAACCATTCTATCAATGTCACTGGCACTTGAGGGGCTCATCTCATGTAGACCACCAATTCTTGTTCCCTATTTGCAGTCATTGTCCTCATCTACAGTCATAGCTCATCTACAATCCAACATGTAGAATCTGTGTCATATTTAAATGTTCTACATTCTTTGAAATGATTTCAGTCTCCAAAACCCTTCCTATCGCTAAACACTTTATACTTGGTGCACTTTATCCTGCTATCATCCCTAATTAGGTTGTTTGTTGCAGTTTTAAACGGTTCCATCTCACTATATTTGTTCTTAATATATATATATATATATATATATGGGCACGAAAAAAGCACCATTCGAGCGTGATCGTTACCTGCGTCGCCTTACTGGCACTTATGCTGGTGGCATGTGAAAAAAACATTCAAGCGGACGTTAAACGATTATATATATATATGTATATACACACACACCATCATCATCATCATTGTTTAATGTCCACCTTCCATGCTAGCATGGGTGGGATTGTTTCACAACAGCCAGCCAAGCAGAAGCCTGCACCAGGTTTCTGTAACTGTTTTGGCAGGATTTTTACAGCTGGATGCCCTTCCTAACACCAACCACTCAGAAGAGTGGACTTAGTGGTTTTTACATGGCACAAGAACAGGCGAGGTCAGTTTTGGCAAGGTTTTTACAGCTGGATGCCTTTCCAAATGCCAACCACTTTATAGTGTGGACTGGGTACTTTTAAGTGGCACCAACACTGACAGGGTTACCAAGTACTTGCAAGACAAAAAAAAACTTTCAAAAGGGGAAGGGGCATTGGAGGAGGTGATCTTGTGTCAGATGATGAAAGGTTATAGTGAGAGAGAGAGAGAGAGAGAAACAGGTGTCTTGCTGTAGAGGAGGTACGAGGTTACCTGGCTGGAGAGAGAGAGATCAGGAATAAAAACAGAAACAGGTGCATTGCTGCAAAGGAAATACATGGTTACCCAACCAGAGGGAAGCGCAAGAGAAGGAGAGAGAGAGAGAGAGAGTGGGAGACAACAGGGTAGCGTTGGTGGTAAAGTGCTGGGCACACTCACAAGGGACAGGGATCAGAATATAAATGGGATGGTTGAGTAAAGGAAGAGAGAGATATAGATGGTGGCAAGTGCCAGGGCATAACCTTGCAGTTCGAATGCCATAATATAAGTGGCAGGATATTGCGAAGGAAGTGTGATTAAAGAGTGTGAGTAAGTGGCGGAAAACCTGGTATGTATGGAGTCAGGGGGTGGGCTACTGGATATAGCAATGATACAGAGGAACAAGGTCGTGAGGACAAGATTGGGGAGTGAGAGCTAGGCATAGTGTAGGAAGGAGGAAATGTGAGGAAGAGAAGAGATGTAGATTGGTTTGTTGAGGTAGAGTGAGGGAAAAGTTTTCTTGTTACATGTGGGTAGAACACACAGGTCAAGGGCTAGCAGAGAGCAATGATACAATGGCACACCACCAAGAGGACAGGATTGGGGAGTGGAAGGTAAGCATAGTGCATGAAATGGAAATGTGAGGAAGAGATGCAGAGATGTAGCTTGGTTTGTTGTGGTAGAGTGTGTGAAGAGTTTTTTTGTTATGCATGTGAGACACACAGGTTAGGGGTTCCACAGGAAAGCAATGATACAGTGATGTATATGTGTTTGTCTGTGTGTGTGATTGTGTATGCATGGATGTATGTGTGAATGTCTATGTCTCCTTGACTTGGCATCAATTTGTACAAGTTGTGTCCCTTGTTTCTGTGCAAGCATGTCTGGCCATGGGGGAAATATTACCTTGCTTGGAAAGAGGTGAGAGTTAATGGCAAGAAAGGCAACCATCGGAAGGAAATCTGCCTCAACAAATTCCGTCTGACCCATACAAGCATGGAAAAGTGGATGTTGAAACAATGATGATGATGGTGGTGGGGTGCAGTGAAAGGAACGGTAGAAGGATGAGACGGAATCAATATACTCTTGCTAATTTGCTAATTCCCCTGCTGTCACAACAGACACACCTGGTGCTAATATAATACAAACGTCATTGTAATATGATACAGTATGTTGATTATTATTAACTATGAATTCTAAATTATTATTCATCTCTTTGTGTGTGTTTGGTGGGTGCTATTTTGGTGTCGCACACATATATAACCACATATATTAAAATAATTATCATTTCTATTCGTTTCAGACCTCCTCTGCTCTCATAGTTTTTTTTACTTGGCTGCCATGTTGATTAGTACGACTTAGCTCTCACATTAAACTGAATAAACAACCAGACACACACCATTACAAGAAGAGTTCTACCAAAATCTGTCCCAATGGCTGAAAGTGAAGAACTTGAAGGTAAAATAAGGTTTTTCTTCTTTTATCATTTTGCTAAAGGTAAAAAAGTCCCTTTAAGAAATAACAAAAAGCAGAAACAAAATTAAATAGTAGTAATGAGTGTTCTTTAATTAATAATAACCATCTCTTTATTAAATATATTAATGATTTGGCAAACGAGGCTGATAAAATAAGTACCAGGTTTTAAAAATTGGGGGGGGGGGCATCTGTTTGACTAAATCAGTGGCACTCAACCCTTTTTTTGCCTATGGACCCCTTTGAACCCTACTTTACTCTACTGGACCCTCATCGCTGCTTGATGTTTAAAATATCCCATTATATTATTAGGAATTACAAAGATGTACTTGCATAGCAAGTGACCTGATCTGAGATCGTATGCTGGAATGAAAGCAATTGCAGTGTGTGAGGTGTTTATAAGCCATTTAAAAACACACAAAAACCGTTAGATTCACTTCAACATTTAAATTTAATTTGATCAGGTTACGGTCTCAAAGTGACGAAAATATTTTGGCAAATTAAAAGTAAATGTTGAAGTGAATCTAACAGTTTTTAATATTATTAGGAATTATATTAAAAAAATTCTTTAAATATTTTGTGTATTATAGAAGTATAAAAAACAATTTTACACATAAACTTTAACTGCAAAATCTGATATGGACTCCTGTTGAGGACAACTGGACGAAATCCTTCAAGGTGGTGCTCCAGTGTGGGCTGCACTCCAATGATTGAAACAAGTAAAAGAAAATAATAATATTTTTTTCTAATTTAGGAGCAATTTAAAGACGATGCCAATAGTTTTGATAGGGGTGGGGATAATAGTTGATTGCATGCCCCCACCACCGTACTTGACTCGAGAAGGATGAAAGCAAAGTCAAACCTCAATAGGATTTGAACTCTAAGTGTAAAGAGCTGGAAGAAATTCAATTAAGCATTTTGTCTGGCATGGTAACAATTCTGCCAGCAATTCTGTCTTTAATAATAATAATAATAATAACAATAATAATAATAATAATAATAATAATAATGATTTCAAATTTTGGCACATGGCCAACAGTTATGGGGAAGAGGGTAAGTCAATTTCATCAACCCCATTGCTTGCACAACTGTTATTTTATTGACCCCTGAAGGGATGAAAGGCAAAGTCAACCCCAGCAGTATTTGATCTGTGAATGTAAAGCCAGAAGAAAAGCTGCTAAGCAATTTTCCCAGCATGGTAACGATTCTGCCTGTTCACCACCTTCCATAATAATAGTGCTGTTCATCTTGATATGTGAACGTGCATGGCTCAGTGGTTAGAGCATTGGGCTCACAATCACGAGGTAGTGAGTTCAATTCCTGGACCGGACTGCATGTTGTGTTCTTCGGCAAGACACTTTGTTTCATGTTGCTCCAGTTCACTCAGCTGTAGAAATGAGTTGTGACATCACTGGTGCCAAACTGTAACAGCCTTTACCTCTTCCTTCGGATAAGGGGAGGCTGATATGCATGGGCGACCACTGGTTTTCCATAAAAGCAGTCTTGCCTGGACTTGTGCCTTAGAGGGGAACTTATTAGATGCAATACCATGGTCATTCATGACCAAAGCGGGGTCTTTACCCTTCTTACCCTTTATTTTGATATTTGATCACCATGTCGCATGCATATGGTATGATGCATGTGCCTGGTGTACCCTTATCAGAAGGATAGTCATGATGGGTATACTGGGCTTTGTATATTTTATCTCAGTGTCACTTTGATGGCATAAGCTGCTCTTTCACTCAATAATTATAATAACAATCATAATGTTAATAATAATTAGTAGAGTCTGGGACATTCCATACTTTATAAATGGTCTTTTTTCTATTTTGATGCATAGATTTTTAAAAATCTTCATTATGTCATTTCATTGTGTTAAAGATTGCAATTATCTCTCTGATTTCCTTCCATCGTTGTGGCTGTTTAAAGTTTAAAACACTTCACCGTGTTTCAATTATATCTTTGATGTCCTTTCATAGTTATTGTTGTTGAAATCTTATCATTTGAACTTGTTTCTTGAGCACTGGTCATAAATTGGTAGACATTGATTTTTTTTTTTATTTCATTTTATTTTAAATTCCAAGTGACTCCCCACATGTTAATTAGTAATCAATGGTAAAACTGAACTCAAACAAACAATTAGTTTGTTGAGAATTAGGGAAGAGGAGGGAAAAAATAGTGAGAAATTGCCCAAAAGATCATAATGAAATTCACACAAGATTTGACAAAATCGAGATCCCCCCCTCCCTTCCCCCTCCTCCTTCCCTCCTTCCTTCCTTGTCATCATCATCATCATCATCTTCTTCATAACTTTACTTCTACATTCCATTCCGGCATGGGTTAGATGGTCCAACAAGTCAGAGACTGTCTTGCTTCAATGCCTCAGTTTTGGTATGGTTTCTTCTGGAAAGGTCATGTTTGGATGACCTTCCTAACAACCAACGATTTTACAAAATGTGCCGAGTGCTTTTTCCATGTGAGGTCACTGTTCAACTCACAAGACTGAAGAACCTCCACAATCGAGGGGGATGTGTCTGTCTGTTTGTCCCCCCCCCACCACCACCACTGCTTGACAACTGATGTTGATGTGTTTGCATCCCTGTAACTTAGTGGTTCAGCAAAAGAGACCAATAGAGTAAGTACCAGGCTTAAAAAATGATAAATACTGGGGTTGATTCATTCTAAAAATTCTTCGAGGTGGTGCCCCAGCATAGCCACATTCCAATGCCTAAAACAAGTAAAAGATAAAAATATATGTACATACATAATGTGCGTGTGTGTGTGTGTGTGTGTGTTAGTCTATGAAAGAGAGAAAGCGGTAGGGAGGGAGGGAGAGAGTGAGTAGTATGTAATGCATAGTTTGTGTGTTCAGGAAGAGATATTTACACAGGTATGTGTACTTGAAGGTTACCTCTGACAGAAAAAGACCCACCTGTATGCAGGTAGAAATGGGTGGGTACGTGTATGAGTATGTCCTTGTAATGAAGAGACAGAAACATCAAGAGACAAGAACCTGCTGTCAGGAAAACAACTGGTAGTGAGGTGGACAGAATCTCTTGAAGTATTGCCTTATGCCCCTTTAGGTTGTGAGTTCAAACACTGCCAAAGTCAACATTAACAGGTGATCGTATTTTCTCCTCGTGTCTATGTTTGAAATCAAGTTAACAATTTCAGTTACTGTATTCCTGTGCCAGTGACACGTAAAGAGCACCCACTACAGTCTCAGAGTGGTTGGCATTAGGAAGTGCATCCAGCTGTAAAAACCTTGCCAGATCAAATTGGAGCCTGGTGTGGCCTCCTGGTTTGCCAGTCCTCAATCAAAACTGTCCAACCCATGCCCGCATGGAAAGCGGACGTTAAACGATGATGATGATGATGATGATGTATTTGATGGTATAAAAGACATACAGGCATATTAAATGCACTCCAGTTTCAGTAGACCCTAATCATCATCATTTAATATCTCTTTTCCATGTTGGCATGAGTTGGATGGTTTGACAGGAACTGGCAAGGCTGGAGAGCTGCACCAGGCTCCAATTGTCTGTTTTGATATGGTTTCTACAGCTGGATGTTTTTCTTAATACCAACCACTTTACAGAGTGTACTGGGTGTCTTTTATGCGGCACCAGCATAGGAGCTTTTTATGTGACACCATCACCAGTGCTTTTTATATGACACCAACAGGATCATTCAGGAACAAAATTTTAGTGCATTAAAGCAGGTAATATTTAAAGTGTATATCAGACTCAGGGTGAATTTTTTGAGACATTTTTTTGGATAAAAAATGTGCATCTTATATGCCATTAAATACAGTATATCTTCAATTTTGTTCCATAGTTAAGATTGCTAAAAGCTCGTTAAAAGCCATAACACTTGAGAACACATATCCTGCTAAAAATGACAATCAGAATAATATTTTAGCTAAAACAAAAAAAAAAACAAGGAAACACCCATAATTGGTCTAAACCGACACAACTTCTTAACATCTTCCTCAAGTCACATCCTGTTGTCTTAGAACAACAACAACAACACGCTAGACTGATCTGAAGTTAAATAACAACAATGACCCCTCTTCCCACCCTTCCCACGTACCATTGCTGGACATTGGTTGTGACCTTGATATCTCAGCGTAGTGTTTGTGTTGGAATTTGTGATAGTGGTAGTAGCAGTGGTTGTGTCATGGTTGTTGCTTAGCTGTAAAGTTATCCAACACCATAAAAATTACATATATATATATATATATATATATATATATATATATATATATATGTATATGTATGTATATATTCTTAAACAAGAACATTATTGACAGTGACTTCAAAGTTACTGTATTCTTGTTTAAGAATAATAAATTTGTACTTTATTTACATTATTTACATTTGTCAGATATTTTCCTCATCTTGTTTGTTGTTAACGCAACATTTTGGCTGATATACCCTCCAGCCTTCATCAGGTGTCTTGGGGGAAATTTTGAACCTGGGTACTCATTCCTAAGGTATTTTTCAATGTTATTATTATTATTCAGGTCATTGCCTGGAATTGAACTCAGAATCTTGGGGTTAAGAGCACAGGCTACTAACCCCAAGATTCCAAGTTCGATTCCAAGCAGTGACCTGAATAATAATAATAATAATAATAATAATAATAATAATAATAACAACAACAACAACAATATCGAAAAATACCTCAGGAATGAGAATCCAGGTTCGAAATTTCCCCAAGACACCTGATGAAGTTTGGAGAGTATATCAGCCAAAATGTTGTGGTAACAAGATGAGGACAAATATCTGTCAATTGTAATTAATGTAAATAAAGCCATGCAAAGTATTAACAACGTACTGTAACTTCTTGAAATGAACATTATGTAATAAATTTCCATTACAGACATTTTTCTGTTTGAAAACACTGTATCTTGATTGGTTTATGTGAAGTGGCTGAAAACTTTTGCAGGGCTATCTTTGGTGGTCATCTTGCATCTTCCCCCTCATTCACAACCCCTGCTACAAAATATAATGATTAGGTATGGAAATTATTCCAA
>NC_043005.1:88751069-88761069 GCF_006345805.1 Octopus sinensis | reverse complement strand
CTTATCAACGGGCGGTAATCATCAGATCACAATGAAAGACAAGGCCTGTTTGCAAATATATAAGAGTTTTTCTAGTGACGTCTGCCACTGATTTCGAAAAACTGACTGTAAGCATTATTAAATCTCAGAACGAGATGTAAACAGTAATCGCTCGACAATGTAAAGTATAAAAGCCATCTCAATATGGCTAACCACAAAGGGGAGGGGGTGTTACTGTAGCTTTTTAGCCCCAGGAGATCATCGTCTCCAGCTGGCTTTAGACACACTTTCTGTGACCTTTAGGTATTTGCAAAGGGAGGCCATCCCTTTCTCGTAAGCCTGAGAAAGGGATGGCCTCCCTTTGCAAATACCTAAAGGTCACAGAAAGTGTGTCTAAAGCCAGCTGGAGACGATGATCTCCTGGGGCTAAAAAGCTACAGTAACACCCCCTCCCCTTTGTGGTTAGCCATATTGAGATGGCTTTTATACTTTACATTGTCGAGCGATTACTGTTTACATCTTGTTCTGAGATTTAATAATGCTTACATTGAAATAAGTTCTACCAAAAGACAAAATCAAGATTTTCAGAATTCTACAATCACTCCTGTACGTACATTCTATGAAATACCGCAATCATTGATACACTAAACACTGCCATATACACATTTTATACATTTAACAAAAATAATTATAGACACATCCAAACATACGCACCACACAGACACACACACACACCACAAGGCTACATAGACAAGTACAACACAATGTCTGTTATACGTGAGAAATAGTGAATTTCATAAAACCCAGAGACAAAGTCAAAGAATGCATCGACACCATTCACAGTTGAGATAAGACTTAGCTTCAAACAACGAAGCATCAACAACAACAAAAAAGCTATAAAAAACCCCCAGAAAACTAACAAATTACAAAACTGTGCAAGAGAGACAACTGCACTGGTATGGTCATGTGTTACGAATGGATGAGGACAGCTGTGTTAAAAAGTGCCACACCCTAGCAGTTGAGGGAACCTGTGGAAGAGGTAGACCCAGGAAGACTTGGGATGAGGTTGTGAAGCATGACCTTTGAACATTAGGCCTCACCGAGGCAATAACTAGTGACCAAGACCTTTGGAAATATGCTGTGCTTTAGAAGACCCGTCAAGCCAAATGAGACCATAACCCGTGGCCGATGCTAGTTGTGTATAACCAGCCCACTTATGTGTACCCTTCATTCATTGGACAATAAACTTTGCTTGTGAAGACCTGTTGAGGCAAGGGACATCAAAATCAGAATTGCTGACGTGGCCAATGATTGGCACTTGTGCCAGTGGAATGTTAAAAGCACCATCCAAGCGTGATCATTGCTAGGGCCACTGACTGGCTCCCATGCCGGTGGCACATAAAACCATTCAAACATAATCATTACCAGCATTGCCTTACTGGCACATGAAACACAACATTTGAACGTGGCCATTGCCAGTGTCACCAGACTGGCTCCCATGCAAGTGGTACCTAAAAAACACCTTTTGAGTGTGGTCATTGCTAGTACCGCCTGACTGGCCCTCATGCCGGTGGCATGTAAAACACCCACTACACTCTCGGAGTGGTTGGCATTAGGGAGAGCATCCAGCTGTAGAAACATTGCCAGATCAGATTGGAGCCTGGTGCAGCCTTCTGGCTTGCCAGTCCTCGGTCAAACCGTCTAACCCATGCCAGCACAGAAAGCGGACGTTAAAAAATGATGAGAATGATGATTTAGTTACAACAACAATGTCTGGTCATGGGGAATATTACCTACTTGGGAAACAAATAGGGGTTCGCAACAGGAATGGTATCCGACAGTAGAAAATTTGCCTTGGCAAATTCTGTCTGACCCATGCAAGCATGGAAAAGTGGACATTAAAACGATGATTATGATGATGATGATGATCAACAACAACATTAATGGTGACATAACAACATTGACAATCAATGTTACTATGGTAACCTCAAGTAATGTTTTTACTCTGTGACACCAAATACCTTTGTCACATATTTCTTGAAAATCAATGACCAAAAAATGGCAGGAAGAAGATGGGAACACAAAACAAAGCCATGTACATTTGGCCGAGACCACAATGGTGACCTCCTTCCTGCCACCAGACAGGCAGAAACCAATCAGGAAATCTAAAAACCTCATAAGTCTGGACATGCTAGAATCTTAGTGTTGTTGCAGCAAACTTCAATGCTTACAATCACCATTACTGTATCATCATCATCATCAGCAACATCATCATCCATTTTCCATTCAGGCATGTGTTGGATGGGTTAACAGGAGCTGGCAAGGCTGGAGAGCTGCACCACGCCTCAGTTGCCTGTTTAGGCATGGTTTCTACAACTGGATGCCCTTCCACTTTACAGAGTGTAAAGGGTGTTTATATGTGACACAGCTTTGGTGCTCTTTATGTGGTACCAGCACAGGGGATTTTTACAAAGTACCACCCTAAAACCACCCTGCTTTATCTCTTCCGCTCAACTCAAAGCATAAGGAACACAGAGACATAGCTGCAACATCTGGCTCTAAGACCAGCAGTAACAATAAAGGCAGAGTGACAGCAACTTTGGTACTCCAAGTCCACCTTGGTCATCTTCATTTTGGCCACCACCAGAATGTGCAAGTGTAAAGAAACCAGTGGAGAGTGGTGAGAGTGCTGTATGTCCAGATGTCACACCACATTTTGCAAGATTGCTCACTGTGTGTCAGGATGTGACCCTCTGTCAGATGAACAGTGATTTGGAGGTAGTGTCTTGAGGGCTTCCCCATGTGCCATAGGGCCTGATTGATCACGACTGATATTGGGGCAACTCAACAACAACAACAGACATACAGGAACAGACTGGACAATAGCAAGTTCACAGCATAACTGGACTGCAACACTACACCCCTTACAATTAACACTTTCGTTACTGTATTTCTGTTGAGATGTTCTGTATTTCTTTCAGTTATTTTAGATATAACAAAGAATTTAGTAAAATAACTTAGTTATCATTAAGCTAGTGTTAGGAACATTAATTGTGGCTAAGGTTTGGTGGAAGATTTTAATTCAGAACTTATGAAAACAGGACATTTATATTACAGAGTCGGAGGTGGTTTCAGCCAGATCAATATCGAAAGGGTTAAAAATATCATGGTGACTTTAACCCTTTTGTTACCATATTTCTGTCGAGATGCTCTGTGTTTCTTTCAACTAATTTTAAACATAACAAAGAATTTAGTAAACTAACTTAGGTATCATTAAGCTAGTGTTAGGAACATGAATTGTGACTTAAGTTTGGTGGAAGATTTTAATTCAAAACTTATGAAAACAAGACATTTTTTCTAGAGCCAGAGGCAGCTTCAGCCAGGCTGATAATGAAAGGGTTAACCACTGCTTGTCATTATGTGCAATATATACATTTTGGTGGTGTGCCATATCTGGACCTATTGACTTGTGAAGTGTTCCTAATAATTCAGTTAATCATTCACTTTAATCAAAGTGATTAATGACTAATGTCTCTTTATGGATTGGTTTTCAAGCAAGTAACTCTAACAAACTACCTTCATTTTTACTCAAGACAAGAGTATGTTTGTGTGAGTGTGTCTGTATGTGAGAGTGTGTGTGTATGCTTGTGTGTGAGTGTGTGTGTGTGTATGCTTGTGTGTGAGTGTGCATGTGTATGCTTGTGTGTGTGAATGTGTGTGTGTATGCTTGTGTGTGTGTGCACGCACATGTGTGTATGTTTTGTGTGTGTGTGTATGTTCGTGTGTGAGTGTGTGTGCGTGTGTGTATGTATGCTTTTGTCTGAGTGAGTGTATGTTTATGCTTGTGAGTGTGTGTGTGAACAAGTGTATGTGCACTTGTATGTGTGCCTCTGTGTGAGTGCATACATGTGTGTGTGTGTGTGTGTGTGTGTGTGTTGACAGAGCAACCAGTTCTCTGGTTCCCCGTTGCTGACATTTCACAAACCACCAGCTATCACAAATAATGACCCTATCATCAAATAACGAACCAATGGTTAACGGTAGTGTTCTCACCACCATCTCCACCACTGTCACCATCATAACCACCACCAGCTGTAGCAAATAATTAGTCTATCATGATATGATGAACCAATGGGCAGCTGTGGTAAACTCCATCACCCCCTCTCCTCCCCCCCCCACCAAATTACCGAGACCACCTCATCGCAAACCAACCTCCATAACCACACCACCACTACATCTCTACTACTACCACTACTACGCAACACCATCACCACTACCACCTCACCATCACTACTTATTATTACCGCAACTATAATTTACTACAGAGAGATTATTGTTGTTGGTGTAGTTGTTATTTGATCGTTGAAACTTACTAAACTGGTGTCTGCTTTTATTTATTTGATTATATTTTTTAATGCTTATCAGCTTTGAGTTCCCCCCTCCCCTCCTTCCCCCTCTTCTTCCTCCTCCTCATCATCATCACTATCAACATCATATTATTAAGGAGGCAAGCTGGCAGAATTGTTAGCATGCTTAGCAATGTTTCCACTGACTTTATATTCTGAGTTCAAATTCTGCTGGGGTCGACTTTTCCTTTCAACCTTTTGGGGCTCAAAGAAATAAGTACCAACCAAGCACTGAGGGCGATGAAATTGACTAACCACTCACCACAAACTTTCTGGCCTTGTGCCTATAATAGAAAGATTTATTATTATTATTACTTTTTTTTTTCTTCTTTCAAACTTGCTTCCATTTCTTGCCGAGTGTCTTCCCGACTCCTAGGGCAAAGAAACTCATAGTATACATTGGTAGGCCATTAAACCAAACTCAATAGTTCGTTCATTTAAAAAAAATTATTATTATTATTATTATTATTATTATTATTATTATTATTATTATGAAGGTGATGAGCTGGCAGAATTGTTAGCATGACGAGCAAAATGCTTTCGTCCATCTTTATGTTCCACCACGGTTGACTTTGCCTTTCATCCTTTTGGGGTCAATAAATTAAGTACCAGTGAAGTTCTGGAGTCAGTGTGAGTGACTGTCCCCCTCCCTACAAAATCCAGGCCTTGTGCCTATAGGTGAAAGGATTATTATTATTATTATTATTATTATTATTATTATTATTATTGGCTCAGTGGTTAGAGCGTCAAACTTACGATCATGATGTTGTGAGTTCGACTCTCAGACCGGGCTGCGTGTTGTGTTCTTGAGCAAGACACTTTATTTTACGTTGCTCCAGTTCACTTGGCTGTAGAAATGAGTTGTGGCATCACAGGTGCTAAGCTGTATTGGCCTTTGCCTTTCCCTTGGATAACACTGGTGGCGTGGAGCAGGGAGGCCGGTATGCATGGGCGACTGCTGGTCCTCCATAAACAACCTTGCCTGGACTTGTGACTAGGAAGGTAACTTTCTGGATGCAATCCTATGGTCAGTCATGACCAAAGAGGGTTTCAGCATCATTATTATTATTATTATTATTAGTAGTAGTAGTAGTAGTAGTAGTAGTAGTAGTAGTAGTAGTATTATGATTATTGTGGTTGTTGTTGTTATTTTTTCTTCTTTCAATTTTCTTCCCGTTTCTTGCTGAGTGTGGCTTTGTTTCCCTTTCTTACCAAATGTGGCCTTGCTTTAATTCATACAAGTTGTACCCAAGAAGCAACAAGGTTTTGCATCCAAAGATGGCTAACAGGTGAGGTGCCATGCAATTGAAAACACTGATGTTTGTAGGGAGTCAAAAAGTACATACTGAATGTGTAAAGTTGCATTTACATGGAAAGGAATTTACATAGAATATGTGAGGTGGCCATAAGTAGGATCTTTTGCAATTCATTTATTTTGGGGTTGTCAGGTATTTGGTCCCCATATTTGTTGTGCTCCTCTTGATGTCATTATAAGTGCCCCAGTGATAATGGGTAATGTTGTTACTTTGAGATGCAAAGTGATTAGCATACAGGGTAAAATACTCAGCAGAATTTTGTTTGGCTTCATTTATATATATATATATATATATATATATATATAAACTTACTTGGAAATGGATGCGTGGCGTTCAATTAAATACTAATATAGTGTTACACACACACACACACACACACCACACACACACACACACACACCACACACACACACACACACACACATATATATATATATATATATATATTTATGTAGGTGAATGAATTATCCTATGTTTATCGTCAGCATGGAAAATTCGTTTAACCGAAACCTGGGTAGCAAATTCACGTCAGAAAACACGGTTGAAGCGACCTGTCAAGGGTAGAAACTCCGGGTTCTTGTGTAGAAATTTGTGTGTTGTATATGAATGAATGAAAGAATGGAGTCGAACGAAGATGTTAACAAAATTCCTTTACTCTCGACATATGTTTCGAAGACAGCATATTTTTATTCCGAAGGAATAAAGGGTGCATTATGCAATCTTCTCATCAGGAAAGATAAGGAGCCTCTCTCAACCACAAGACGAACAAAAATTTCGATGATTGCCTACATGGTGATCACAGCGATAATGAGTGTTTTTTTAAAAAATCCGTTATAAGCATTGACGTCAAAAATGGATAGACGGAGGAAGTAGAAATAGGTAGGGGACAGTATGTTTGCTGTATGGAGATGTGTAGGTGTGCGCTTGTGTTAATGAGTGCGAGTGTTTGTGTGTGTACATGTGTGTGTATACAACTGCATTTGTGTCTGTGTGTGTGATTGTGTGTGTGGGAGAGAGACATACGTCAAATATACGTAGTAGTAAGGGGAAAATTAGTGTCTGTGTGTTTGATTTTGTGTGTGAGAGAGAGATTCATATATATATATATATATATATATATATATATATATAATAACATTTATATCATTATATATACATAAGCTTAAATGAAAAACAAAAACTAGACAAAATCTCGAAGCATTCTATTGAGGAAATTTCCTGGCAACGATGGGGTACTCCACTAGTACATATGTGTGTGTGTGTATTTGTACGTGTGTGTGTGTACGCGTGTTTGTGTGTGTATGCATGCATCATGCAAATAAGGTTAAAATCCAAGCTGTGTAATATTGAAGCAGACCCCCTTATTTCAGTAATCCAAATCCGCACGTAACTGTTATATTTGTGTGTGGTATGCATAACATTTGAAATACTGGGAAATATTTTTTGCTGAGTAACAATAACAAAACAGGAATTGGAAAATTCTGTTGTATTATTTATTCGCCATGTATGCGTAAGTGGGTGAATGCATGTATGTTTGTAGGGGGATTGGATGTATTCAACGTGTGATAGTCACGCCATTCAGGTTTCAGCTCAAAGTTTGATCCCGTTAAACACCCACCATCACACGTACACACAGGTCCTCGGCAGTTCAAAGATGGCCTGTAATGTAACACAAACAGCAAAGCAACAGTAAGAGAGGGAAAACACGAACTTTGATTCGGTAATCCTTTGTTTCATTCGTTACAGATGTCATACTGTGAATGCAGTCGGTAGATGAACCTCATAGGACCAGCATGCAAAGCAAATACCTCCGTCAAATAGTTGTGTTTTTCTCCAGCTCTGTGATGAAGGGTTTCCTTTGCATGCTGATCCTATGAGGTTCATTTATCGATTGCATCGAATATGGTCGTCTGTGTGTTTGCCTTCCCCATTACTTAGTAGTTTGGCAAAAGAGACCTCCAGACTTTAAAAATTAGTGATGGGGTCGATTTGTTCATCTAAAACCCTTCAAGGTGGTGCGGCAGCATGGCCGCAGTCCAATGACTGAAACTATTAACCCTATTTTCTTGAGATGTTCATTTTGTATATTATATTTAAAGCAGTAACGGGAATTTGGTTCAAATATTTGAGAGCGTTAAGAAGATGAGCTGGCGGAATCGTTACTGTGATGAGCAAAATACTTAGCAGGGTTTCTAGGTTCAAATGCTGCTGGGTCGACTTATCCTTTCATCCTTTCGCGGGTAGCAGTTTAACACTAGGATCAATGTAATTGCCTTATCGCCTCCCCTTAAATTGCTAGCCCCTATTTTGTATCCTCTCCCATTCACCTCTCTCATTATCTTTTAAAGTCCATTGTCTAGAACACTGTCTCTTAAAGATAAAATAAAATGGCTTTGTCTTTTAGAAGGTAAACCGAATAATATTATACCCTTTCCTCTAACCTTCCTTCTGCTGTAAATGCTCTCCCCACCACTTCATGCCGCTGTAATGTTTTTCCTATATTAAGTATTAATTGCACAAGAGAATTCATTCTTTTGACCAGTGTTGGTCAAGGGATCATAAAGTGATATTTGGAACGTGTTTTTCAAATATTCGTGTATATTCACCAGATAAAAACGGATTTACGCATGATGTAATATCTCTATTCTTCAGTAAAAAAAAAAGACTTATTGGAAACAGGTATAGTGAATGAATTATTATCCATCCGTTGCCATTTGTTTATATATTACATAGCGCAGGCATGGTTGTGTGGATTCGGTAGATGGAAACTAAAAGAACGCCGTCGTATATATATTGTTGTATTTAGAAATGGTCATGTTGCCAGTTTAGCCAATAAAAACACACTCACTATATATTTGGAGTTAATTTGCATCAGCTTTATTTATTTTTTACATTAATCTTAATCTTGTTTCGGCCAGAGTTCTTTCGTCACACTCATGTGACCTCATCAGTGGTCCTTTGCTGTCTTCTTTCTTATTTGTGTGTCTCTCCTTACTAACGGTCAGCCATTTTGTATTTTGTATTCCTATTGTATGTGTCTTTATTTGCACAAGTGTATACCTCTATGTTTGTCTATGTTTAGTTAGTGTGTGTGCTGGGGGAGAGTCTGTAATATTTGTGTCTCCTGTTTATACCCGTTCGTGTAATATGTTTTATTTATTTTGTTCATGTGTTTACACCTACTTATTGTTTTTGCAATACAAATATTCATACGTACACACACACACACACACACACACACACACACATATATAAATATATATATATATATTACTAGTCTCTGCTCTTCTCTCTTTATGGCAGCCCATGTTTCACTACCATATAACATTGCAGGTAGAACTGTACTGTTGATGAGGTTGGCGCGGGTGGTCCTGTCCAACCTTCCCTTGAGCACATCTCTTATGCCATTAAACGCCTTCCATCCGCCCTTACTCTCCGTGAGATCTCCTTTTCGATACCTCGGCACATATTCACCTCCTGTCCCAGGTAGACATATTCCTTTACCTCCTCTATTTCATCACTGCCGATCACCATTTGACCTGTTGGTACGTTGTCTGACCGCATGAACTTCGTTTTCATGCGGTTCTTCTTGAGACCTACTGCAGAGCTTTTGATGGAATTGTCAATGCTTGGTATCTCGTTGAGAGAGCACATCAGTAGCGAGATCATCAGAAAGAAGTCCGGCGTGAGGGATGTCATCGCAGTGTATACACGCAGCAAGTTTAGATGGGCTGGACACGTCGTCCGGCTCACGGATAATCGGTGGACCCGCGCACTTGTCGAGTGGTACCCGCGCGAGCGGAAACGACCTCCCGGAAGGCCTCCACGACGATGGAGTTACGATTTCAGGAGGACGATTGGGATCACGTGGATGAGAAAGGTCTACAAATGCTCTTAGTCCAAAATTTCACAAGATAAATGACTTTGTGATGTTATTGTTAATTGTCTGAGTCGACACCAGGTATTTCTGCTAGTATCGAACAAATATAGTAGTGTCATATTTGTGGTGTTTCATTTACCATTGCATTGCAATGCTCGGACCCAGGAATTTAACTATATTTTGCTTTGGCAAAATTGAAAAAAGTTAGTTGCCTTATATTTAGGACACTCTGTATATATTATATATATAATATATATATATATAATATTATATAATCAAACTAAGCAACAAGGATATATCCAGAGGTACGATCGTTTCATGCAACTGCATTTAATTGAACAATGAAATCATTATATCAATTAAAAAATGCAGAGCAATCTTCAGCTCCACAAAGTCATAGAATTTAATTAAATTAGAAG
>NC_043005.1:88708569-88746069 GCF_006345805.1 Octopus sinensis | reverse complement strand
ATACATACATACACACACATACATAAACATACATATGTACACACACGCACATACACACATACACGCATGCAAAAATACATACATACACACATACGTACATACATACACACACACACACATACATACATACATACACACACACATACACACACACACATACATACATACATACACACATACAGACACACATACACACATACATACATACACACACGCATATATATACATACATACATACACATACACACACATACACACATACATACACACACACATATAAACACACATATAAGCTCCTACATTGTACACACACGCACACATATATACATACATTCACTCGCACGCACGTACACACACACGCACACACACACACATTTACATATATATATATACTATACACTCACACACACATACACGCGTACAAACACACACAAACTCACATACACACCGACAGATATACATACACAATATACACCTACCCGCGCACGCACACATACACACAAACACATACAAACGCACACATACACGCACATACATACACTCTCACACAAATGAACCCACATATACATCCCCCTACACACACACACGCACGTACAAGCACACACGTACTAGGTTACGCCACACACCCACACTCTACGCATACACACACGAACACACACATGCACACACACACACACACTACAAACAACACACACACTATGATGTTGTTTGACCTGGCTTTGACCTAGCTTGACACAAACAGCTAGCAGTCATCACCACAGCTGGCTTTGTCATTACCTCTATTCACCAAAAATACACACACACACGCACGCACAAACACACTAGTCATCTTGCACACACACACAAACACACACAGGCATTCCCTTTTTTTGGAACTCTCTTGCATTATAAAAACAGTTTTCAACTACCTCCAAATTCTGTTCTTTTCAACATGTGATCTCTTAAGCACCACCAGCTCAAATATTGTCTCCTCTGTCTTCCCTCCTTGGGATCTTTCCTTCTCCTTGTTTCCGACGAAGAACTCCGCTCGAAACGTTAAACCCTCCTTCCCTTCTTTCCTGAGCGTCAATAATACTTTAATTGTTCCACGTCCTGCGTTGCTGTGTTTTTTCTCTTTTTTTATCTTTTTTTCTGTGTTTTCTAGTTGGATTAACTTTATATATATATATATATATATATATATTCGTTTTCCGTTTTTTGTTTTTTGTCTTTTGGCTTTTCTGTTTCTACGTCCTTATTGTGATGTCCTGTACTTCCGTATAATTATTTATATATGCATGTATATATACATGTAGATGTAGGTACGTCATATATGTTTGTATGTATGCATATTTTTATTTATCTCCTTATTGTCTGACAGCGCCCCGCATCAGGTTCGTTCCGATTCGTCGTTTCGATCCACTTCTTGGTCCCCTTTTTTATATTAATATTATTATATTGAAGATGCGGTACTCTCTCCCTCCTTGCTTTAACCTCTCAATCTTTTTCTCCCTCCCCCTCCTCCTCTTCTCTTCGCCGCGTGTCCCCCTCCTCCTTCCCTCTTCTTGCCTATAAACAAAATTCCTTTACACGTGGTTACTACTATTGAAAGACTGCCTCCACGCGCTGCTACTTACACCTTTCTCCTTGCCAGCAAAAGGCTTCTTCGTTCGTCCCCTTTGTGTGGTTAATTTCCTGTATAGTATTCTTGTTTTTTTCTCGTTTTGTAACTAATTGTACTTTTTGTACATGTATTTTTATTTTTGGCAGTTTTATTGTTTGTCTATGCCAGAAAAAAGGCTTTTTCGTTCGTCCTCTTGTGTTTGTTTTTGTACATGTATTTTAATTTTGCAGTCTTATTGTTACGTCTTGTTTGTGTTCGTACTCATTGTGCCCCGCTGCTTGAAATTTTATTTTAATTCTCTCGCAGGAAGGCCTATTGGATTAGTGTTCTGTTATGCCTTCGAAACATGCCTGACTCCTCTAGCGACAGCTGATGACGGGGTTTTGTCCTTGTGTAACCTGTCCTGTATGTTTTTTTTCGTTTTCCGTTTTCTTTGTTTTTTGTCTTTTGGCTTTTTTCTTTTCTACGTCTTATTGTGATGTCCTGTACTTCCGTATAATTATTTATATATGCATGTATATATACATGTAGATGTAGGTACGTACATATATGTTTGTATGTATGCATATATTTTTATTTATCTCCTATATATCTATATATATATATATATATATATATATATATATGTATGTATGTATGTACGTATGTATGTATGTATGTATGTATGTATGTATGTATGTATGTATGTATGTATGTATGTATGTATGCATGTGTGTATGTATGTAGAAAAGCTGAAGCGTTATTCTCTTCAACGCTGCCGTGAGCGCTACATCATCTACCTGATGTGGAAAATATTTAATCACCATTGTCCAAATGATGTTGGCATCTCCTTTAAGACACACCCAAGAACTTGGGGCCCGTGCTATCCGCCCACGACATAAATCATATTCGCATCACATAACAACAATATGGCACAATTATTTCATCTCAATTGGCCCGCTCCGTTTAAAATAACACCAAAACACATTAAAGCAGAAACAGATCCCATAAAGTTCAAGAAGTCTTTGAGCAAATTCCTTCAAGAACTCTTGGATAAACCTCCTGCACTCGGATATGTCTCTGTAAACAATAACTCTCTACTCGAGTGGGCCATATTGTCCGACTTCTGATTTAAATGACTTCGCCAGGTGGTGCTATTAAGTCAGATATGGCCTGGGCCAATACAGGCCAAAACCTATCAAAGTATATATATAGTAACTTCTATGCTGGATTGAAGAAAGTATGATCTTTGTTTATCTCCTTGACTTTTTGGAGATTTTAGGTATAATTATACTAATGTATCCATCTCTTCTAATTTAATTAAATTCTATGACTTTGTGGAGCTGAAGATTGCTCTGCATTTTAAATTGATATAATGATTTCATTGTTCAATTAAATGCAGTTGCATGAAACGATCGTACCTCTGGATATCCTTGTTGCTTAGTTTGATTATATATATACACTGTTAGTTGGGAGCAGATCTTCGAAAGGGTATGTTCTTATTTCAGTGTTTCCAAATCCAAACCAAGGAATTTCTGAGCCGATGATAGAAATGTTGTTTTGACTAATTTTGAAACGTACGTTTCTCGAATAACCTTAGCATTTGATTTTTCGATGTCCTTACCCCCAAACTTTTGTGAGTTGAATTAAGCAAACACTATATATGAGAGAGATTTTCTTTAAGTATTAGAAATAGCCTTAAAAAAGTTTTTTAGACTGCTATTTCTAATGAGTTCAGTATGCGGCAAAGTAATTTATTTTACTAAGCCCTTTTATATAATGTAATAATTTGAATTCGCCTTGAATGGTCCCTTTGCATACTGAACACTTGGTGAAATTGATTAATAATTAATTAATTTTGCCCTCAATTGTTGAAATTATATATATATATATATTATATATATATATATATACAGAGTGTCCTAAATATAAGGCAACTAACTTTTTCATTTTGCCAAAGCAAAATATAGTTAAATTCCTGGGTCCGAGCCTTGTGAGTGGATTTGGTAGACCGAAACTGAAAGAAGCCCGTCGTATATATGTATATATATATGCGTGTGTGTGGTTTGTGTGTCTGTGTTTGTCCTCCTAGCATTGCATGACAACCGATGCTGGAGTGTTTATGTCCCCGAAACTTAGCGGTTCGGCAAAGAAACCGATAGAATAAGTACTGGCTTACAAAAGAATAAGTCCCGGGGTCGAGTTGCTCGAGTAAAGGCGGTGCTCCAGCATGGCCGCAGTCAAATGACTGAAACAAGTAAATAGTAAAAGAGTAATATATATATATATTATATATATATATATATACATATAAACTTAGTTGGAAATGGATGCGTGGCGTTCAATTAAATACTAATATAGTGTTACAACACCACAAAACACACACACACACACACACACACCACACACACACACACACCTGATAGCTGAAAATAGCAGCCAGGATCTGACACTAAGACCACATTAAGTGTTCGTATAGCATAATGAGAGAAGACTCAGCAGGGGTCACCTATACAGTTGAAATTTACAGAAAAACAGAAAATGAAGACAGGTGTATGAACAACAAACAAGTAATATATATATATATAATATTATATATATAGTATATATATATATATATATATATATATATATATATATATATATATAGTATATAGTATATATATATATATATAATATATTATATAATATATAATATATATAATAGGGAGAGAGAGAGACTTCAGTTGTAATGTTGTAATGTACCAAAGTCCTTACAACCCGAGGCCATAACAGAAGAAATTTGCTGAAAGCGACACTCCGTAGGAGTTAACTCTGAACCATGTGTTTGCTGGTTAAACTTCTTACCACACGGCCACACCTACGCCTATGTCATTACATATCCTATAAGTCAGTGACTGATCGGGTTGAACATTCCTAAAATCACGACACCTTAGCTGACAAGCTATCAGGTGTCAGAACTGAAGAGATATTATGTTGTCTATGCCTGTGCGCGCGCACACACACACACACACACATACACACACAACACACACACACACACACACACACAAGTTAATACTTTTACGTTCAGTGATAAGAAAAACAATTTTACGTTAATCCAACGGCTTACTTGATACTTTTTGTAGAATGCAAATTTATTATCCTTAAACAAGAACGTTGACACACACATATATATATATATACATATACACACACACATACACACATACACACACCCACACCCACACACATATATATAAATATATATAAATATATATATATATGTATAAATATATATATATATATATATGTATGTATGTATGTGTGTATGTATGTATGTATGTGTGTATGTATGTATGTATGTATGAATGAATGTTTGTATGTGTGTGTCTATGTATTTATGTATGTATATCTGTGTGTCTGTGTGTCAGTTTATGCCCCAGCATGGCCACAATCTAATGATTGAAACAGATAAAAGATAAAAGACAAACGAATATGGTTTGCTGCTTAGGATCAGTCAAGAAAACTCCGCCAAACCTCAAGGGCCAGTTTACCACACCAAGGGCCAGTGCCCTGTTCCCCCTACATTGCTACAAATAAGAGCAAAAAGCCGTTACAGCCGCAAAAATGCACACGTCTATGCCTTGACAGGAGAAATAACTGCCCCACAGCACGCAAGATCATCATGCTAGTCTAGTTTTGCTTTGAATTAAAAGCTCATCAGTTAAGACTACTACAGTGCTGGATAGTTTGGCTAAATTCCAACGGTGCAGGGTAGTACATACATTGCTAGAAATAAGAGCTAAATGCCTTTACAGTACAATGCACTGCAGGGAATTGATCTCCCGACCCACTTATCATGAGCTGAATTGCCTCATCACTAAGCCCCATGCCTATACTCAGAACATGAAGAGGCATCGGAAAATACTGCAAACATTTTCTCCAATGTTCCACAGATGTTGCTGGTCGTTGCCATTGTAGGAATTGTTTCTAGAATAGAAAAAAACATGAAATGACCCCTGTATGTGAATAGAACATTTTGTCGTTGACGCCTGAAGAGTGAAAGACAACGTAGACCAAAGTGGGATTTGATCCCACAATGTGAAGAACCAGAAGTTCAGCATCCCTAGTCAATAATTAAATAATATTCAATCATTTCTAACGAAGGGACAATGCTGTAAATTCACGGTAGGGAGGGGGTTGCTCTGTTAAACCAGACCCAGTATATTATTGGTTTCAAGTTCTGGCACAAGGCCAGCAATTTCAGTGGAAGGGGTAAATCGATTACATTGACACCCCCACCATTCCACCACCGTTCTCAACTGCTACTCATTTTATCGCCCTTCTCCACCAAAAAAGGGGAAGAAAGTCAAAGCCAAGCTCTGTGGCATTTCAATTCAGAATATAAAGATGGACGAAATGTCACAAAGCATTCTTCCCATCTCACCACCTTAGGGACACCAAAGGCTATTGGGGAAGACGTTTAGCCTAATGGTTAATGTGTTGCACTCATAACTGCAAGGTCATGGTTTCAAATCCCAGACCAGTCAACACATTGTGTTTTTGGTGTAAAATGCTTCCTTTCGTGTTACTCCAGTTTACTCAGCTGAAAATAAAAACCAGTAATAAACTGGTGAGAGAGATTGTCCCCCCACCCTGTGATGGACTGGTAACCCATTCTGGAGGAGGTTTGTATTTTTAGTCATTGTAAACTGGGCTATGTCCCTGCCAAATGAACCGGTTGGCTCCAGACAAACCTGACTGATCCTTAACTGGACTTTACAGGTATTTCGCTCTATTGTCCCCATAAAGAATGAAAGGCAAAGGAAACTTTGATGGCGTTTGAACTCGGAATGTAAACAACTGTAACTAAATGCCACAAATTATTTTGTCCCGTTCCTTAAGAATTCTGCGAATCCACAAACCAAATAATAATCGATTCTAACAAAAGGCACAGTCATTTGGGGATTAGGGGCTGGGGTTAGTTGAAAGCCTTAAATCCCAGTACTTGACCCCAGGAGGCTGAAAGCCAATGGCTGCAGTTCAATGATTGAAACAAGTAAAAGATAGAAAAATAAAAATCAGAATTTCTGGAAAGAAGGATGAGGGTACCCTTGATTAAATCAATGACACTACATCCTTAGTAATATATTGATTGGTGGTCTGAAGGAGTTTTTAAAAAGGGAGACAAAAGAGAGGGCTCTAATTATAGGGGAATCGCCTTGTTGAGCCTCCCTCTTCAAGTCTTAGGAGTCAGGGAAGGAGATTTAGTAAGTTGCTTCTATGGGGGATGTACCTGAGGACTCTGCTCCCATGACCCTCCAGGAATTATGGGTAGAGAATATGCAGGGATAAGCTCAAAAGGTTGATAAAATCAAGTGTAAAGCTTTCACGTATAATAAACCCATGGTGATGGTGGTGTTGGTGGGGTGTAAGAAAGGTTTTTAACCCAAACAGCAAAAGAAAAAAATGTCTCAGAGAGTTTTTGTTTTGAAGCACCACCATTTTAACCACCCACCTGGAATAGATAATAAGAAATCGTCATTCTTTTCTAGGAACAAGGCCTGTAATTTTGGGGGACGAGGACATTCGATTAAATCGATCCCAGTACGCAACTGGTACTTAATTTATCAACCTCGAAAGGATGAAAGGCAAAGTCGACCTTCGCGGAATTTGAACTCAGAACGTAAAGATAGAAATACCGATAGGCATTACGCCCGGCGTGCTAACAGTTCTCTCAGCTCGCCACCTTGAATAAAAAAATCATTATTATAAACTTACCTGTAATCTAAGTCAGGTACAATAAAAATCATGCTTCCAATTTGTAAACCATCCATAACGGTTGAAGAGTAGAGAAAAGCTAGCATCAGTTTCTGATAAAGTCCACATCCTCCAATTGTCCCAATCACTTCTTCGTAGTCCATGGTGAACAAACCTCTCAGAACAAATGTGTCGTCTGCTTCAAGCAATTTCTAAATGTGTCTGCCTCTGCTAGCGATTATGTCTAGTTTCTTTCATGCATACATACTATATGTATAAGGTGTGCAAGTGAGAGTATCTGTAGGAGTGTAAGTGGTGGTATGGGGGAGAGGGGGAGGCATGGAAATGAAGGACTAACGTTTGTGATTGGGTGTTGTATGGGAGTGAGAGGGAGAGGAGAAAGACTGTGTTTGGGGTGTGTGGTGGTGGTGGTGGTGGTGGTGGTGTGTCTGTGTTTGGGTGTGTGTGCATATTTAAATGCATATACATGAATGCTTCCACCACAGATGACACTAAAACAAGGATTTGAGAATAATACCCACGCAAATATTACAAATGATATATTCTCTTTTACTCTTTTACTCTTTTACTTGTTTCAGTCATTTGACTGCGGCCATGCTGAAGCACCGCCTTAGTCGAGCAAATCGACCCCGGGACCTAGTCTTTGTAAGCCCCAGTACTTATTCTATCGGTCTCTTTTGCCGAAACGCCTCTAAGTGACGGGGACGTAAACACACCAGCATCGGTTGTCAAGCAATGCTAGGAGACAAACACAGACAAACAAACACACACAACACATATATATATATACATATTACGACAGGCTTCTTCAGTTTCCGTCTACCAAATCCACTCACAAGGCATTGGTCGCCCGGGGCTATAGCAGAAGACACTTGCCCAAGATGCCACGCAGTGGGACTGAACCCGGAACCATGTGGTTGGTTAGCAAGCTACTTACCACACAGCCACTCCTGCGCTATATATATATATATTATATATATATATATAGATATATATAGTAGATATATATTATATATATATATGATATTATATATATATCTATATGATATATATGATATATATATATAGAGTATATATATATATTATATATTATATAATATAATATATATATATAGATATATATATATATATATATATATATATGTATATATATATATATGTATATTATATATATATATATATTATATATATATAATATTAAATTAGAGATAAAACCACTATTAGGCAAATCTATTAAAATTTTAATTTGATATTTAAAAAATATATATAAAAAGGAAAAAAAATAATAATATAAATATAAAAATATATAAATATACATATACATACCTATTTATATATAATATTTTGTTATATATATAAAATTTATAAGTTTAAATTATTAAATAATTTTTATTTTTAACTTTTATATTTTTAAATTAATTTTATGTATTGGGTTATGTTTTCACTGTTTGATTGCCTAATTAGCGGTTTTTCCCTAATTAATATAATATAATACAATATATTTATACTATAAAATTGGATTAAATCCTAAATCTAATTTTTCCCTGTAAGTTTGGATTTATTCCCTAATATTATTATTATTATATATATATATATCATATATATATATATTATATATATATATATATATATATATATATATATATATATATATATATATATATATATATAATATATATATCTATATATATATATATATATATATATATATATATATATATATATATATATATATATATATATATATATATATAATATATATATATATATATATACACATAACACTTGGAGGCGCAATGGCCCAGTGGTTAGGGCAGCGGACTCGCGGTTGTAGAATCGCTCGGTTTCGATTCCCAGGCCGGGCGTTGTGAGTGTTTATTGAGCGAAAACATCTAAAGCTCCACGAGGCTCCGGCAGGGTGTGGTGGCGATCCCTGCTGTACTCTTTCGCCACAACTTTCTCTTACTCTTTCTTCTGTTGGCCTGCTCGCTTAGCCAGCGGGATGGCGTCATTTGAAGGCTAAAACAATGTGACCAGCGATGTGTAGCAACATCTGATAGTCACGGTGGTCACGGTGATATATTCATAACAGTAGCTACCTATGAATGTATTTAGAACGGTTTCTGTTACTACAGCTACAACCACAACAGGTCACTTTTAGGTCACTTGACCATTAAAGTAGATTCCATGGAGGGCCTCTACTACTGTGTCATACCACTCCCTTCTTCTTCTTCTTCTTCTTCTTCTTCTTCTTCTCCTTCCTCGGCTGCTGTATGCTGCTTAAGGTATCGAACTTCAGAACCAAATATTGGGTTGTCCGGAAAGTTCATGTCGATTTTTAAAGGAAAGAAAAAGGTCAATAAATACTTGCAGTTACATTTTTCATCAACAAAATATGAACCATTTTGTTGCACAATGTGTCTCCATCTTTAACTTTAACTTGAAAATACCCTCTTCCCAGAATTGAGGTGGTTTCAAGGCAAAGAATTCATCAAGGTATCTTCTTACGTCATCTAAGGAATTGAAATTTTTACCATTAAGACTATTCTGCAGAGACCTGAATAAGTGGAAATCCGAAGGAGCAATATCTGGTGAATATGGAGGGTGGGGTAACACATCCCAGCCGAGCTGCAGCAATTTTTGTTTGGTTCCCAATGAAACGTGCGTTCTTGCATTATCATGTTGGAAAACATCACCTTCCTGCTGGCCAATTCTGGACGTTTCTCTTGAATTGCTGCTTTTAACTGGTCCAATTGTGTGCAGTATTTCTCAGAATTAATTGTCTGGTTACATGGGAGAAGCACATAGTACAGAATTCCTTTCCAATCCCACCAAACACAAAGCAAGACTTTTTAGGGTGAAGACCCACTTTCGGGATGGCTAAGGGTGGCTCATGTCGCTTACTCCAGGATCGCTTTCTCTGAACATTTCGTTTGATAATCCATTTCTCATCACCTGTCACAATTTGCTTTAAAAAGGCGCGTTTTCATTCCGTTTGTAAAACGAATCACGGATGGAAATGCGATCCAAAAGTTTCTTCTCATTCAACTCATGTGGTACCCAAACATCGTAGCGATTTGTGTACCCAAGCTTTACCAGGTGCTCATGAACGACGGATTTTGATAGGTTGAGGCTTTCTGCCAATTCTCGGATTCTGAAATGTGGGTTATTCTCAATTAATGACTTGATATGGTCATCATCTGTAGTGGATGGTCTGCCTGATTGCTCTTTATCAATAAAGCTACAATCTCCAGCTCGGAACCTTGCGAACCACTTATGTACAGTTCCTTCGGATAAAGAAACCTCACCGTAAACTGTGCATATTTCATTGGTTGCTTGTGAGGCATTTTTCCCTTTAGAAAAGCATCAAGTGCCGAAAATGAAGTTTCCTATCTTCCATTTTAAAGGGTTACAGAATTAACACAGGTTATAGCAACATAAACCTTCTTCCACGAAAAGATAGCTTAAACTGTGCTCTAAATGGAGGTGTAGTCAAATCCTATTTTATGGACTCAACCATGTTCTAAAATAAGTCGGAAGGTAAGCTACTATAAATCCGCACAAACTTTCCGGACAACCCAATATTTCTCTGCACCCATAAAAGCAATTTATCATCTGCTACTACCTAGCGAGTCTTCACAAAAGAAGAGAGAGAGAGAGAGAGAGAGAGAGAGAGGAGAGAGAGGAGAGATATGGGGTAGATGACATTAACAGTTTAACTCAATGCATAAACTACCCAAGAATAGTACCAGTCGGGTAGTTGAGAGGTATAGATTAACCTCAATGCATCAATTCTACCCGAGGATAGTCTAATATGGGTAGCCAACATTCAACAGTTTAACCTCAATGCATAAATCTACCCGAGAATATTACATCGGGTAGTTGAGATGTATAGTTTAACCCCAATGCATAAATCTACCCGAGAATGTTATATGGGGTAGATGACATTAACAGTTTAACCTCAATGCATAAATCTACCCGAGAATATTACATCGGGTAGTTGAGATGTATAGTTTAACCCCAATGCATAAATCTACCCGAGAATGTTATATGGGGTAGATGACATTAACAGTTTAACCTCAATGCATAAATCTACCTGAGAATATTACATCGGGTAGTTAAGATGTATAGTTTAACCTCAATGCATAAATCTACCCTTAACTTTCTATATTTATTGAAGACTTCACCAACTGCAATTCAAAGAACATACATATTACATCATGTTAATGCCGTCAGTCTGTAAATATGGTAAACGGCCAGAATTTGGCACTGTTTTCATCAAAACATATTTCTTTGTGTTTATGGTTCCGTTGGGTGGTGGAGCCGTACCAATGATACTTGTAACCTTTGCAGAGCATCCGACATTGCTGAGATTAATATAGCTCATGTTCACCTGAAACAATCATAAATCGATGTCTGCAAGGAATTTGTGGGCTGGAAGGGAATTCCAAAGAATTAATGCTATGTAGAAGAAGGTTTGGTATGTGTGGGTAGGTGGGCGGGGGCACAGGTGTTGTTGCATGGGGCCTGGGTGGGGAGATAAAAATATTTCCTTTACATTTCCCTTTTAGTTTTTCATTTTTCTTTTTTGTTTTATTTTCTCATTTGGCTGTGGTGGTTAAGAATCTTGCTTCACAAACCATGTGGTTTGGGGTTCAGTCCTACTGCGCATCACCTTGGGCAAGTGTTTTCTATCCTAACCATGGGCCAACCATGCCTTGTGAGTGAATTTGTTAGATGGAAACTGTATATGTGTGTGTGTGCATGTACATGTGCATATATGTGTGTACGTGTGTGCATGTATGCATGCATATGTGAGTGCATGTGTGCATGTGTGTGTGTATTTGTGTGTGTGCCTCTGTGTGTGCATGTACATGTGCACATGTATATGCATGTATGTATGCATGTGTGCATATGTGTGTGTGCATGTGTTTATATGTGCATGTATGCATGCATGTGTGTGAGTGCATGTGTGTGAGAGTGTGTGTGCATGTACATGTGCATAAATATGTGCACATGTGTATGCATGTATGCATGCATGTGTGCATATGTGTGTGCATGTGTTTATATCTGTGTGTGTGTGTGTGTGTGTGCATGTGTTTATGTCTGTGTGTGTGTGTGTGTGTGCATGTGTGTGTGTGCATGTGTGTGTGTGTGTGTGTGTGTGTGTGTGTGTGTGCATGTGTGTGTTTATCTCTCCCCCCCTCACTGCTTGACAATCAGTGATTTGTTTACATCCATGTAACTTAGTAGCTCAGCAACAGAGATAGAAAAAAAAAAACTGGGGCTGATGTGTTTGACTAAAACCCTTCAAAGCAGTGCTCCAGTATGGCCTCAGTCCAATAATTGAAACTAATAAAAGTTAAGATTAAACATTTCTGCTACTGCTGCCACTGCTACCTCTTTGGTACTCTTGCTGCCTTCCATGTAATTCTCTCCCAGCACCAAAATTGGTGACTGCAGTTCCTTTGTTCTTCATTCAATTACACCTTTTTTCAATGCTAAAATTCTTTCTTTTTATGAGCCAATCAGCGAAGGTTGCTAGAAATAGCAACCAAATTTGCCTTCGAACCACACTCTGCCTCCTTAAAAAGGGAATGAGACATTAGACTATGTAGTCCTAGATATATTATGACTTAAAAATATAAGTAATTATAACTTAACCATTTAGCATTCAAACTGGCCATATCTGGCCTCTCACACCTACCCTACAATGCCATTCTAAAACTATACAATCTCATCATCAAAATCTTGAAGCTACAACATTATGCATAATTAATTAAAAGCAATGTGAATAACCGAGCATTACATTTGATAGCCTAATCCAGTGTTTCCCAAACCTTTCACGCCAAATTGCAATATCACCCACCTATCTGTCAAAAAATGCTCCATCATCCACCTGCATAAAAAAAAAAATCCCTGGTGTAATCGACTGCATCAACCTCAAATGGGTTACTATACCAGATTGGAATATTCTTGAAATCGCTCCGCTATGTTAAAGTGCAATGATTGTAAATAGTTGCGATATGTAGTTAAATCCTCATCAACCAATTTTGTCTTTCAAAGAATCAAGGTGTGGATATTGATGGAATTTACGTTTTGAAATGTTGGTCTCATACAACACCAATTCCGAAATAGAGGTAGTGATAAATGATTTACAATCAAAGAGAGTTTTTCTGTTCCCTTGCTATAACTTATTCAAATCATTTAATTTTGTAAATATATCACAAAGAAAAGAGATACAGCACGTTGCAGCCATCAATGAAGTGGAGAGTGGAGTATCTTCAAAGAAAGATATGATTATATGAAACAGTTCAACAAAACGTAAAACACAGTTTCCTTTTAGCAGCCACCACACTTTGGTATGGTATAAGAATTCAGTATGGTCCTCATCATTTCTCAGAGTTGATGGAAAATTCGATCAGACAAGGAACTAGACTTCAATTTGTTCAGTCATGTAGAGCATCATTCAATCTACTGTTCATATTTGCCACTAAATGCTGTGGTGTCCCAAGCAACAGTTAGTATCTGGTAGGAAATTTCCTGCTTTAGGAGAGATGAAAAACCTTTGTATCTTCCTACCATCAAAAGGGCTCCATCAGATGCACAGGTAAGAATATTACTAAGTGGGATATTATGTTCAAAAAGGAAAGACTTGAGAGTGTGAAAAATGGTTGCACCTTTTGAATCAAGTGGCAATTTCTCTGTGAACAGCATTTCCTCACAAGGTTGAAGGTCTTCGCTGAAATACTGAACATATACCATCATCAAACATTGATTGTCCACAACAGTTGACTCATCTACTTGTATAGAAAATTCCAAATGCTGAAGAATATTAATGAGCTGACATTTGACATCATTGGCCATTTCATTGATGCATCAAGAAATCGTGTTGACAAAACGGTTGACAAAACCTCTTCCATAACTGAGCAAAGTAATGTTTCTCCAATTGTGTGAGACTTCCCAGACTTAGCAACAAGCAATACAATGTTGTACGATGCAATCAACCCATCATTCTCCTGTTTACTAGTTTCCTGGAGTAGCGTGTTGAATGTTTGTATTTGCTTTTTCAAAAAAGGAGCTCAGTTGCAAAAAGTATGATAACGGCTTGTCCTTCTTATCAGAATGCTTTACATCAAAGTGATACTTCAAGTATTCATTGCTTCGTTGGTCAATGTTTGATGGCAAAAAG
Organism: Octopus sinensis; assembly: GCF_006345805.1. Classification (NCBI taxonomy): domain Eukaryota; kingdom Metazoa; phylum Mollusca; class Cephalopoda; order Octopoda; family Octopodidae; genus Octopus; species Octopus sinensis. The sequence goes on along the minus strand of NC_043005.1, from coordinate 88,731,532 downwards.
GCACATTGGTAACTGACAGTTCTGAGGAGAGGGAATAAATCCAAATGATAAACAAGCACTACTGTACTGTCGACAAATACTATAGCCTCAAGCCAACCAAAGCCCTTGAGAGTGGATTCGGTAGGTGGAAACTGAATGAAGCCCATTATGTGTGTGTCATTGTCTGTGTTTATCTCCCACCATTGCTTGATAATCAGTGATGGTGTGTTTACACCACTGTAACTTAGTGGTTCAGCAAAAGAGACCAATACAATAAGTACCAGGCTTTAAAGAGTAAGTCCTGGGGTTGGTTCATTCGACTAAAATTATTCAAGGTGGTGCCCCAGCATGGCCACAGTCTAATGACTGAAACAAGTAAAATATGCATTTACCATTTCTTGGTTGTTGTTTTGTGAGGCGGAACCATAAAAATGACAATTTATTTTATTTTATTTCATTTTATCTGATTTTATTTATTTTATTTTATCTGATTTTGACAGCTGAGAGTTATTTTCACCAGAAAGCATTCGATAATCAATCACTGGTTTATCGATGGGAAACAACATTAATATCAATTCGTTATGTTTAAGTTTTTTTAAGAAATTGCAGACGTTTTACTGGAGAAAAGTAATATTTATCTTTAAAGCAGTCTCTAGGTTGTTGTTGCTCTTGTTTGTGATGGTGGTGGTGGTGCTGGTCCTGGTGGTGTTGGTATTGTTTTTGTCTTCTCCTTCTTCTTCTTCTTCTACTTCTTCTTCGAATCAGGACTCACGCCGTTAGCCACAAAGAATAATCTCTAATTCGAGCCTACTCTAAGCTACTAAGAATGCGTGCGGCACCTTGAAGATCCACCCACCACATGCGATAGACTGGCGGTTGCACAGGCGCGAAAGCTACGTTGTTATCGTCATTTCGTAAACGGTGGCTTTTAATGGGTGGAGAGCTGAACCATCCTGGGGTACAGAGGATTTGCAATCTAGACTAGGGTCTGAAAGTTTACCACACCATAGTGGGTCACACCATGGTTCCTCTGCTTTGTGACAGAAGTAGGAAGAAAGAGAGAAAGTTGTAGTTAAAGAGTACAGCGGGGTTCCTCACCACACCCTGCCAGAGCCTCGTGGAGCTTAGGTGTTTTTGCTCAATAAACACTCACAATGCCCAGTCTGGGAATTGAAACTGCATTCTTACAACCGCGAGTCCGCTGCCCTAACCACTGGGCCATTGTGCCTCCACTGTTGTTGTTGTTGGTGGTGGTAGTGATGATGGTGGTGGTGCTGGTGCTGGTGCTGGACCTGCTGGTGCTGGTATTGCTGTTGCTGTTGTTGTTGTTGTTGTTGTTGTTGTTGTTGGTGGTGGTGGTGGTGGTGGTGGTGGTGGTGGTAGTGGTGGTGGTGGTGGTGGTGGTGATGGTGGTGGTGCTTAAAGCCAGATTTGCACTGATGGAGTGTAACACGGAACCAAAGATGTTCCAGCCATGACCAAACTTCTTTTATTTCTATATTAGGGTCTACACTGTCTGATGTATCCTTTCGTTTAAGATGGTAGGTTGTGATTTGAGGGGATTCAACTGCTATTTCTAGCAATCCCAACAGCCAAGCAGAAGCTACCTGTTGGTGAGGGGGAAGAGGTGATGGTAATAATGATGATGGTGGAGGCAGTGGTATTGATAGTAGTAATAGTGGTGGTAGTGAAAGTGGTAGTGGTGGTAGTAGTAGTAGTGGTGGTGGTGGTGATAGTGGTGGTGGTGGTGATGGTAGTAATGGTACTGCTGCTGTTGTTGTTATTGGTGGTGGATAGTGGAGTTAGTAGTAGTAGTAGTAGTAGTAGTAGTAGAATTGGTGGTGGTGGTGATGGTGGTGGTAGTGGAGTTAGTAGTAGTAGTAGTAGAATTGGTGGTGGTGGTGATGGTGGTGGTAGTGGAGTTCTAGTAGTAGTAGTAGTAGTAGTAGTAGTAGAATTGGTGGTGGTGGTGGTGGTGGTGGTGGTGGTGGTGGTGGTGATGATGGTGGTGGTAGTGGAGTTAGTAGTAGTAGTAGTAGTAGTAGTAGTAGCAGTAGTAGTAGTAGTAGTAGTAGCAGCAACAGCTCCCCCACCTGACGTTCGACAGCTACCAGTTGAAGTTACTTCAACTACAAATCCCAGCCATGTCAGTGATATCTATCCTCTCATCAGGGGCTTTTTTGTGGGGAGGAAGAGAAGATCTGGAAATTTTTGCAATAATCTTTAAAGAGAATTTTTCAGAGCTGCTGACATTTATTTCTTCTATTCATCATGGAACAGTTCTTGCAGAGAGATTGACATTTGAAAAACACAGTTCTTGATTTATTCTCAAGACATACTTTGCCCAACGGCATCAAATTTTTTTTTTCGCAACATCTTCGTCAGTGAAAGACTCCAGGTTTCCTGCTATCAATTTCAACATCATAAAGCTGGAAAATAAATCGTTTTTAAATGGTGGAATTCCTCGTATATAAATAATTCTTCTCACTAAAAGTACAAGGCCTGAATTTCCGAGGGGAGTTGGTAGTTGATTATATTGACCCCTAGTATTCGATTGGGGCTTGTTTCATCAACACCGAAAATATGATAGGAAAAGTCGATCTTAGTGGAATTCAAACGCAGAACATTAAACCAGGAGAAATACCTATTTCTTTACTAACCACAAGGGGCTACACACAGAGGAGACAAACAAGGACAGACAAATGGATTAAGTCGATTACATTGACCCCGGTGCGTAACTGGTACTTAATTTATCGACCCCGAAAGGATGAAAGGCAAAGTCGACCTCAGCGGAATTTGAACTCAGAACATAGTGGTAGACAAAATACCGCTAAGCATTTCACCAGGCGTGCTAACATTTCTGCCAGTTCACCACCTTACCAGGAGAAATACTGCTCAGCACTTTGATTTGCATACTAACGATTCTGGAAGTTTGGTGCTAACGAAGCTATGAATAACAGCATCAAGAATGATTGGTTTACAAAAAGCCTTGGATGGAAAATGAGAGATTTCATAAAGGAGTAGGAGTGGCTGTGTGGTAAGTAGCTTACTTACCAACCACATTGTTCTGGGTTCAGTCTCACTGTGTGGCACCATGGGCAAGTGTCTTCTGCTATAGCCTCAGGCCGACCAAAGCCTTGTGAGTGGATTTGGTAGACGGAAACTGAAAGAAGCTCATCGTATATATATATATATATATATATATATATAAATGTGTGTGTGTGTGTGTGTAAGACTGTTTGTGTTTGTCACCACCACCACCACCATCGCTTGACAATCAATGCTGGTATGTTTACCTCCCCCTAACTTAGCAGTCCCTGGGGTTGATTTGTTCAACTAAAGGTGGTTGCATGGCCGCAATCAAATGACTGAAAGAAATAAAAGAATATCATTTTCATTGGAAATGAGTACATTGACCCCAGTACATAGCTGGTTGTATTTTATGGACCCCGAAATACTTAGCAGCACTTCAGCTGTCTCTACTTTCTGAGTTCAAATTCTGCCAAGGTCCACTTTCCTGAAGTCAATAAAATAAGTACCAGTTGAGCACTGGGGTTGATGTAATTAATTTACCTGCTACTCTGATATTGCTGGCCTTGTGCCAAAATTTGAAACCAATATTAACCACTACATCCTAAAAACAAACTGGCTTTATGAATGGATGATTTCCTTAGCGATGCAGACACTACTTTCTGTCAGACACGGCCTTATTCTTGAGGCTGGAATCGTTTGTGTTGACATTGTTTAATGAGATGTTTCTTGTATTTTAATTAAAGCTATATTTGAAAACAATGCAAATAGGCTCCTTAAGCAGAGACCTATTGACTGAATATATTTACATAATCAAGATTTAATTATTTATACAGCCAGGCTAGCTATAGAAATAAATACAGGTGTGGGTGTCTCGTTAAGAAGATTGCTTCCCAACTAAGTGGTCCCATGTTCAGACCCAGTGCTCATTACCTTGGCTAAGTGTCTTCTACTATAGCCCTTGGCCAACTAAAGCCTTGTAAGCAGATTTTGTAAACAGAAACTGCGTGGAAGGCTGTCGTATTTATTTATATATGTCATCATCAGCATCATCATCGTTTAATGTCCGTTTTCCATGCTGGCATGGGTTGAATGGTTTGACTGGGGTCTGGGAAGCCAGGAGGCTGCACCAGGCTCCAGTCTGATCTGGCAGTGATTCTACAGCTGGATGCCCTTCCTAACGCCAACTACTCCGTGAGTGTAGTGGGTGCTTTTTACATGCCACTGGCACAGGTGCCAGGGGAGGCTGGCAGCATTGGGCCTCATGGAGGCAGTGACAGGTGACCTAGACTCTTAGTGATGTACCATGCTTGTGTTCACCTGTCAAGCCAAGTGAGACCATAGTCATGACCAATGCTAGAGTCAGATCAATGGCACCTGTGCCAGTGGCACTTAAAAAGCACATTCAGAGTAGTTGGTGTTAGGAAGGGCATCCAGCCATAGACACCTTGCCAAATCAGATTGGAACCTGGTGCATCCCCCTAGTTTACCAGATTTTAGTCAAACCATCCAACCCATGCCAGCATGAAAAACAGACATTAAATGATGATGATGATGATGACGATTATAAATAAGTATATATATATATATATATATATTACGTCACAGTAATCGTGATTAGAAATCATCAAAAAATTTGTCCATGACTCTTCCACTTTTTCTCATCTTCTTTTTACCTTTCTTCTTCTACTTTCACTTTTCTTCTTTTGTCGCCACTATTCTTTCTCCGTCTTCCCTTCCTTGGACCTTTTCTTTTCCTATGTTTCTGACAAAGAGCTCTGCTTGAAACATTAAATCCTCCTTCTTTCTTTCCTTTCCTGAGCATCCAATAACACTATACTTGTTCCACATCCTCAAGTTGTGTTTTCTCTTTGTTGATGTTTGGATTAACTATATATACATATATATATATATATATATATATATCAGTGAAGGCATGTGGCTTAGGGGTTAGGTCATTTGGCTCATGATCATAAGGTTTTGGGTTCAATTCCCAGTGATACATTGTGTCCTTGAGCAAGACACTATTTCTCGTTGCTCCAGTCTACTCAGCTGGCAAAATACAGGAGTACCTGTATTTCAAAGGGCCAGCCTTGTCACACTTTGTGTCATGCTAAATCTCCCTAAGAACTACATTAAGGGTACACGTGTCTGTGGAGTGCTCAACCACTTGCACATTAATTTCATAAGCAAGCTGTTCTGTTGATTGTATCAGCTGAGACCCTCATCGTTGTAACCGACGGAGTGCTCCTATATATATATGTATATATATATATATATATATGTATGTGTGTGTGTGTGTGTGTGTGTGTGTGTGTATGCATATATATCTATATATGTATATATATACATACCGGAGTAAGCACATAAATGTGAATCAAGGTGGAAAAAAGAGTACTCAAATACCAGAGGTAGAGTAATATGCTTCATTTAAAAGCAGCAGAAAAATCTTGAAAACTGTTACTCAGAGTTTCACGTACCCATTCATTGGACAGTTTTGTTAGAAAACTGTCCAATAAATGGGAACGTGAAACTCTGAGTAACTGTTTTTGTGATATTTCAGCTGCTTTTTAATAAAGTATATATATGTTGATGTAGTCGTTGGTGATGGCCAATTAGAAAGATGCCATTATTGCTCTTTGCAAACAGCTGACTCATCAGAACTGCTGGCTGGAGGTAAAAATAGTCTTGGACAGCTTGGTGGTGAAAAGTAACTTAGAAATTATTTGGAAGCAAAAACTTTTGAGAGAGACAAACTTAACTTCCTTTAAAGGGTTCTGGTTGTGTTCGAAAAGGGTCAGTTTCTTCTTTCATTCTATCTTTTATTCTTTTATTTGTTTCAGTCATTTGACTGCGGCCATGGTGGAGCACCGCCTTTAGTCGAGCAAATCGACCCCAGGACTTATACTTTGTAAGCCTAGTACTTATTCTATCGGTCTCTGTTGCTGCTAAGTGACAGGGACGTAAACACACCAGCATTGGCTGTCAAGCGATGTTGGTGGGGGGAGAAGCAGAGACACTCAAAACATATACATACATACATATATATATATATATAATATATATATATATATATATATATATATATACGACAGGGTTCTTTCAGTTTCTGTCAACCAAATCCACTCACAAGGCTTTGGTCGGCCCGAGGCTATAGTAGAAGACACTTGCCCAAGGTACCACGCAGTGGGACTGAACCCAGAACCATGTGGTTGGTAATCAAGCTACTTACTGCACAGTCACTTCTGTGCCATTTTCTGTTCATAACATGGAACCAAAATAGTTGAAAAACACTGGTCTATCCTTTATATTGAACATAAATACAGGCCAGGCATGACTGACGGAGGGGGCTTTTGTAAATACAATACTACAGGATATGAACTTCAATCACATTCAAATTTTCCCCTTGCATTTTACATTTCACAATAGATAATTACTTCTACATGAAACTGAGGTAGACTTTGGCAAATGCTAAAATACTACAGCTTAAAGTTTCACAAACTGCAAAGAACTTAAAATAATTAAAAGGCAGGTATGTACTCAAAGCTGCAACGAATTTCAGAAAGAGCTTCAGGGTTTATATAGCTTAGGGCCTCACCGAGTATTAATTCAAAACTGACCTTTAAGGAGAAAAGGAGAAACAAAAAGAAAAGAAAAGGAGATTATTGAATAGTATTGGAAACATTTAGAAGGTAAATAGCATATCCCTTGAAGGAGAGAAAAAAATACTATCAATCTGTTTAACTGTCTGTATGCCTATCTATCAATACATATCTCTATCAATTTTTCTTCCTCTCTACTAATCTATTAATCTATCTATCTATCTATCTATCTATCTATCTATCTATCTATCTATCTATCTATCTATCTATCCATCTATTTATCTATCTTTTCCGATCCCTTTTGATCGGAATTTTACATTTGTTTCCTTTTTCCTTTTTCCATCTTTGAAAAGAAAAGCTCTACATTTGTATTTGTCCCCTCTGTATTTCAGCCCTGTGTGGCCAATAAAGAAAGTTATCTATTTATCTGTCTATCTATCTAGTTATCTACCTGTCTGTTTAACTATCTATCTATCTATCTATCTATCTATCTATCTATCTATCTATCTATTTATCTATCTATCTATATCTATCTATCTATCTATTTATCTATCTATCTCTCATATAGATTGAGAGACGCACAGGCAGACAGATAGAAAGATAGATAGATGAAACTACCTCATCCCACCACCATTACCTCCGCATTCTTTAATTTCACCTCACTTAAACCAATTAACACCTGCACCACCACAGCATTCTTCCCCTACCATTACCCCCAGATTAAGAGGTCACCCACAGACAAGTTACTTAACCCCTTCCATCCATCACCTTGCTTGACTTCTTATTACCAACTACTACTACTACTACCACCACCACCACCACCACTACTACTACTACTACTACATTGTTGATTTTTTTTTCCTTCCTTAAGCATTTATTTACCTATCTACCCATTTATCTATTTAGATAAATAGGTAGATATTTATCTACTTGTCTATTTATCTATTTATCTATCTGTCTGTCCATCTATCTACCCAGCCCTGTGTAGCCATTATAAAAAGATATCTATCTATCTATCTGTCTATCTATCTGTCTATCTATCTGTTTGTCTGTCAATCTATCTACTTATCTCTTTATCTAACTACTTATCTATCTATCTATCTATCTATCAAACAATCTATATACTATATATTTATCTATCTATATATTTATCTATCTGTCCACTTACCTATTTATCTATCTATCTAACTACTTATCTATCTATCTGTCTATCTATCTATCTACCTATATATTTATCTCTCTATCTACTTACCTATCTGTCTGTCTGTTTATCCATCTATTTTTGCATTGAACATGTGGGATTAGAGAGAGACAGACAGACAGAAAAGAGAGAGTATAAATAAAAACATAAGTGCAAGCATAAACAGATTAATAAATATTTCATCTGCCGGCATGTGTGTGTGTGTGTGTGTGTGTGTGTGTGTGTGTGTGTGTGTGTGTGTGTGCATGTATCTGTGCTTAACCAGCCATCTCCCTCCCCCTCTCTCCCTCCTACAGATTGACCATTCTGCTATTCCCTTATACCTCCAATCTCTTCCTCTTCACCACTGCAGTTAATCTAATCTCATTTCCCATCTTTTAATCAGCTTTATCCCAGATTATCCAGTTGGAGGTAGTTAGTAGTGTGTCATTAACCCCATTCCCGTCCCTCGTCCTCGTTCACCATGGCCTCTATTTCACACTGTGCAGGCACTTTAGATCCTCTCACCTGTACACCCCCTCCCCCGTGCAGGCACCTTAGGTGTTCTTACCTGTAACACAAGGGTGAATGACCAGCCAACCATTATTCTGCAGGAATGGAAACTATTTCCTCTCTTTGTAGTGATCTGTCAGTTTAGGGACAATGTGTCAGCATGTGTGTGTGTGTGTGGATCTGTATGTGTGATTGTGCGAGTGCAAAAGTGAATGCGTGTGAGTCTGTGTGTGTGTGTGTTTGTGTGTGTGTGTGTGTGAGTCTTTGTGTGTGTGTGCATGTGTGCATGTGTGTGTGTGTGAGAACGTGTGTGTGTATGTGTGTGAATGTTTCTGTCTACCATATCCACTCACAAGGCTTTGGTCAGCCCAAGGCAATAGTAGAAGACACTAGCCCAAGGTGCCACACAGTGGGACTGAACATGTTGCGAAGCAAGCTTCTTACCACACAGCCACTCCTATGCCTATAGGTATTCACATATATATGTGAATGTTTTTACACGTGTGAGGTCGTTGCCAGTATCACCTGACTGGCCCCCATGCCGGTGGCACGTAAAAGCACCCACTTTGCTCTCAGAGTGGTTGGCGTTAGGAAGGGCATCCAGCTGTAGAAACTCTGCCAGATCAAGATTGGAGCCTGGTGCAGCCATCTGGTTTGCCAGCCCTCAGTCAAATATCATCCAACCCATGCTAGTGTGGAAAGCGGACGCTAAACGATGATGATGATGATGATGATGATTTTATGTTTGACTTTTGCTTCGTATTTGTACAAGTTGGCTCCAAGTCTCACCCAGAGACCTCAAGAGACAAGTTGGAAGTTCATGTTGGTGTTATGCCTAGGGTGCCATATATTTGGTTTTGTACATAGTGTTGCTCTAGAGAATGTTTAAGAAACCATGAGAAAATTATGTTTGTTTTAAAATTTGAGATTACATAGAAAGTATTTTACATAGGATATGGGCAGTTCCCATGAGCACTATCTTTGGAATTTCTGTCATTTTGGGGTTTCCTAGTATCTGAGCTAGGTAGCAATCAGCCCCTTTTGCTATCATTCCTAGAGCACCTACGAAAACAGGTATTGTTTTAGTCTCAAGGTTCCACATTTTGCTGATTTCTATTTCAAGATCTTTATACTTGCTCAGTTTTTGGTAGGTCTTGACATACATTTATATTGATTGAGAGAGACATCAATTATTATTATTATTATTATTATTATTATTATTATTATTATTATTATTATTATTTTGACCATGGCTTTTATGGGTTTTTCCACGAGTAACCTTTCAAAGCGCCTCCCCCTATTGGGAGTTCTTTCTAGCTATTTTATTTTTCGCTATTAATTTAATGTTTACATGGACCTTTCTTTTTTGCAAAACCCTTTATATTTTTCATCCTGTGTTTGTCCTTACATGTTTTTGATTTAAGTTAGCCCTTGTGGCCAACAAAACCAGAATTTATTATTATTATTATTATTATTATTATTATTATTATTATATTATTATTATTATTATTATTATTATTATTAAGGCGGCAAGCTAGCAGAATCGTTAGCACACCAGGCAAAATGCTTAGCAGTATGACATCTGTCATCATGTCCTGAGTTCAAATTCTACTGAGGTCAACTTTGCCTTTCATCCTTTTGGGGTCAATAAATTAAGTACCAATGAAACACAGGGGTTCGATGTTATTGACTAGCCCACTCTCCCACAACTTCAGGCCTTGTGCCTATATTAAAAAGGATTATCATCATCACCATCATTATTAAGGCAGCAAGCTGGCAGAATTGCTAGCATGTTGGGCAAACTGCTCAGTGGTATTTCGTCCATCTTTACGTCCTGAATTCAAATTCCAACAAAGTCGTCTTTACTTTTCATCCTTTCAGGGTCAACAAAATTAAGTACCAGTGAAACGCTGGGGTCGATGTAACCGACCGTAATTGCTCGCCTTGTGTCAGAATTTGAAACTTGTCTATTTGATGCTTTCACTAAATGTTGCATATTCTTATTTGGTCACAAACAGACACTGACACCAGGTCAAGTCGTTCCCCACTCTTCACCCAGCACTCACCCCCCACCAGATGTATCAGTTAGAAAGAGAGAGGACAACACCAGTACTTGTCCGATGTTTAGTTATAGCTGCGTAGATAGGAGCAATGTGAGATGAAGTGCCTTGCTTAAGACTCATAGCATTTGACCCGTAACCATTTAGTGCTCGGATTACTCAGTCAAGAGTGATGCTTTTGGAATTAATTATGCATCTATCTTGTAGCTCCAAGATTAATGTAATGTGAAAGTTTATTTTTAGATTGACATTGTAGGGTTAGTGTGAAAGGCCAGAGCTAGCCAGTTTGAACATAAAACAGGTAAAACATTTGGGTAGGATATGGTCAGTTTAAATGCTAAAGGCTTAAGCACAATACTTAATTTCATGTTGCTCACGGACGCAACATGCTGACTAGCCTAAGAATTGAACCCAAGACCTTATGATTATTAGCTGAAGAGCCTGAACCAAAAAGCTACGCGCTTTCGTTCATATGTGTATGTGTGCAATTGTGTGTGTGTGTTTATGAATGCCCATTTGTAATAATCTTATTGTGTACACACACACGCGCACACGCACGCACACACACAAACATAGACACACATACATATATATATATATATATACATACACACATATATTTACATTCATACATGGTCTGTGTGCATGTCTGTGTGTGTGTGTGTGCGTGTGTGTTTGTGCGCGTATGTATGTATATATATGTATATATATATATGTGTGTGTGTGTATGTATATGTATATACGTATGTGTGCATGTATGTACGTATGTATGTATATATATGTATGTATATATGTATGTATGTATTTATATATATATATATTTATGTATATATATGTTTATATATATATATATATATATATATGTATGTGTATATGTATATATATATATACACATACACGGACACACCCACACATACTTACATACATACACCTATACACACACGCCTACACACCTACATACACACACATGCATACACACACACACACATGTACGCACATACACACACATATACGCACATACATATATACCCACACACATGCACACACACACACACATACGCACATGCATGCATGCATGCACACGCGCACACCTACACGCATACACACACACACACGCACGTACACATACATACATACACACACGCATACATACACCCATACACATACATGCATCCGACACACACATACATACCACTCACACATACATACACACACACACTTACTCACACACCTGTATGTACGCGCACACACATGCACATACACACACTTCCCCACACCCACACGTACATACATACACACTCACACACATACACACACACACACGGACATACATCTATGCACACACATACATACACACATACTCACATACATTCATCGCACACACTGCCACCCAGACATACACACAGACACACTCACACATCCACACACATACATACGCACTCGCATACTCGCAGGCACGCGCACATACGCACTTACGCCGGCTCGCGTTGCATACGCGTCGCATACACCTCGCCCTTGGACCTGACGAGACCTCCCGCCCGTTCCTGGGACCGTCGCGTGTCGTTGGGTTTTCCCACGCCTGTCTCCGCGGTACCACTCTTCCATCTTCCCCTCAGCTGGAGTCCTTTTTCCTTAACCCCCCCCCTTTTTTCGTTACACACACGCGCACACATATACACACCTTGCCTATATATATACATCACTCTTACACACATTCAATCTACTCATTAATACCACCACGACACTGGACACACACACACACTACTACTCAACACACGCTGGCACGCTACATACGCCCCCACCCCTTCCCCTCCCTCCCTTCCTCCTTCCTTCTTTTTCTTACTACTGACCTCCCTTCCTCCTTCCTTCTTTTTCTTGTCTGCTAGCTGACCACTAGTCTCGCCCTACCTCACACGCCTACACACAGACGCACACACTAACACACACCTATATTTTTTTGTTTTTTCATCTCGCCTCACACACACACATACACACACGCACATGCACACACTCACACATACACACACATCTGTTGGGTTACCAACCTTGTCTCCACTCTTTTGCCTTTAAAAACCCACTTTGCTCTTGTTATCGTCAACATCCGCCTTCACCATGTGCAACTCGTAAACACCAGTCGTCTTTTTTTTTTCTCTTTCCCTGTTGCCCGCTCTGGGATCTTTCTTTCCTCTCTCTTCCTTCTTTATGTTTCCGACGAAGAGCTCCGCTCGAAACGTCATACCTCCCTGCTTCCATCTCCTGAGCGCCTATTAATAATAATACTGTAATTGTTCCTGTTGTTGTTGTTTTTTTGTTTCCCTTTTGGATTAAAATTATATATATATATATATATATTAGATTTCCCTTGGCGGGCTGGCCATATCGGAGCAATCTCAAGATTAATCAGCCGAAATTGCTAAGATGATCTGGTTCTTGACTGATGACTGAGGGCTTCGAATGTCCCGTCCTGTGGTTCTTGTGTCGTCTCTGTGGTGTTTCATGTTCTTGTCCATGTCTGTAATTAATGTTACTGTTTACCTATATAATCGGCGGCTACGTATCCACAATTGTCCTTATACGATAAGTATATTTTTTTCTCAAGCTTTGATACGACTCTTAATCTGTCTCTTTTTATCTCTCTCTCTCTCCTCCCTTATTCCACTCCCTTTCTTTCCCTCTCCATCCGTCCCCCCCCCTTTCCACGTTTCTCTATCTCTCTCACCTCCAGCCCCCTCGATCTGTCTCTTTCTTCTCCTCCCTCGTCCACCTTCTCTCCCTTTTCATCTGTCCCTTTCTCCTGTCTTTTGTTCTCACGTGACAGCTAGCCGCTGTTGAGCGCTCTTTTCGTTTTCAGCAGCCTCAGAAGCAACACGGATTTGTTCGTCTCCCCGTGGCCTTTAGGCACAACTTCACAAGCCAGCCCCATTCTCAAATCGTCCTGTCGAAAGACCCTTGTCCTACGTCCTGGTTTTGTTTTGTTGTTTATTTTTTATTTTTACCGTTATTGTTTTTACGTTTTTGTATTCTTATTGGTGTCACGTATTCTGTATTTTTGTTTGTGTACTTCGATCTGTTTTCCGTCCTTTCGTTGTAGACATTCGAAGCTTTCTTCCAGGGGATCTAATGCGCTTGGCTTAGATTTCCCTTGGCGGGCTGGCCATATCGGAGCAATCTCAAGATTAATCAGCCGAAATTGCTAAGATGATCTGGTTCTTGACTGATGACTGAGGGCTTCGAATGTCCCGTCCTGTGGTTCTTGTGTCGTCTCTGTGGTGTTTCATGTTCTTGTCCATGTCTGTAATTAATGTTACTGTTTACCTATATATATATATTGTTATATTTCGGAATGGTCATATTGCCAGTTTAGCCAATAAAAACACACGCACTATATATTTGGTGTTATTTTGCTTCAGTGATATTTATTTTTTACATTAATCTTAATCTTATTTCGGCCAAAGTTCTTTCGTCACACTCCTGTGACCGCATCAGTGGTCCTTTGTTTTCTTCTCACTTACTTGTGTCTCTCCTTACTAACCGTCAGCCATTTTATATATAGAAATATAAAATGGCTGACGGTTAGTAAGGAGAGACACAAGTAAGTGAGAAGAAAACAAAGGACCACTGATGCGGTCACAGGAGTGTGACGAAAGAACTTTGGCCGAAATAAGATTAAGATTAATGTAAAAAATAAATATCACTGAAGCAAAATAACACCAAATATATAGTGCGTGTGTTTTTATTGGCTAAACTGGCAATATGACCATTCCGAAATATAATATCTGTTTCAACACACGACTTCACATAAAAATCTTGCACAACAAATATTTAAATGTATATATATATATATATATATATATATATATATATATATATATATATATAATCAATGTGAGACCACAACTCCCAGCTTTTCATGTTGTACATACCTTAGCTGTAGCAATGACAGGTGAGGACAATCACAGTCAATCACATAACAAAAGATACACCTTGCCTGCTTTTCACCTTACTGTTCTGTTTGTATTATCCACACCTGGCTACCCTGTTTCACTCACCTGAAAGTACCCAGGTGAAAAGAAAGGTATCATATACCACTTCCCTTGTCTGGTCACTCCATACCCCAAGTCACAATTAAATTAGTCACCCCTAAAGCACCTCCTCTTGCTGCTGACAGGTCAGTGCTAACTGAAAATATTCCATGAATGTGTTTTTAAACAAGAATACATTGGCAGACCCTACTGCCACCACCACTTCTGTCTGTCTGTCTGTCTGAATTTTTTCAAAACTATCAAAAATTCTAATTGGAAAGGTTTGGTAAATACTGCTGCTGCTGCTGCTACTACTACTACTACTACTACTACCACCACCACCACCACCACTACCACCACCACCACTATTACTACTGATGATGGTGGTGGTGGTGGTGGTAATGGTGATGATGATGGTGGTGGTGGTGGTGGTAATGGTGGTGGTGGTGGTGGTGGTGGTGATGACTGGATATGTAAGGTTACAAGTAGTAACCCACAATCCACACAAATTCTACCAGGGTTAAGAACAATCTTGAGCCAAATCAAATAATAATAATAATAATAATAATAATAATGATGATGATGATGATGATTTCTTTCATTTGGCACCAGGGTGGAGGATGAGGGGACAATACAAAGACAGATATAAAGTGTGGGGATTTATGTATAATGGAATGATAAAATAAAAAGTATACATGGTAACAATATTTTTTTATTCTACTCTGGGCACAAGGCCCGAAATTTTGGGGGAAGGGGCCAGTTGATTAGATCGACTCCAGTATGCAACTGGTACTTAATTTATCAATCCCAAAGGGATGAAAGGCAAAGTTAACCTCGGTGGAATTTGAACTCAGAACGTAGTGGCAGACGAAACATTGCTAAGCATTTCGCCTGGTGTGCTAACGTTTCTGGCAGCTCGCTGCCTTAGATGGTAACAATAATAATAATGATAATAATAATAATAATAATAATAATAATAATAATAATAATAATAATAATAATAAGGCACACAGAGCTGCGCGCTTGGTAGTGAAGTGAAAGCACGCTATAAAAATAAAACTACTGAATGATAATAATAATAATAATAATAATAATAATAATAATAATAAATGCCCCGATGCAGTACCAGGCAGTGGCTCTTGTGGCTTCTGATCTTAACTGATTGGAAGTGTTATCATGTACATTGTTTTGTCTTGGTATAAAAGATGGGCTACAGCAAATATTCTGCTCAATACCACAGATTTACTTGTCAATTGTTTGACCTTAACTAGTTGACCATGTCCCTTAGTGGCTGACGATATGTGAATCTCTGATCACGAGCAGAAGTAGTGGGGGAGCAAAATAGCCATGTGTTGAGAGGGGTTCTTTGGGGTGTGAATAATTCACCTCTGGAAACATGGGTGCTTCGTTCAACATCCTTAAACAACCCTTATTCAGGGACCTTTTGAGCGGGATGGACTACTCGACCAGAAGAAAATTCTAACTGGGCTCCACCTGCAACGTCATGTGCTGTTTACCTTGATATGAGATCACCATGTCGAGCACATATGGTTGCGATGCAATATTGGAGCAGTGGGGGGGGGGTCAGATACAGTTTCCACCCCATTCCAGCTCCCTCCCAACGCCGGTTTGACAATGAAGAAAACTAAGAGAAACGAATGAAATTCACTGTTTAATTAAAATACAGATTAATTAGTTAGACACAAGGTGTGAATTTGTGTTCTAACAAATTATTTCTCAGGTGATTTTCCCTGTCTTCCATGGAATTCCTTATCAGACATAATTGAAATGGAATCGTTTCTTCTTTGACTTCATCTTCTTCAATCATTTCTTCTTCTTTATCTTCCTACGTTCTTTCTTTTTTCTTCCTGTATTTTTTCTTTACTTTCCTTCATTTTCTTTCCTGTCATCTACATCTTAGCCAGGCGCTCTTTCTTTTTCTTCTTCTTCTTCTCTTCCTTCCTTCTTCCTCCTTTTTTCCTCCTCTTCCTCCTTACTCTTCTTCTCATTCTCCTACATTACTCTCTTCTTTATTTCTTCTTCTCTTCCTTCCCTTCTTCCTCCTCCTTCCTTTCCTCTTCCTCCTCCTCCTCTTTCATTTTCTCTTCCTTCTTCCTCTTTTCTTTCTCCTCCTTACTCTTCTCATTCTCCTACATTGCTTTCTTCCTCATATCCTCTTCTTCTCCTTCTTCTTCTTCCACTTCCTCTCCTTCTTCCTCTTCTGCCTCTTTCTCCTCCTCCTCCACTCCAACTCCATTCTCCTTCTTATTCCTCTCTCCCACACACTCCCCTTCCATTCGGTACACCATAATGGAAATCTGAACTCTCACTGAACTTGTCAATTCTTTCATCTCCAGTGGTTGGAATGGTGAAATATACTGGAATGGTTTCCTAATTCTTGTTCCAGACGCACAGAAGCGCTTTGAAACTGACTACTAACAGCTTACGAAACACTTGTTGATCATACAAAGATTTCCCCTGCTTGGAGTGAGTGATTAACTTGTACCTAACCATGATACCTATTCACACCTCAGGCCCATGAGAGAGAGAGAGAGAGAGAGAGAGAGAAAGTGGAGAATACATGTATGACCACTAGACCAGACAGCAAGAGCATCTAACTCACCACCACCACTACCACAATCACCATCACCAGCACCATCATCCCCACCACCGTCACTACCACCACCACCACTGCCACCATCACCATCATCACCACCATCACCACCACCAACACTACCACCACCACCACCATCACAGCGGCGGCGGTAGTGGTGGTGGTGATGATGATGATAACAGTGATGATGATGATAAAAATGATGATGATGACGATGATGATGGTGACAATGATGGTGATGATAATGAGAACGATGACGATGATGATAATGATGATGATGATGGTGGTGGTGGTGTTGTTGTTGTTATTGTTGTTGTTGTTGTTGGTGGTGGTGGTAGTGATGATGGTGATGACAGTGATGATGATGATGAAGATGATGATGATAATGACAAGGATAATGACGATGATGATGATAATGCTGCTGCTGCTGCTGATGATGATGATAATGACAATTTTGACAATAACAATGATGATGGCAATAATGATGATGACGGTGACCACGATGATGATGATGATGATGATGCATCAGGTGATGTTGGATTTCTGTTCATGCTTAAAATCAATGAATCAGAAAGGAAATTTCAACTGTCACAGTTCAATAAAATTAAAAAAAACTCACCAATTACCAAAACCCATTAAATCCACCCCCACACACACCCACACCCTGCTCCCTTCCTTCATTATTCGTGGTCTTTTGCTATTCTTAGAAACCCTTATTCACAACCCACTGCAATGACAGGAGATTGACAAAAATCATCAGAGCAACAGATAAAATGCCTTGTGGTATTTCTTCCACCCCTTTACAGTCTAAGTTCAAATTCTCACCTGAGAAACTACCTTCCATCCTTGGAGTGGTGGTGGGGGGTCAATAAATTAAAATTAAGATACCAGTCATGCACTGGATTCAGTGTAAACGACTTGCCTCCGTTTCCTCAAATTTCTAGCCCTGAGCTAGAAATTACATTGAAGTGGCAACTGATGGAAAAAGCCAGGACCAGTAAAACAATGATCAAAACACCTTGTGGTGTTTAATTACATCCCTTTACATTCTGACTTCTCATCCTTCTGAGATCAATTTCTGCATTTCATTCTTCCATGGTGATCAATAAGACAAAGTACAGATCAAATCTTGTGATTGATTTAATTAGCTACCATCACCACCACCACCGACACCTCCACCACCAACAACAGCACCACCACCACCATCACCATCATCACATAAACTGAAAATGTGTGACCTTGCGTGATTGTTAGAAATCAATATTAAAAAACATCAATAGTAAAAGATCAATGAATTTCAGGATCAGTAGAGCAACAAGTTATAATTCCATGCAGTAGCTAATCACATCCATTTTAATTTTCTGAGTTCACATCTAGCTCAGCCCAATGCTTCCTTTTATCTTCCCAGGGTCAATAAAATAAGTAGCAGTCAAGTACTTGAATCAACTTAATTATCTGTTCATTCCAATTAAACTGTATGGCCTTTGTTACAACAAAAAAAAAATCATCATTAAGGCACATGAAATGATATTTAAGACTAATTGTCATTGTTGTGTGTATGTCATTACAGATAAACTGATGAAAAAAATTTGATCAAAATTTGAATAACAAATGTAGATGATAATTATATACATGTATGTGCATATGCTTACGCGCACACACACACACACACACACACACACACATATTGGGTTACCCTATAAATAATGCAGTTTTTGTATACTTCTTTTATTTTTCAAAATTGAGATAAACAAAATTCTTTTTTAATCTAAAATATACTCTCCTTCATATTCTACAATGCTCTTCCATCTATCTGGTAGACTTGCAAGGCCCCCCCACCTTCCAAAATTCACTTGTCCGTGATGAAAAATATTCCTCCAGTTCTGTTCTGACCTCATCTACAGAATTCATATTTTTCCTGTCCAAATGATTTTGAAGACTGCAGAATAAATGATAATCAGATGGAGCAATGTCCGGCGAATATAGTGGGTGGGGCATCGTTTCCCATTCAAATTGCTCCAGCCTTTGGAATGTCATCCTCTCTGTATGTGGTCAAGCATTATCCTGATACAGCACCTTTCATTTTCAAACCAAAGATGGTTGCTTTTCTTCTAGCGCTTACTTAAGTCGCCCAAGCTGTTCGCAGTAGATCTCCTTTGTTATCGTTTGGTTTGGGTTTAAAAGTTCAAAGTGGACTAAACCTTTCATATCCCACCAAACAGATAACAACACCTTACGTGGGTGAAGACCTTCTTTAGCCTGGGGGAGGGGGGTGCTGGTGTTTCTCCTTTCCCTATCCACTGTCTTTGGCACTTGACATTTTTATAGAAGACCCATTTCTTGTCACCAGTCACTATTCGTTCAAAAAAAGTTCATTCGTGAGATGTGACAGCAAAAAAAAAGCACACATTCACACTCTTTGCATGTGATTAGATTCAGAAAGTTTGTGAGGAACCCATTGACCCAATTTGCAGGTGTTGATGAATGGTTGAATGACTAAATCCAAGCTTCTCTGCTAGTTCCTCAACAGTTATAATGGGATTTTGCCCCACCAGAGTTTGCAGGACATCCTCATCAAGCTCTACAGATCTTCCAGGATAAAGCTCGTCTCCAAGGCTGCAGTTTCCAGCTCGGAATATCTGGAATCACTACAAACACTGGCCTATGCTTATTGTCCAATCCCCATATACTGCATTAATATTCCTCACACTTTCCATTGCATTGTTGCCTTTATTGAACTCATAAAGCAAAATATGCTGAATATGCTCCTTTGTCACTTCCATTATGGTTTTTAAAAAATAACTGTTAAAATCGAACTGCACTCTTCAAAACTTGCACTAAGAATAAGCACAAGGTAAAATTACTACCTGACTTTATAGCAACCTGATGCAGGTAGTTTATCCCTTCCTCCTCTGACTTTTAGTTCATGCAATTGAAAAAACTGCATTATTTATGGGATGACCCAACACCATGTGTGTATATATATATATATATATATATATATATATATATATATATATATATATATATATATATATACAGGGTGTGATGGGTAGATGTTAATGTTATGGAATCAACTGTTTGAAAGAAAACTAGTTCAATATTAAGTCGTTTATGTTATATAGTAAATTATGCAAGGTTAATTTAATATAAGACGACTAATGTCAGAAACTTGGAAGGTCACCAAACTCATAAGGAGGAAACTACAGACTTTCGTCAACGAATGCATGCGCTACATTCTCAAGATCTGGTGGCCAGACAGAATCTCAAAGGGACGTCTGTGGGATAGAACGAACCAAATTTCCATCAATCAAGGTCATACACAAAAAAGATCTGGGAAAGACTTCTTTTTGTAACCCCCACCCATAAAATTATTTGTTAAATATTAAACACGGTGGAAAATTGATTTCCTACCACGTCTTATAATAATAATGATGAGAAAATCATAAAGATTACGAATTTCTATTTAAAAAAAGATTCATTTCTGTATTTTGTATATTCATGTCAATTGCCTAACTCTATGAAATTTGCCTAACCTTGGGACATGAATATACATAATAAAGAAATTAAGTTTCTTTTTAATAGAAATTCGTAATCTTTATGACTTTAAGACATGGTAAGGTGGCTAGCTGGCAGAAACGTTAGCACGCCGGGAGAAATGCTTAGCGGTATTTCGTCTGCAGCTACGTTCTGAGTTCAAATTCCGCCGCGGTCGACTTTGCCTTTCATCCTTTCGGGGTCGATAAATTAAGTACCAGTTACGCACTGGGGTCGATGTAATCGACTTAATACCTATGTCTGTCCTTGTTTGTCCCCTCTGTGTTTAGCCCCTTGTGGGTAATAAAGAAATAGGTATTTCGTCTGCAGTTACGTTCTGAGTTCAAATTCCGCCGCGGTCGACTTTGCCTTTCATCCTTTCGGGGTCGATTAAATAAGTACCAGTTATGCACTGGAGTCGATATAATCGACTTAATCCGTCAGTCTGTCCTTGTTTGTCTCCTCTGTGTTTAGCCCCTTGAGGGTAGTAAAGAAACAGGTGTTTCATCTGCCGCTACGTTCTGAGTCCCCCGAAGTTGACTTTGCCCTTCATCCTTTTGGGGTCGATAAACTAAGTACCAGTTGCGCGCTGGAGTCTATGTTATCGACTAGTTCCTTTCCACCAAAATTTCAGGCCTTGTGCCTATAGTAGAAAGGATTATTATAAGACATAGTAAGAAATCAATCTTATATCATGTGTAATATTTTTTCCTTTTTAATTTCATGGGTGTGGGTTACAAAAGGAAGTCTTTCCGAGATCTCAAAGCAGCATTGCAAGGTAAGTATGAGACTGGCAACCTGAAGGAAAGTTGGACGACCCGAGATGACAGGGAAAGGACGCGTGGGGGGGGTGAAAGGAAAGCAATCGGTCTCTCTTGGTGAAATCAAGGCAGGAGTCCACGATCGCATTTACTGGCAGGAAATAGTTGTGACCCTATGCTCCTTACGGAGTAAGGTGGACTAACAAACGTCAAGGAATAAATAGCGATGTATGCAAAAGTATTTCTTTTCTCACCATATGGGGAATAAAATGGAAAAACGATGAAACGATAAAGAGGCGGGAATAGAGGGCAAAAAAGTAGGATTAAGATACTGAGGATTTTATTTGCTCCATTCATTCTGTTCCAAGTTATTTAAGGTGTTACTCACCCTGTTTGGGCACCCGGGGTAGTTTAAAGGAAGTGAAATGCCTCACCTGGCACCTACTTTTTATTAATCTTCTCTTTCTTTCTAAAAAAAAACCCGCCGTCCTAGCGAGCTTTATTCGTCCACTCATAAATTAATTTATTCGCTTATTCATCCATTCGTACGTATGTATAATCGTCCATCAATTTCTTCGTTTATTCGTTCATTCATTCATGTACTTGTCCTTTCGTTTATTCGTTCATTCACATTTTCATTCATGTATTTATTATTTATATCGTTAATTGTTCGACAAGTCAATGAGTGTCTCCTCTACGTTGACGGCTGATCTACTAGAAACAACAGTCGTATCTCTATATTATTAAAAAAAAAAGGAAGAGCAAGAAGAAGGTCATGTGGGATAAGGAATATTGTTGTAGATAAATTATCTGGAAAAGAAAGACTGAATTATTATGGTTAGAATATTTGTTTCTTGTTTATACATACTCATGAAATGCTCAAAGATGTTTCGAAGAATGGCCGAGGAGACTGGGGAAATAATGTCGTGACATTTATATTAACAAATGGGGTAAACGGAGCTTTCACCGAGAAACGAACTTCAGTCACCAACGTTTAGGGGTTATTCTACTTAACACACATGACATAGCTGTAGACAGTGGTGGACTGGGTTTAGAAATATACGTTGCCAGGAGACTAAAGGGACCCCATCCGCAACTACAATGCTATCGTTTAATTTTTTTTTAAGTATTCTTTCCAACTGTCTACAAACACATCCAGGCTGAAACAATTAATACATTCTTCCAGGAATGAATAAAAAATTCTCAAACTTGAGGGGTATGGGTCCCTTAGATACTAATATGGGCCCCCATATATGGATTCTAATGGTGCAGGGGCCCACTTGCCATCGGACAAGCTGGCAACCTGGTCAGTCCGCCACTGGCTGTAGGCAGGGCCTCTGAGAACTTTATATCAGAGCTTACAAAATTTCTTTCAAGTCACACTTACCTTCGATAACGGTCAGTCTTCAATGGATACAATCATATTCGACACATTATGTCCTAAGTTCAAATTCTGCCGAAGTCACTTTGCCTCTCGTCCACCGAGGTCGATAAAATAAGCAAAATGAATACAGTTAAGCCCTGAGGCCGATGCAATCAACAAACTCACCCCTAAAATTTCGAGCTTCGTGCCTATTGCAGAAAGAAACGCATATAATCGTATTCTGGATCTAAAAATATCCGGGTTCGGTTCCGGATACGATGTAATCACTAGACGCCCCTAAT
>NC_043005.1:88406069-88703569 GCF_006345805.1 Octopus sinensis | reverse complement strand
ACACAAATAACTACACAGATGCAGCCATGGTTGAAACAAGAACAAGCATTCTTAAAAGAGAAAAGGGGCATGGTCATCCCTTACCCAAGTGACCTTATCTTATCGCCCATCACTTGTTATGCGCTCATAAATTACTTTGATAGTTGATCTCTGATTGGTTATATGCAAATGAGTTCATAACTGGGGTCCGGAACTCTCGTGGGAAAAAAATTTTGCACGTGGGTCCACTCTTCTTCATGAGTACCTCTTTATCTTTGATTCCTGTTTAAATATTATCTTTTAAAAACTTTAATGTAATTTGGTACAAGGCCAGCAATTTTGGGGCAAGAGCTGAGTCGATTACATCGAACCCAGTACGCAACTGTTGCTTATTTTATCAACCCCGAAAGGATTAAAGGCAAAGGCGACCTCGGAGGAATTTGAACTTACAACATAAGGACGGACGAAATACCGCTGAGCATTTTGTCTGGTGTGCTAACGATTCTACCAGCTCACCGCCTTTCCTTAAATATGTTATGATAAATTGTTTCCTATTTTTTTACTACCCACAAGGGACTAAACATAGAGGGGACAAACGGATTAAGTCGATCACATCGACCCTAGTGCGTAACTAGTACTTAATTTTTCGACCCCCGAAAAGTCGACCTCGACGGAATTTGAACTCAGAACGTAACGACAGACGAAATATCGCTTAGTATTTCGCCCGGCGTGCTTAACAATTCTGCCAGTTCGCTGCCTTATTTGTTATGATAAATGTTATGATAAACTGTTTCCTTCAGTTACAACAACGGCAATAACAACAACATCGGTAACGTTTGAAATGAGAATAATCAACAAAATTAAATATATACCTCTTCTGTGAGTATATGAAGAGTTGTTTTAACAGAAGTAGTAGGCCTCTGGACAAAACAATCCACAGAGGACCCCTACAAACACAACAGCAACAGCCGTGGAGGCACAATGGCCCAGTGGTTAGGGCAGCGGACTCGCGGTCGGAGGATCGAGGTTTCGTTGTGTGTGTTTATTGAGCGAAAACACCTAAAGCTCCACGAGGCTCCGGCAGGGGGTGGTGGCGACCCCTGTTGTACTCCTTCGCTCCAACTTTCTCTCACTCTTTCTTCCTGTTTCTTGTCCCCGGCTTTCTACGCAACCGCTGAGCCTGGATGCTCTCGGTGTCGGGGGTTGACCTGCTTTCTTTTCTGCGGGTCTTACGAATAGCAAAGGACCACGTTTCGGACTTCTCCCACTACAGGACGAAGACCGCTTCGCTCAACAAACAAACAGCAACAGCATAAATAGATTATTTTGGGGCCCTTAGACACGTGGGGTCTCCGAGCAACTGTTTAATGTGCCCGTTCCTTAAGACGGTACTTCATGGCATGACCAGGGTGAGGTATATGATCTGATATTACTGGACATCGCTTTGCGGTCTGTTAAATCGTCACCGTCATTTATTGCGTTTCCTCAATGCAAGCCACCAAAAATCGTGCCTTTCTTTTCTACTCTAGACACAAGGCCCAAAATTTTTAGGGAGAGGTCAGTCGATTAGATCGACCCTAGTACGCAACTGGGATCTTTTCCTTTTGAACGGCAGATGTCAACACAATTTCTAGTTAACTAAACACTTTTAAACTTCGTATACTGGTAGAATGTGTCAAAATAAAGCATTTTTTTCTCTTGGCTTTCTTGAGAAAATTCTATAGATTGTAAGATATTTCGTCTAAAAATCCGAGCATTTCGGCAATTTTAACCAATCGATTACCTCCATTCAACTAAAATCATTTGCTGCGTCTAAAACTGAGACAACATCCTGTAACTAACCCTAAACCTCCCTCCTAACCCTAACCCTAAATTTTTTTCTTAATTGTTAAATTAATTTAATTCCATTGCTTTAGTTTTTTTATACGCGTAACAATTAAATTAATTTAACAATTAAGAAAAAAAATTTAGGGTTAGGGTTGGGGGGGAGGTTTAGGGTTAGTTACAGGATGTTGTCTCAGTTTTAGACGCAGCAAATGATTATAGCTCAAAAGAGAGCATAGGATTGGTTAAAATTCAAAAATTTAAACTACGTTAACAAACAAATTACAATTTTCTCAAGAAAGCCAAGAGAAAAAAATGTTATATTTTGACACATTCTGCCAGTATACGAAGTTTTAAAGTGTTTAGTTAACTAGAAATTGTCTGCCGTTCGAAAGGAAAAGATCCCGCAACTGGTACTTTATTTATCGACCCCGAAGAGATGAAAGGTAAAGTCGACCTCGGCGGAAATTGAACTCAGAACATAAAGACAGACGAAATACTGCTAAGCATTTCGCCCGGCGTGCTAACGATTCTGCCAGCTCGCCGCCTTTACAATCGTGCCTTTGCTTACATCTGTAACAAACATATCTTCACAATATTAAATGATTAAATGACAGTTAATTCTTCTTAGTTCGTCCAGCTCTCTTTGAAAGGTTTTGTTTTTCATACCACAAAATGTCCAAGAATCAGTGTTGCATACAAAAAGAAAAAAATGTTCTAATGTGTTCTTCATTGAATTTGGCAAAGTGGGGGGGGGTTTAAGAGAGATTTAGCTGCTATTTCTAGCAGATCAGCGACTGTTTACAGCCGTCCTCATCGATGTTGGCATAGTCACGGATGCTTACGTTGTTGTTGTTGTTGTAGTTAGTGTGAGCGTTGTTGCTGTAAGTTTGTTTTTACCATGATGTTGTAATCCTGCGGGAGAGCAACAGGTGGCGGCTTGCTTGTTCTGTGGGTAGCAAGGGAAATAAATACATGCGCACATTCACGTGTATGTATAAGATATGCACACACACACACACACAAAACATAGATATGCACCTTCTACATGAGTGCAGTGTATCGACACACACACACACACACATGTATGTATGTATGATCTATCTACACCGCGCACACACACACACGTTACATAAATTAGTGCAAGCATATCGACACACGTATACACACCATCATATATACAAACACCAAATTCATATATTCACAAATATCTGGGTCTGTTTTCGCGTAAACAAACCTTGTCACTTTGTTAATTCCCAGGCTGAATTCAGAGATCTTAAATCAGTGTTTCTCAAACTCTTTTTTTCTAACTATCACTCCTCTTACTAATACTTTTTCAACGTCCCTTAGACTCGAATCAACTGCCTGTTTCCACGAGTCATTTCAACAGAAGGTCATTTCTTCAATTAACCAATGCCGTCATGAATTCTCATATGACTAGCAAGGGCAACTTTGGACAAACAGACCTTAACTGCATCGATGCCTCGAGTCAACTGCACCGATTCTTTGAGTCAATTGCACCGATACTTTGAGTCAATTGCACCGATACCTCGAGTTAACCGCCCTGTTGCCGCAAGCCAACGCACCCTTCCTATGATGCTATGATCCTACGCCTGACCTATTTTAGTCAACATACATGTAATATCTGGACAGAATGATTTACTTTTGGGCATTTGGGGTAAATTTTGATGCACTTCTCAGAATTTAACGTAGCTTTCTCCGAAATTTGTTCTGCTTATCTTCAGACAAAAACACTAACAATATCGTATGACCATAGACTTTGGAAAAAGTTACTAACTAGGAAAATAATTACTTTAAAGCAGTATTTCACAGATATGAGGGGATGAGTTGCTCCAGAATGGAGCATTTGTAACAAGGGAATAAAGCTTGCAATAGAGTTTACTTAAAGCTTTTTTTCAAACGGTGACTGCCACGTCTTCATAGAAGGTCATCTTTGCAAGTAACTAATGCCGTCATGAGATCTCATAAGACTAGCAAGGGCCGCTTTGGACAAACAGACCCTAACTGCAGATGTTACAAATATTTTCCGGCAGAAAAATGTCTTGTTCGATTCTCTGTGTTTCAAATGTTTTACAGCCATTGCAGGTCGCTTCTTTCCAAACCGATCGATTTTCTATCATCTGTTTCCAGTCTTCAATATTCACACAAAGAGCCTGAAGGTTTCTTTTCACGACATTCCTAAAACATTTCTTAAGGTTTATGTCTCGGACGTTTACCACGATGCTTAGGTAACCTATCGTCCGGCAGCCTAGTAAGGTGTCCAGTCCAACACATCTGAAGTAAATGGAGTAAAGACATGGGAATCTATGCAGATCCGGTCATGTTGGTGGTTGTGCAGGCAAACGCGTTTCCCTTTTCACATTATAAGAAGCTCCATGTCTTCGTTATTTTGTGATTTTACTTTGGTATCACAATATTTTAAACAAGCTACAATACTCTTTACATACATGCATGCATATATACATGTACACACATACATGCACATACATACATACAAACAAACAAAAATTTTGTCCTTTTATGGTAAACGTCGGAGGACATTTTAAGATATAGGTTTTTTTTTAAATGGTTGTGAAACCCTGGCTTAGAACAGTTATGCAAATTGCTAAATGCATTTTGTATTTTGATTAAAATTATAAATACACTCTCTCTCTCTCTCTCTCTCTCTCGTTTCGTTTTATTTCACTTACAAACTGAGGTAGACATTTCCGTATAAACGTGACTGTACATATCTATAGATAATGTTCAATGAAGAAGAGGTAAGGTGTGGTGGGAGGTTGAATAATTTTCGGGTTATTGATGTTGCTATCTCCAGCTCAACCCCGACAGAACAGCAAAACTATGATCAAAGACGTTCAAGTAGTGACCATCCTGTCTTTATTTATGGAGCATTTCTATACAATAGAATCGAAAATTATCTACCAAGCCAAAGACCATAATTCCTTTAGATTTGTTTGTTTTAGGCATGTATTAAACATCTGAGGTTATATTTCTTCAAAATAATGTATAACATAAACCTGAAAAAAAAATGGTTTCTACAAGTAAACGTCAAAACGGAAAACTTGAGAAAAAGAAGACAACCCTTCCCCCAGTTTTTGCATAACCATAATCTACGATACTTAAAACAGACAGACCCGAAGAAATTACGGTTTTTGACAAAGTAAATAAAAGTCTGGCTCTCGTTCAAATATCGTTCAAAACAACGCATCTTCTCTTGTATTAAAGTGCTAACGATAGATTCCTGTGGTGTAAAAATACTCTATCGTGCTATGGAAAGGGGATGGTGAAAGTGTACGAGAGAGAGAGACTCATGAATTTACAAGAAAATGCTTACATATACACACTTACAGACGCTACTGACGCGCGCGAGTACAAACACACACATACACTCGGGTAACAATTAGCTGTGTGAGAAAGTGGCGAGTATGTATTAATGTGCGAAAACCATTTGCGGCACAAATTGTAAACTCTCTTTGTAATGCACCCTGTCAGATGTCCCTGTAGCAAATAAATACATGCGCCTGAAGATTACTGAATAACAATTGGGCAACAGGTCATGCTCTTGGTGGCCAGGGCGATTCTGGATCAGTTGGATTCCTTGACAGGCCCTAGTTGGAGGCCCTCCTATATCATAAGGATAGCATCATCCGTATGGCTATATATTTTGTATGCAATGTATACTTTCTATCTCATTTCTTCCCTTCATCTTTTTCTGTGACTCTCCACACAAACTGTAAACTATCTTTGTAAATGTCTCCCTGATCAGATGCCCTTGTGGCAAATACAAGAAATCGTTATTATTTCATCTTACTGCTTTCGTTGGGCCGAAAAGGTCAGCTAGTCAGTATCTATCTGGTGGTTTTAGCGAAAGACGTTGTGTGTTGAACCAGATCAAAAATGGCTGAAGACAGATACCTTCCTCTTTGGTCAAACCGTCAGCAACCTTTTCAAGTCTCAACTGAAAAGGTAAGTGAAGCTTGAGAGGAAAGCATTGCCTTCCAGCAATTTGGTATCTATAGATTTGTTATCCTCTGTAATCTTATTTGGAAAAAATACGGTTTGAAGTTTATGTTATAAGAATTTAGAACCTTCGAGAGATGTGAAATATTTCGTTTTTAATGGATTCGACGTTTCAGTTATTTTGCTGAAGCCCCGCCAACTTTTTAGGGCATTCTTTCGCTTTGCGATCCCAAAATTAAGGTAGAAATATTGATATCATTTGCCAGGGTCCAAGCAGACGTGTTGAATAGATATCCCTCCGCTGTTTTCCCTTGAAATTTCTTCGGATCCTTGTTTTCGAGAATGGAGATGAAAATTTGACCAAAACAATTGGCTTAGGCATAGCTGTGTGGTTAAGTAGGTTGCTTTAGAACCACAAGGTTCTGGGTTCAATCTTACTGCACGACATCTTGCACAAGTGTCTTCTACTTTAGCCCCGAGCTGATCAAAGCCTTGTAAGTGAATTTGATAGACGGAAACACAGTGGAAGCTCATCGTGTGTCTTTTTTTTTTTTTTGTCCCTGCCCCACTGCTTGAGTACCGGTGTTGGTTTGTTTACGTCCCCGTATTTTAGCCATTCGGCAAAAAGACACCGATAGAGTAAGTACCAGACTAAAACAATAAATACTGGAGTCGATTTTACTGACAAAAAAACCCCTTCAATGTGGTCGCAGTCCAATGACTGAAACCAGTAAACGATATAAAAGAAATGACAACTACTCAAATTTTTATTTCACCCCCAACCCATCTCATGACCACCAAAACATTTTTCTTTTCAATCTTATATTTTGCTCGACATAGGCGCAGGAGTGGCTGTGTGGTTAGTAGCTTGCTTACCAACCACATGCTTCCGGGTTCAGTCCCACTGCGTGGCACCTTGAGCAATTGTCTTCTATTATAGCCTTGGCTGACCAAAGCCCTGTGAGTGGATTTGGTAGACAGAAACTGAAAGAAGCTCATCGTATATATATGTGTATATATATATATATATATATATATATATATATATATTTATGTGTATGCCTGTGTTTGTATCCCCAATATCGCTTGACAACCGATGCTGGTGTGTTTACGTCCCTGTAACTTAATAGTTCGGCAAAAGAGACCGATACAATAAGTACTAGGCTTACAAAGAATAAGTCCTGGGGTCGATTTGCTCGACTAAAGGCGGTGCTCCAGTATGGCCACAGTCAAATGACTGAAACAAGTAAAAGAATAGAGTATTTCAAAATATGGATTTTAAAAATCAGATTTTCTTTTTCTTTTTCTTTTTCTTTTGTCTCCCTAAATTTAGATTCCATGCGATAATTTTCCACTTTTATTTTATGATCATAAACCGAAAGAATAGTTTTATTTTTACTTTATTAAAAAACTAGCAGTATCGCCCGGCGTTGCTCGGGTTTGTAAGGGAAATAACTATATAAGCATTTTTAGAGATGTAAAGTATAATAGCCATCTCAATATGGCTAACCACAAAGGGGGAGGGTGTTACTGTAGCTTTTTACGTTCTGAGATTTAACAATAAATTTTTAGAGAGTTACTTCCCTCATATATGCCAAAAATGCATTAAAAATGGGAAAAATTGATGGTAAATTTTTTTTAAGATCGTAGACTCATCGTAGACGCGCGCTAATACCCAGAAGGGCTCGATATGAATCACGACTATAAGATACCCTGTTTTGGTTAAACTGCACCGCAAAATGTAGGAGTAGTTAGGAATCTAAATCGTAGAAGACAGACAGCACACAACCTCACTTTTATATATAAGGATAAGAACATTGATAAATAATATGTTCTCTTTATTTACATTATTTACATTTGACGGATATTTATCTTCATTTTGTTTGTTGTTAACACAACGTTTCGGCTGATATTCCCTCCAGCCTTCAAAATTTCGAACCTGGGTTCTCATTCCTAAGGTATTTTTCAATGTTATCTATATATATAAAACTGTAGTTGTGTGAGTGTCTGTCCCCTTCGATTTAGATTCCTAACTACTCCCACATTTTGCGGTGCAGTTTAACCAAATTCGGGTATCTTATAGTCGTGATTCATATCGAGCCCGTCTGAGTATTAGCGCGCGTCTACGATGAGTCTACGATTTTAAAAATAATTTAACATCATTTTTTATTCCATTTTAATGCATAAAATGCATCGTGTGTCGATGGCGGCGGAGTTGGCACCATGGTCACACCTGCACCTGTTTGCTTCTTCCCTCCCTCGTGAAGCTGTGGGGAAGGGAGTGTAAGGAAATCAACGTCGTAAAGCGTTGTCAAGGAGACCAGCGTTCTTTTAGAACAACGACTTCATGGCTTGAAGACACCAAAACAGAAATGGCTAAGAAAGCCCGAATTGGCATCTATAAGGGAAGTAACTCTCTAAAAATGTTTATATAGTTATTTCCCTTACAAACCGAGCAACGCCGGGCGATACTGCTAGTTATTATTATTATTATTCAGATCGCTGCCTGGAATCAAATTCGGAATCTTGGGGATTTGTAGCCCGCGTTCTTAACCACCACGCCATATGCCCGTGACCTGATAATGATGATGATAATAATAATAATAATAATAATAATAATAATAATAGCAACAACAACAACATCGAAAAATACCTCAGGAATGAGAATCCAGGTTCAAAATTTCCCCGAGACACCTGATGAAGGCTAGAGAGTATGTCAGCCGAAATGTTTTGTTAATAAACAAAATGAGACAAATACGTGTCAAACGTAAATAATGTACATAATTCCTCATCTTTTAAATATAGAACTGTAATATGTTCTCCTTTTCTTACAAACACACACACATAGGAAGACTTGCATCAGGGATGTATTTCCTATTATATTAGTACGCAGTAATCTGAAATGTGCATACTAAATGCTTTCAAAATATTTGGTTTAACTTCGTTATTGGCGTGTGTGCGCGCGATCTCTCTCTTTCTTGCACGCCACACGTGCTTGCTCTCTCTCTCGCACATACACTCATACGCATACAGCTGCATGCGTGGCTTCGGCCACTCGTTTCAGAAAACCTTACTCCTCTGTTTCACCAATAAGCCCATAAGGACATTCATTTTCATGATTTCATAACAAATCAATCAATCACTTTTTATTTCATTGACTTTTGATGATGATTGCTTACGATATATTTTCCGTTTTACTTCGTGGATATTAAACTGAAAAGATACTATCGACTTTACTCACAAAGCCAAACAATGAGATCGAACCCGGAACTTCGGTATTGCAAAGCACTTTTTAACCAATCGTCTATTACACACACACACACACACACACACACACGCACGCACGCGCAAGTAACAATGTTATTGGTTGTAAACCAGACATTGGTAGTCTATGAGTGACGTGTGCGTAGATGTATATATGTGCGTGTGTATAAATGAATATATAATTATTTTTATTATTATTTATAACCACGATCTATATAAATTTTGTCAATATGCGAAGTGTTTGTATGTTTGTGTTACAAGACACACACATATGATATATATCTGTAAAGATATATAACAAAACTATATAGCACCATACATAGAGCATATCAAAAAAGTTATTTTGTTAATACGTTTTCTCTTCACCTCTTGGGATTTACTAACAATTTTCACTTAGAGTTGAAATATATGAAATTGGGAAAATTCAAGACGAACTGTATTAATTCTGTACAATAATAAATGTCTAGCTTTACTCTAACACCAAATTTGGGACAGAAAACGTGAGTGTTGTAATGAAAGAGTCGTGATTTTGATCGTGTTTTGATCAGATTCAATGCATTTAGAGACATGCATTGTCTCTGAAATGGTCAATATATCGAAAACTGTTGTTGGTTAGTTTACGCCCCCGTGATGTAGCCGTTCGAGACAAGACACCGATAGAATAAATTCCAGACTTGTTTTTGAAAAGAAATGATACTGGAGTCGATTTTACTGGTTTAAAACTCTTCAAGGCGGTTGTCCCAGCATGGTCGCAGTCCAACGACTAAGATAAGTAGAAGATAACGGAAAAATATAAAACTATAGGTTTGTGTGTGGAGAGAGAGAAGGAGAAGGCAATATATCGAAAACTGTTGGAGGCACATCTGTCATGTTAACAGAAGATATAGGTTCGAGCTCCACGGTCAGCCTTCGACATTTTCCGTTCCAAGGGATTTTCAAACCTAACGTTATTTATACGAGCTTTACTTCAAGTTCTGTTGTTAAAAATTATTTATTTCATATCTCTTGAAGTTTCTAAATTCTTAAGACGTAAACATACAATTCTCGCTTGTAAGAAGAAAGCTTCTTAAATGGAGGAAAAAAATAAATTCTAATGGTAGAACGTCTGTCATATTTACAGAAGATGTGGGTTCCTTGCTTTAAAATTACAAGTTCCTAAGTTCAATCCCACTGTATGGTATCTTAGATAAGTGTCTTTTACCATAGCTTTTGGTCGACCCAAGCTTTGAGAGTAAAGCCGGGTCGACGGAAACTATACTGAAGCCCGCCAGATGGATTATACCTGTAAATTCAATGGTACAGCCTTGTCACACAGTGACTGACACTGATTCCGTCTAAGATTCTCGTTAATTACATTAAAGCTAAACATGTCTGTGGAATATTCGGCCACTTTCACGTTGATTCAGTAAGTAAGCAATTTGCTCATTGAACAACTAGTCGAAATCGACTGAGACCCATTAATATTACATTTAGACGCACCGACCTATATGTGTGCGTTTTTTATGTGTGTTTATGTGTATATACATGTGTGTGTGTGTGTATACATGCCTTTATGTGCGTATGTATATATATATTTGTATATGTGTGGTTGTCTTTGTGTATGTGTGTTACGTTTGGATATCCATCCATGACATAACATTGGATTTTCGGATTTAGTGAGGGAAGAGAAATGCGGGAGTTTGTCTTCAAATCCATCTGCAATGATTATAAGAGTTCTGTGGGGGGGGGGAGGCTTGAATACGGAGGAAGGAGAGACCAATCTAATCTGGCTATCTATTACCATGGAGATTTGCTGTTGATATGATCAGCTTCTGTCAGAAATGTTTCGTTCGATTGTTTGTATTCGCATTCCATAGCAGATTTTCACAGACAGAAAAGAAATTCTGTGTGTGTGTGTGTTTGAGTGAGTGATCTGTCTTTATGTCAAAGTTCCATCGTATTTTTCAAATTATCATTAAAAAAAAATAGACGAACATTCATATTAATACCATAGAACTGCATATTTTTTTTTTATTCTTTAATCAGTTGGAATAGAATGGCTTGGAGTATATAGAGAAGCTATGCCAGCTTTGCTGCGTTATTTCCCTCCAAATGTATTTTGCCAGAGCTAACGTTAAGACCTGTTAATACAATATTGCGTACTTGTCTCCGAAAATAAAAATAACGCAAACGACATTTTTTTCTTTATTTAATTTTTCAGGTTATGTTAAAT
The DNA here is from genome assembly GCF_006345805.1 of Octopus sinensis. NCBI lineage: Eukaryota > Metazoa > Mollusca > Cephalopoda > Octopoda > Octopodidae > Octopus > Octopus sinensis. Next base: position 88,692,309 of record NC_043005.1, on the reverse strand, counting down.
AGGATTTGTCAATGTACCTTAGAAAGAGAGTTATGGGATCTTTTCGGTTTGAACGGCAGTTTTTTTCTAGCGGTGTCATATGAAATTATCACCCATAATTATGACCCTAGAATCGATCTATTGCATTTCAATCTGTTTTAGGGTTAGTGGGGGGGTATCTTTTTTCTTCAGAAATGTAAATAAACCCAATCTGTTTCTTAAAAGAGGGACATATTCATATGGCACAGAATGTTTTCACCTCAATAGACGTCATTGATTGGTTGAAATTGCAGAAATTGAAGAAAAAAAAACAACAAATATCTTACAAACTATAGAATTTTCTCAATAAAGCCAAGAGAAAAAGATGTTTTATAAACACATTCTACCAGTATACGAAGTTTAAAAGTGTTTAGTTACGTGGAAATTATTTTAAAAACTGCCGTTCAAACCGAAAAGATCCGGGAGTTATGTTTATCAATTTTTATTTCGTTTTCCCCTCGGGTTATGTAATATTATTATTTTCACGTTGTTAAACTTGAGGAAGATACTTTCTGAGCTCTTTTCTCTGCCACGGTTGTTGCTTCATTGTTGTTACGTAGCGGCCATGGGATTTGTCCTGTGGCTTGTGGCTTAGTGGTTTGGGTATTCACCTCGAGATCGTGAGTTCGATTCCCAGCGGCGCGTCGTGTCCTTGAACAAGTCACTTTATTTCACATTGCGCCAGTCCATGCATCTGACAAAAATGAGTTGTACCTGTAATACAAAAGTCCAGCCTCGTCACATCCGTGTCACAATGAATCACCTTGAGAACTACATTAAGGGTACGCGTATCTGTGGAGTACTCAGCCACTTGTGCATTAATTTCACGAGCAGGCTGTTCTACTGATCGGGTCAAATGGAACCCGCGTCGTCTAACCGACGGAGTGCCACTTTGTATTGCTTTTATTGTATGTATATTATGTATACAGGTGGTAGTTTCCCATATATTTGTACTTTGGTTGGATGACGCTTCCACGAGAGATTTTGAGCTCTCATAAGGAGGCGAGTGTAAGTTCCATCCAACCACCTCTCAAGCTTCTTTGATAATGTCCAGGTTTCTGAGCCATATAGTAGAATTGGTTCGACTGTGGGTTTTGGAGATTTTAAGTTTGAAATCTCTACTTAGATTTGATGACCAGATCTTATGCATATCATTACAGGCTGACCAGGCCATACCCTTTCTAGTTAGAAAATCTTTTTCAGATGATGATATGTATGACCCAAGATATTTGTAGTCAGAAACCATATTTAAGGGCGTATTGTTGAGAGTATGGATGATGAAATCACTGTTGGACAGGCACTTGTTTACATATTCAATCTTGGACTCATTGAGGTAAAGACCTACACAATTTGAGGCTTGTTCAAGAGATTGTAAAAGAGACTGGGCATTGGAGAGAGAATCACTGATAAGAGCGATGTCGGTTTGCTGGACATTGTTGTAGAGCTGAAAACTAGGTAATTTCTACTCTTCTCCTCTGGAAGCCATCTGCTCGCGATACCAGAGGGCGCACACTCTCCTACCCTGATGTAATCTCCAGGGATACAGGCATCTAGCAACAGAACCTCCGTAATGCTATGATGGACCGTGAAGTCTAGCGTATCATAGTAAATTCCATTGTCTCGACCACGGTCGAACAATGATGATGATATTATGTATGTATGTGTGTGTGTTTAAGCTTATAATTCAAATGTAGATATACGCAGCTTTTGTGTGTGTTCGTGTTGTATACGCGCAGTGCTGTGGGCCTTTAATTTCTCAATGGAGTCGTATGGACTCCATTGTGTCATGACGTATGGCGTGACTCGGGCATCGCTCTCCAGTCAATTTCTTCCAGAAAGAGAGTTAGAAAAAGAAAAGAATCGGTCCAAGTACAGCACTGGTACTTTGGTTATTGACCTTGAAAGGGGTGAAAAGCAGAGTTGACCGCAACAAAGCTTGAACTCTGAACGCAGAGATCCGGAACGACCATCACAGAGCAATCTATTCGACGCTCTAAGGCCTTCGCAAACTGCATCCCCACCTCTCTCTCTCTCTCTCTCTCTCTCTTCTCTCTCTCTCTCTCTCTCTCTGGAAGTCAAATAGTCTTTAACGTTTCAAGCCTACGCTCTTCCACAGAAAGAAACAAGGGGAGAAAATAAACAATGTGTTGTGGCTAGCGATCTATCATGGCGAATGCCGGACAGAGAGGTCGCACAGGATAGCTATGCGAATGATTTTGTGTGATTATGTATGTAGATGTATACATGTGCAGGAGTGGCTGTGTGGTAAGTAGCTTGCTTACCAACCACATGGTTCCGGGTTCAGTCCCACTGCGTGGCACCTTGGGCAAGTGTCTTCTGCTGTAGACGGAAACTGAAAGAAGCTTGTAGTATATATATGTGTCTGTGTTTGTCCCCCGACAATCGCTTGACAACCGATGCTGGTATGTTTACGTCCCCGTAAAGTAGCGGTTCTGCAAAAGAGCTTGATAAAATAAGTACTAGGCTTACAAAGAATAAGTCCTGGGGTTGATTTGTTCGACTAAAGGCAGTGCTGCAGCATGGCCGCAGTCAAATGACTGAAACAAAATAAAAGGATAAAAGAATATACACATGCCTGTGTGTGTGTGTGTTACCTGTGCAGTGACCGTGTCGATAAAGAATTTGATTGGTTAATGGCTGTTACAAGAACCGGATTATCATTAGTTTGAACTCGATGCCGGCCGTTTTTTAAATTTTCTTGGCAAGATTCTTCATTTTCTAAATATCTGCACAGCCAGCCATGAGAAATAAATGTACCGAATCGTCTGCGCATCTTACCTGCGATACCCTGACAACTCATCTTAACAAAATACTTATCTCTAATCTAATTGCCACTCAGCCGAAACACAAACACACACACACACACACGCCTCTGCTGAAGTATGAGAATCTACTAGGGTTTTTTTTTCTTTGAATTTGAATTTTATTTTGTAAAGAAGCTGTTCTCTGATTTAAAAAAACGGTCTCTTTGTGACCGTGACTTTAAGAGGGAACTTACTTCTATGCCAGAGTTTCTCAACCGCCCTTTGTCCTACAAAGTATATAGAGTTATATAAAAAGAACTGGTGAAATTCTTTAAATTTATTCACAGAACTCCGTCATTATGTTGTATAGAGAGGCACCTTCTAGTGATATCTTAAATATGTAGTGGATCTTGCATTCATGAAGTGGATTCGATCCACCATAGCCAAATTTGAATTAACACTGCAACAGAACTTTTCCCACGGTGGAACAACGGTTTTCCTCTGACAGCAGTTTTACGTTTTCTAGATGCCTTTAGCTAGGCCCAAATAATGTCTTCACCACTTGACCCTTATAACCTCTTCTACTTCACAAAAAACCAGAAGAGAGATAACAAGACCACCAACTGAATCTATTGTTCTCAATGATGTATCTATCCGTCTGGATAGTTATAAAAGCAAGAAAAACTCCAAGCAAAAATCAGTCGTGATGACTCAATCAGTTAGTCACTTTAGTGACAACGAAGTCTTGCTGACCAGCTAGAACCTTGGTCAGAAGGAGAAATGAAGTTTACTGTCAGCAACTGTGAGACAACGTCCCACACCCTACAACTCTCACTAGCTCTAATTCTGTTCTCTTACAACATCATTCTTTCTCTCTCTGTATTTACTACTAAACAATGAAGAGGACACAAACACAAACTTTACTTCGCATGCTTTTGGATTTATCATAACTTGCCCGTCGACGTAAGGTATTGTAACGTAACGGTAAATAAATATTTCCTTAAAACTTCATGCATTGTTCATCTTTCACATCTTACAACTTGCCGTTATAACAACAAATTTTTATCGTTTCAACTGCTGACTCCGACATTTCGTAATATTGTATATCTAATCAATCTTTACTCGTTACAATTGGTAACTACACTAATTAAAACCTAACCGTTACAAATATTTCAGAAATAGCAACCAGAAGTACCCATTGCGTTATAAAGGGCCAAAGTGTTTCGCGCGTACGAGTATCACGTCAGGCAATATTTTCCTTGTACCAAACAATAACCTTTATGTCACTTAGCCTCATAATGTTTTCAGTGCATGTGCAATATAACTTTCACTTTTTTACGACACTAAACTCCATCTTAACTTCTTTCCGTTCGATCAGAACTATGATCAGACATTTTTTTTTTCTTTTCAGTATTTTCTTCAGATTAGGGTGAGGACTGAAGGTATTTTGGCTATTATAAGGCGGCGAGCTGGCAGAAACGTTAGCACGCCGGGCGAAATGCTTAGCGGTATTTCGTCTGCCGTTACGTTGTGAGTTCAAATTCCGCCAAGGTCGACTTTGCCTTTCTTCCTTTCGGGGTCGATAAATTAAGTACCAGTTATGCACTGGGGTCGATATAATCGACTTAATCCGTTTGTATGTCCTTGTTTGTCCTCTCTGTGTTTAGCCCCTTGTGGGTAGTAAAGAAATAGGTATTTTGGCTATTATTTCTAGCTATTTCAATAAACCACATGGTGGCTCTGCCTTGATCGAAGAGACGTTATGATTAGAGACATTCCAAACAGGACCATCCCGACTTTATCTTCCATGCAGAAAATGCAGAACCGTAATATCCAACGTGGGGCGAGCTGTGATTTGGGGGCGGTTTGGCTACTATTTCTAGCAAGTGCAATGACTACGCTATTTTCAACAAGCCTAAAAGCGGCAGGTTACCTAACGACACGTCTATCCGGACATTACTGGATTGAGTGAAGATTTCAACTTTCAATTTATGATTAGAAACCGAAAGAATACTGTAAAGTTTCCTTCAAACCTCGTTCTACTGGTTTAAAAAGGAAAAGTATATTTGATAATATAGCCCTAAGTATACAAATATACGGGAGAGTCACGGCTGGGATTCAACCTAGGCTAAGCAACAATTATTTTATAAATAATCATTTGTCATCTGCAAGATTCGAACTACAGTTCATGAGGTTCACCCACAATAAGTGTACGTTACTTATTTCTTTATTGCTCACAAGGGGCTAAGCATAGAGGGGACAAACAAGGACAGACAATGAGATTAAGTCGATTATATCGACCCCAGTGCGTAACTGGTACTTAATTTATCGACCCCGAAAAGATGAAAGGCAAAGTCGACCTCGGCGGAATTTAAACTCACTAAGCATTTCGCCCGGCGTGCTAACATTTCTGCCAGCTCGCCGCCTTCAAGTATACGTTACTTGTGGTATATAAATGTTCGCATCTTCTCTAGAAAGAAAAAAAAATTGAAAATACAACACGAAAGAAAAACTGATTCTGATAAAATCCAATTTCTTTTTAAAAAAGAGAAAAAAAAAGACGGCTCGTCCCTGGGTGGGCTTGAACCACCAACCTTTCGGTTAACAGCCGAACGCGCTAACCGATTGCGCCACAGAGACTACGATGAAAAATCCGCTTCAGTTAAAGAACAAAATAAATGTAAAGCAAACCGGAATGTGTAGGTGTGTATATGTTGTATAAGTGCGTGTGTTTGTGTGTCACTTTGTGTAGCCCTTTGCTGCCACCACCACCACTACTGCTATTGCTAGTTTTTTTCTTTTTCCTTTGTCGATATCATCAGTGTTGTTTAGCACCAGGTCAACTTCAATCGAACCGATTTGTTCAGTCATTCCAGCCGTGGCCATCTCTTCTTGTACACACTGACCAGAATGTCCTGACTTTTCTCTCGTTTTTAAACATTAGAGTGAGCATTAAAGGTATTTTGGCTCTTATTTCCAGTTACTTCGAGCAAGCACGTGGCAGCTCGGCTCTGATTGAAGAGATGTTATTATTAGAGACATTCCAAACGGAGCCATCACGTCTCTATCCTTTGTGTAGGAAACACAGAACCGTATTATCCGACGTGAGGCGGAGTTGTGATTTAGGGTGAGGTTAGACTACTATTTCTAGCAGGCGCACCGACCATGCTGTCTTGCTCATTTGTTGCTGCTTTGTAAAACTAGGCACAACTACACTTTAGTGCCTCCGTCTTTGTTTCTTTCTGATTTCCTGTAAAATGTATGGTTTTTCATAAAGTTTTGCAGAGGTGAATTTTCGACAGTATAGCTTGGTACTACTTGAGAACAGTGGTCCCGGTGCGCGCACTCGCGTAGTCGCGCATCCGCGCTAGCTAGTCGTGACTAGTCGATCCTACAACGACTAGCTAGCAAAGTAAATAAAACACAAAATAAATAATTTTTTTTACAAAGTAAATAATTTTTGTTAAACAAAGTAAATAAACCACAAAAACACAAAGTAAGGATCGACTAGTCATGACTAGCTAACGCGAGTGCGCGCACCGGGACCACTGTTCTCAAGTAGTACCGTATAGATTACGCATATATTGAAGCTGATGTCTGTAGGGAACTGATATGCTGCTGTGGTAGGCCCCACAGGTCTTTACAGTCTGTCTTGCCACCTAAATGCTGGTCGCTTTGCTCATCACATCGAGCTAAACCTAATCATTAAGCAGGCACTGGTTCGGATTAATATCCTTTCTGTTCTGGAGCCACCGGGATTATCCAGAAGTGATGGAAAGAGACCACATGGTCTTACCCTCTGTCCCTGGGTTAGAGATAGGTGCCCTGGGTTAGAGTTAGGAATCCCCAGTCTGCGACTCCTTTTCTCCTTCCCACATCCTGGATGCTGCAGTTAATGGAAGGGTCACTGCTTCCGTAGCCGAACAGAAACCTCGAATTATCAGGACCTGACAGTGAACGTATCTCTTGCAACCTGTGGCATTTGAGACATTTAAAGGGACGGTAAATTTCTACAATGTTGGTAGGAAATTGTCGATGGAGGGGGAGGATCGGAAACTTCATCAAAAAATTATTTGAATGTTTATCAGTGATTGTAATCTACCCCTGTGAAAACGTATTTTTGCAAAACTTCATTTTAAATTTAAATTTAGAAATGCATTTTCAGAAAATTATGCGGGGTCAAAATCTGGGGAACCAAACTGTAGTTATGGATAATACTTTATGTAACTTGCACAATATATTTATTAGGTACTAGTAGTATAGCCTGGTGTTGCCCGGGATTAAGTTGGGATTATTAAGCTAATCAATCGCTTTGTTTCAAACCAAACTAAGTAACACTGACGTCAAATTTGAGCGAAATCCTTTGAAATTGGTAAATGTTTGGCTGAAAATGGGCAACAGACAATTTGTTTGGGAAATCCCATAAGGAATCAGTTTATTGATTTTTTTACTCAGCGACTGTTTTTTTTTTTTTTGAGAACTTACAACATTCAAAGATCCCATGAGTCCTAAGTAATGTTGGCATCAAGTTTGAACAAAATACATCAAAATTGGTAAAAGTTATGAGGTGTAACCAATTTTAGTGAGAAATCCTATTAGAAATTGGTTTATTGATTTTTCATCCTGATTGAATGGAAAACCCCATAAGGAATCAGGTTATTGATTTTTTTCACCCCAAATAGGACTTAACCGAACACAACATTGCTGATTCAAAAAATCTATATTTATAATTTAAAACTGGTTTTCACACCCAACACAATCAGTGTCGCAACAGGAATGCATGGGTTGGGAGTTTCACCACCAGAGGTGAACAGGTTGCACATGCTAGCCCTTCGGAAACCACCACCACCCCAATCATCTAAACCCCACTTGGCCCATGGGTTGGAGCCCTTCCAGCGAGGAAAATAGAACGCCCAAAAGGGCTCCTGATCCTCTGTGTCAGAAGAGGTTATGTTCGGATCACAGCTAAGCCTTAACCTAAAGCTAAGCTAACCTAAAACATTTCAAAAACATCCTAAATTTGAAGACTTTATCTCATAATTAAGAAAAAAAAAACATTTTACATTTTCATTTTTGATGAACATTGTCACTTACTCTCTCTCCCTCACACACACATACATTAACACACAACTTCTCTCTCTCCCTCACAGACACACACTTTCACTCTGCTATAGTAAGAAGGAGACTTAACATGTTAGCAAACTTCGAAATTGGTAAAAGTTAAGGTTGAAAATCGATTTTTACCGCTATCCACGGGTGCTTTGGGAACAATAAGTTGACAAAACCCAGCTAGGGTCATGACGAATGTTGTCCTACAATTGGAGTGACATGCATGCTAATTTGTGGACGTGCATAAATTACATTCACGTACACACACGCACGCATCCTGCCTTTTATAGATATACAGATTTTATCCATCATTACATCGTGCATTCAAATTCATGCAGGGTTGACTTTGCTTTTCATCTTTTCGGGGTCAATAAAATAAGTACCAATTGAGCACTGGGGTCGATATAATCAACTGACCCCTTCCCCTAAAATTACTCATCTTGTGCCAAAATTTGAAACCAATGTAAAGATAATTATATTTAGAGTAACAACAAAAACAAGCAAATTTTCACCATGTTTTTAATTCATTTATAAAACTGAAAGGCTGTTGTCATTTCCCAAATTGTACCTTTGTAAATGAGGTACAGGAAAAATTTTGGTACCGTAAGATGTGTAGGCATGGCTGTGTGGTAAGATGTTTGTTTTCCAACCACATAGTTCGGGTTCAGTCCCACTGCATGGCATCTTGGGCAAGTGTCTTCTTCTATAGCCTCAGGCCAACCAAAGCCTTGTGAGTAGATTTGGTTGATGGAATCTGAAAGAAACCTGTTGTATATCTGTATATATATATATATATATATATATATATACATACATACAAAACTGTCCAATGAACGGGAACGTGAAACTCTGAGTAACAGGTTTTGTTGAATTTCTGCTGCTTTTAAATAAAGTATATATATATATATATATATATAAAGTTAATACAAACAAGAAAGCACAAAAAACACAACACGAGGACGTGGAACAAATATAGTATTATTGGACACTCAGGAAAGAAGGAAAGATCCAGTGAAGGGAAGACAGAGGAAAAAAATCGCCAACAGTACACACGCGGTCACATATATATATGTATGTATGTATGCGTGTGTATATGTTTGTGTGTCTATGTTTGACCCCCAACATCGCTTGACAACCGATGCTGGTGTGTTTACGTCCCCGTAACTTAGCGGTTCAGCAAAAGAGACTGATAGAATAAGTACTAGGCTTACAAAGAATAAGTCCTGGGGTCAAGTTGCTCGACTAAAAAAACCCTGTAAGCTGGTGCTCTCGCATGGCCACAGTCAAATGACTGAAACAAGTAAAAGAACAAAAGAGTTTATATATATATGTGTCTGTGTGCACATGTGTCTGTCTGTGTGTCCCCCACAACCACTTGACTACCAGTGTTGATTTGCTTACCTGTCCATAACTTAGCGGTTCAACCATAGAAACTGATAGGCTAATCAACAGGCTTGAAATTAAAAAACATAATTACAGGGATTGATTTGTTCAACTAAAAAATTTTCCTGTCCAGTGCCCCAGCATGGCCACAGTCTAATAACTGAAACAAGTTATAGAATAAAAGATATGGTTTAATGATTTATCCGAAAGTTTAGTGATCGGAAAATCTTTGATCATAAATCTGTTCGATCAAGTCTGACCTAGGGCTAAACAAGAACAAATAAAAAAAAAGACAAAACCACTTTATCGAATGCAGAGCATTTTTATTTGACAAAACATTTTGCTCACCTACAACACACACACACACTCTCTCTCTCTACCACACACACACACACACACACTCACCCTCTCTCTCTACCACACACAAACTCTCTCTCTCTCTCTACTACATACACAAACATTCTCTCTGTACCACACACACACTCTACCACACACATACTCTCACAAACACACACACTCACACACATACTCTCACTCACACACACACATACTCTCACTCACACACACACATACTCTCACACACACACACATACTCTCACACACACACACATACTCTCACAAACACACACATACTCTCACAAACATACACATACTCTCACTCACACTCACACACACACACTCACACACACACACTCTCACACACTTTAAGCATTTGATTTAGTATTTGATCTAGTTACACATTTCATATGATCACAGTAAAAACAAATATGTATCAGGCTCAAAAATCAATCAAACATGATCAATAATTTATAGGATACTTCCTTTGACACTGACACCACTGCTGCCACCGTCATCGTGTCATGGCCAGTCCTGCAGACTTAGACTCAGAGGCACTACAGTTATCGCACTCCTCTTGTTTATCTCCTCTTCTATAGAATATCCATTTACTCTGACCTACATTACCAGATCTGTTTTTTTTAAGGTGGGGTGTGTGATTTAAGGGGCATTTGTCTGCTATTTCTAGTAGGTCAACCTCTGACAGTATAGCGTTATGATACAAAAATTACAACAGCTTGATGTTTAACATTCTGCCTTTTTTTCTTTTTGTTGTTTCTCTCATTAGAGTGTGGCCATGCTACAGCAGTACCTTGAAGAATTTATAGTTGAATGAATCGACCCCAGTTTTTCTCTATTTTTCTTTTTTTTTCTTTTTTCTTTTGAAGCCTGGTACTTATTCTATCAGTCTCTTTTGCTGAACCACTAAGTTACAGGCACATAAACACACTAATTGCCAAGTGGTGGAAAGATAACATACACACACACATATATTTATGTGAATCGTCTAAGAGATCATAAGACAGGGAAAAGCTACACTCAAGTAACTGTCAATAGAGTGGGTGTATTATCCGAAACATACACTTGCGTCAGAAATTAATTAGCACTTCTCAAATTTCTACATTTTCTTACATTTTCTTAATTTAATTAACTTATTATCAGAAACGAACTCGTTTTTAATCAAAAATTTATTAAAACGTATCCCAGCATACCACATAATTGTTATTAATCGTGAAATTTAGTCAATATCTTGTTGCTCCTCCTTTGGCAGCAATGACAGCTGCTACACGGGCCAGCATGCTGTCTATGAGTGCCTGCAGGTACTGTGCAGGGATGGCCTTCCATGCAGCAAGAAGTGCCCCAAACAGCTCGTGTCGGTTCCTGTATTGCTGCACATTCAAATCCCTACCCAATCGACTCCAGAGGTTCTCAATAGGGTTCAGATCAGGTGACTGGACAGGCCAGTCCATGACCGTCACCCCATGGTCCTTGAAGAAACCGGTTGTGAGCTTGGCTGTGTGGGGAGGCGCGTTGTCCTGCTGGAGCACGTACTCCTCGCCACCAAAGAGGTATCCCGCAGAGGGTAGGGCAGCATTCCGTACTATCTCAACGTACTTTGCTGCGTTGATGTTGCCTTCGACGGCATAGAGCCGCCCAACACCACTGTAGTTGAACGCCCCCCACACCATCAGACCACCCCCACCATGCTTCATGGTGGGAGCTATGCAGTCTTTGTTGAAGCGCTCACCCCTGCGGCGTCGCACATGGACAGGCTTGTCACTGACGAGACTGAATCGCGACTCGTCAGTGAACATCACTGTCCACCACTGCTGCACGGTCCATATCTTGTGGGCACAGGCCCAGAGCAGCCGCCTCTTCCAGTTTTGGGCTGTAAGGAGCGGCTTACGGGCGGCCCTACAGGATTTTAGACCAGCTTCCAGTAATCTGGTCTTGACGGTGGTTGTAGACAACTGCTTCCCTGTCACCTTTTGCATCTCCTCCGCCAGTTGCCGGCTCGTTGCCCTTCAGTTGTTCAGTGACTTTCGGATCAGCATCCGGTCCTCCCGCTGGGTCGTCAGCCTCTTCCGTCCCCTACCCTTTTTGTCAACTGCTGATCCGGTTTCCTCGTATTTCTTAAATAAGCACTGAATTGTGCGCCTGGCTACACCAAGTTTTCTGGCTATTGCAGCCTCCGACAGCTTCCCACGCCACGAGAGAGCCTCGTACCGTCTCTCCAAGGTCATGCGAGGTCTTGGGCCCATCTAGGAATGAACGATAAAAACCAGTTATTTTCATTAAAACTATTCATTTGAATAATGTTATGCTATAACAAAACTGCTATGAGTTATTATTCATTAAACAAAAAAGAAAGAAAGCAGAATTTCTCACCTTATTTGATGTATAACAAAAAGTTTTGTGAACCGGAAGTGACGTCACGAAGCAGAGTGTAGGAGAATTTGTGAGGAAAAAAAGTCTTGCAAATACACAAATCAATTAACCTACGAGCTGTTCAAAACATCTTACGCAATGAGAAAACTTAGTACGGTGTGATTTCGGTCCTTGCGAGGCGCTACCTATATCTATTAAACAAAGGAAGATTTGTCTGCATCCGCACTCCAAGTTGTTGTTGCACTGCTATGTCAACATCATTAGGCTGTAGACTCTCAAACAGCTCTGCAAACAAAGTTATGTCATCGTTCTGCGCAACAGTGAACTCGCAACAAAGCAATAGTTCGAGATATGGCCACTAGGTGACAGTACATACCTTGAGTGAAGAGCAAATCAAGGGTGCTAATTAATTTCCGACGGTAGTGTATAGTATTATCCATTCATCACGGCTGATCTTACCAATCGGTTTTGCACAAGGAACACAGTGGAGTGTTAGGTAACAGTTCGATTATATAACCTTACGCTCATCAGAGTTAGCTGATATGGAAGGCAATATGGCAGTCATCAATATGGAAGGGAATATGGCAGTTGTTTAATAGTAATCAATAAAAATTTCAGTTTTATAAAATTTATAATTTAAGTATTTATTGTAAATAATAGGTCTAATATTCATAGAAAAAAATAAGTGCAATATGTCACAATTAATTATCTAGCCACAGTATTGAAATGTTTTTTAGAAGACTTTGGAATAGATACTATATGAGTAATAAGGTAAAAAAGATTCAAAATAAAGGGGAATTTACTTATGCTTCGTCAGCAGAGTGATATAAAAGAAAGAGTTTTTTATAGTTAATATTGAAAGATTTCATCATCATCATCATCATTTAACGTCCGCTTTCCATGCTAGCATGGGTTGGACGGTTCAACTGGGGTCTGGGGAGCCCGAAAGCTGCACCAGTCCAGTCAGATCTGGCAGTGTTTCTACAGCTGGATGCCCTTCCTAACGCCAACCACTCCGAGAGTGTAGTGGGGGATTTTATGTGCCACCGACACAGGTGCCAGACGAGGCTGGCAAACGTCCACGCTCGGATGGTGTTTTTTTTATGTGCCACCGACACAGGTGCCAGACGAGGCTGGCAGACGGCCACGCTCAGATGGTGTTTTTATGTGCCACCGACACAGGTGCCAGATGAGGCTGGCAAACGGCCACGATCGGATGGTGTTTGTTACGTGCCCACAGCACAGAGGCCAGTCGATGCGGTACTGGCTACAGCCACGTTCGGATGGTTTTCTTGTGTGCCACGTGCCACCGGCACTGGTACCACAAAGATACAAATTCCATTGATGTTCATCTATTTTGATTTGTTTTGATTTTCACTTGCCTCAACAGGTCTTCACAAGTGTCACAAGAAGGAAGGTAAGCACAGGTGGACTGATTACGTCCCAGGTAAGGGCCACGGGTTATGGCCTGACTAGTCTTGCCGGGTCTTCGGGTGGTGTTTTTATGTGCCACCGACATAGGTGCCAGATGAGGCTGGCGAACGGCCACGATCGGATGGTGTTTGTTACGTGCCCACAGCACGGAGGCCATTCGATGCGGTACTGGCTACGGCCACGTTCGGATGGTTTTCTTGTGTGCCACCGGCACTGGTACCACAAAGATACAAATTCCATTAATGTTCATCTATTTTGATTTGTTTTGATTTTATTTTATTTGATGTTGATTTTGTTAGTAATATTTACTATAGAGTAAGTTACAATAGATAAAAACTAAAGAAGAGAGCTACATAACTTTGATGTGGTGTGGAGGAGATAATAGTGGAAAAAATGGAGGTGCTAAAAAAAATGTGAATAGACTGACATCAGATATACAGGAATATGTACACTCAAATTCATATGTATCTTACATACCAATATACATATGTTTATGCTTATACATACCCATATAGCCATATATACATATACACACAGAGTAACAGGTAGACTGTATGACGCATGTGTACGAACAGCTATGCTACATGGCAGTGAAACATGGGCCGTGACTGCTGAGGACATGTGTAAGCTTGCAAGGAATGAAGCCAGTATGCTCCGCTGGATGTGCAATGTCAGTGTACATACTTGACAGAGTGTAAGTACCTTGAAAGAAAAGTTGGACTTAAGAAGCATCAGATGCGGTTTGCAAGAGAGTCGACTGTGCTGGTATGGTCATGTGTTGCGTATGGATGAGGACAACTGTATGAAAAAGTGTCACACCCAAGCGGTTGAGGGAACCTGTGGAAGAGGTAAACCCAGGAAGACCTAGGATAAGGTGGTTAAGAATGACCTTTGAACATTGGGCCTCACTGAGGCAATGACTAGTGACAGAGACCTTTGGAAATATGCTGTGCATGAGAAGACCCAGCAACCTCATGGCCTATGCCAGGGGTGTAACCAGCCCACTTATGTGTACCTTTCCTTCATTGGACACTAAACTCTGTTTGCGAAGACCTGTTGAGGCAAGTGAAATTGAAATTGAAATCAAATTCGATGACTGGCATCCATGTTTGTGGAGCGCTAAGAATACCATCCGAGCGTGATCGTTGCCAGAGCAGCTGACTGGCTTCCATGCCAGTGGCATGTAAAAAGCACCATATGATCATTACCATACTCGCCTCACTAGCACTTGTGCTGGTTGTACGTGAAAAACCATTCAAGTGAAGTCATTGCCAGTGCCGCTGGACTGGCTCCTGTGCAGGTGGCACGTAAAACACACCATTTGAGCATGGCTGTTGCCAGTACCGCCTGACTGGCCCTCGTTCCGGTGGCACATAAAAGCACCCACTACACACTCAGAGTGGTTGGCATTAGGAAGGGCATCCAGCTGTAGAAACTCTGCCAGATCAGATTGGAGCCTGGTGCAGCCATCTGGTTCGCCAGCCCTCAGTCATTCATCCAACCCATGCTAGCATGGAAAGCGGATGTTAAATGATGATGATGATGATGATATAGATAACAGGGTGTGTGTGTATATAAATATATTCACATAATGTAGTTAATACAGAATATATATTTACAGTGTGTTCATCAGTGAAGTACTGAAAGAAGGGTGTGTAGATAATACTGTGTATATTTACTGTATAGAACTAAAGTACCAAAACAGTGGTGTTTATATAACATAGGGTGTATATATATTCATGTAGTGCAGTTAAAACAGTGTGTATATTATATATATATAAATATTGATAACTAAAGTACTGAGACAGTGTATTATTAGCCGTGGGTTTATGTATTTGCACAGAGAGAGCTAAACCGTGTGTGGAGATAACAGAGGGTGTATATTTACAGTGTGTTTTGTAACCAAACTACTGAGACAAGTGACATATAGATAACACGGGGTGTATATATTTATACAGTGAAGCTGTCTTTCTTCAGCATTGACATGTCAATTATTTCACAATTTATCCACACACACACACCATTCTCTTATTATTTTCTCTCTCTCTCTCTCTCTTTGTTACTTTATTTCCACTTGTTGCTCTCTCTCTCTTCCTTCATTACTCTTTTTCTTATCCTTTCTTTCTCCCTTGCTACTCACCTCCTCTTGCTACCCTCTTAATCCACTTACTCCTCTCTCTCTAGTTAATCTTTTCCTCTCACAATCATGCTTCCCTTCTCGTTACTCCCTTTTTCTCTCTAATACCGCCCCCCCCCCCTCTCTATAAACATAAGAATACATTTCCTCCTTTCTCTGCTACAGAACCCGATTCATACAAAAATAAAAAACAAAGCAAAACCTAAAACAAAATGGAATCCTTTAATTCCTCTTTCAAAATAGAAACGGGCGGTGGGGGGGGGGATGTTGATAAAAAGGTATTACAACCATGCCCATCTCATATAAAGGCTATTTAGGACAACTTTATCAAATGTCTCCTCATTTAAGACAACAGGATTGCAACTACAGAAAGATATTTGGCTGCTATTTCTAGTGTTTTAGGTTGCCCATGTTGAGTGTTCCTCGTTGTCCTGCTCCGGAAGTACGTCCTTAACTGGAAGTGATGCAAAAATACCAGAAGTGGACAATTTTAACAACTTTATGTTTCTCTTAGAAAAGTACTTCGAAGACAGCAGCATCTAGTAGTGGATTCTTTGTGTAAATAAAATCTCAGACAGGAAATTGTGTCTTAAGTACTAATCATCATCATCGTTTAACGTCCGTTTTTCATGCTGGCATGGGTTGGATGGTTTGAGGCTGCACCATGCTCCAATCTGATTTGGCAAGGTTTCTACAGCTGGATGCCCTTCCTAATGCCAACCACTCCAAGAGTGTAGTGGATGCTTTTACATGCCACCGGCAGGAACCAAAACCATAACCTCCATGTACACCATGGAAGCCCTCTGTATGTTGCCCAACATGTCCATTGATGTCACCAGCCACAAAGAGAAGGTCCCTGTCATTCGTCAATGAGGTAGTCTGCAAGAAGGTGTCATAAAATTGGTCTTTCTGTCCATCAGGTAGCACCAGCTGAGGGGCATAGGCCAAGATAAAGGTGCTAACCCATGATGAAGCACTAATCTAATCTTGAGTATTCTGTCGCATACTCTGACTACCTCAATTACCTTATCAACCCATATCTCCGCAAGAAGTATACCCATGCCCCCGACCACGTCAGTGTTCCCTGCCCGATGAACACCAGCATCCCACAGTACAGACTTGAATAATTGCTGAGAGATATCTCTCCCAACATGAAACCACCAGCAGTCTGGCTACCCAACAAAATAAAAAAATATTTATCACCATTTTGGAAATATGCTATGCGTTAGAAGACTCGGCAAGCCAAATGAGACCATAACCTGTGGCCTATACCAGGAGCGTAACTAGCCCGCTTATGCGTACTTTTCCTTCTTTGATCACTAAACTCTGCTTGCAAAGACCTGTTGAGGCAAGTGAAATCAAAATCAAATTCGACAACTGGCATCCATGCTAGCAGGGTGCAAAGAGCACCATACGAGTGTGATCATTGACAGAGCGGCTAACCGGCTTCCGTGCCAGTGGCACATAAAAGGGCACCCTTCAAGTGTGATCGTCACCAGCATCACCTTACTGGCACTTGTGCCTGTGCTAGTAGGGTGCCAAGAGCACCATCCGAGCAAGATCGTTGCCAGAGCAGCCAACTGGCTCCGTGCCAGTGGCTCGTAAAAGGGCACCATTCGAGCGTGATCGTTACCAACGTTTACCTTACTGGCACCTGTGCGAGTGGCATGTGTAAAAAGTTTTGAGCGAGGTCATTGCCAGTACCGCCTGACTGGCTCCGTAAAAAGCTGGCATGTAAAAAGCACCCACTACACTCTTGGAGTGGTTGGCATTAGGAAGGGCATCCAGCTGTAGAAACGCTGCCAGATCAAGATTGGAGCCTGGTGCGGCCGTCTAGTTTGCCAGCCCTCAGTCAAAATCGTCCAACCCATACCAGCATGGAAAGCGGACGTTAAACGATGATGATGATGATGAATGCAGTGTACAACACTCGTTCTCACAGTTCAATATTAACATTACAAGTACTCACACATTACACACACAGACTCACACACACACATGAATGTGTAGGTGTTGTATGCGCTACTTCAAACACCTTTGCACTGCCCAAGTCTATTATTATTGCAATAACTGTCAGTTAAAAAACCGATGCAAAATTGCTGCAGCTATTCCTGCATTAATTGCAGACTTGCATCAGAGCAACAGCTTCTGGCAACAAGTTTATTTCTCCACTTGTTTGTTTTGTGTGTGTGTTTCTTTTCACGCATTTAATTTTCATTCTCTTTTTTCGTCTCTCTTTCTGTCATTCTCTTCCTTCATTCCTCCCCTCGTTCAGCAATTTCACCTTCTGACCCTATATTAATGTCTTTAGTTATACACTTTGTACATTTTGTTCTCCGCGCCACTTTTTCTGTATTTGTTTTTTGTTTTTTTCATGTAAATGTGACTCAGGCTTCAAAGCACTTTTAAGTGGTCTGTTCTTAGCTCTAAAATGCTTTATGGCATTTAACAAATAAGAGACAAATATCTCACTTGAATACAACACATCATATCATACCTGTCTCATATAACATTCCCTGGGTGGTCTCCTACCTGCTATGCTATACATGTTGTGAATAAATACTTCAGGTAGGCAGTAATAAAATAATTGAGAGAGAAATCTCAGCACTGCAACAGAATACATAACAGTATTTTGGTCCAACCCATGCCAGCATGGAAAACGGACATTAATTAATGATAATGATGATCATGATGATTTTGGCAACAAAAATAATTATTTTTAAGTAAGTGAATCTACACATTTTTTTTGTTGTTTTCTTTTCCTTGCTTCTTTTTTGCTTTTCTTTTTTATTCTCATTTTCTTTCTTTCTTTCCTGTGAAAGTCTTGTGTCTCAACCGGACATGTCTTTAATCTTATCTTCTTGTCTTACATTAGAGTGTGTGTGTGTGTGTGTGTGGATGTGTTTGTAATACATAAGTGTATATGTAGAGGTATGTATGTCCATTTGTATGTGTATATACAGACTTATGTGTTGTGTGTATATATATGTGTGTAAACATGTATATATACACATGTATTTATTGTATATCTATGTATGCATACATATATATATAAAATATGTATATTTACACACACACACATGTAATATATATAAAATAGAAAAATAAATAAGTAAATGAGTGGAAACTTTACCAGTGAGTGTGTTAAATTATAAAGCACTAAAGGGGAATGACCCTCCCCAGACACAACAGCTTATATATAAACTATATATATTTACACACATACACATCATCATCATCATTGTTTAGCATCCTCTTTCCATGGTAGTATGGGTTGGACGGTTTGACTGAGGGCTGGCAAGCCAGGAGGCTGCACCAGGCTCCAATCTGATCTGGCAATGTTTCTACAACTGGATGCCCTTCCTAGCACCAACCACTCTGAGAGTGTAGTGGGTGCTTTTTTACGTGCCACCGGCATGGCCAGTCAGGTAGCACTGGCAACGATCACGCTCAAATGGTGCTTTTTACATGTCACTGGCACGAGGCCAGTCAGCCTATGTAATATATACACAGAGATGTATATGTATGTATGTATGCTTATATCTATATGTGTATATATAAACATGTGTAAATACACACACACACAATCCAAATAATAAATTTTCACTTTGAACTTTTGCATAAACTAATACTGCAGGCAGAGAAACAATTGTATCTGATCAGTTAAGATGTGTTAAAGGATTTCTTTGTCTTCTTCCTTGGATTATCTGTTACTCTTCATTAAACCCACAGAATGGTTTTAACATTGTGAAACCAGGATTTTCTAAACCTGAAGAATTTCGACATTGTCTACCTTTCCTTACCTGTGTGGGACACCCCTGCTATAGCCTCACCTTGGGCAAACTTCACTTATAAGCAACAAATACCTGCATTGGGTTTGAACTCGTGACCTTTATTTAAGCCTACGACACATTTTTAGCTATTTTGCTTTTAATTCTATACAAAATAGGAGGGGGTGGGGGGTGAGTGGTCATGTGATCTATCAGAAATAGCAACAAGGCGGCGAGCTGGCAGAAACGTTAGCACGCTGGGCGAAATGCTAAGCGGCATTTCGTCTGTCTTTACGTTCTGAGTTCAAATTCCACCGAGGTCGACTTTGTCTTTCATCCTTTTGGGGTCAATAAATTAAGCACCAGTTACGCTCTGGGGTTGATATAATCGACTTAATCCATTTGTCTGTCCTTGTTTGTCCTCTCTGTGTTTAGCCCCTTGTGGGTAGTAAAGAAATAGGTATTTCGTCTGCCGCTACATTCTGAGTTCAAATTCCGCCGAGGTCGACTTTGCCTTTCATCCTTTCAGGGTCAATAAATTAAGTACCAGTTATGCACTGGGGATCGATATAATCGACTTAATCCATTTGTCTGTCCTTGTTTGTCCCCTCTCTGTGTAGCCCCTTGTGGGCAGTGAAGAAATAAGAAATAGCAGCAAGGTCTTCCTCAAAATGCATGCCCATTGTTTTATGGAAGAACACATTTGATGATGTATTCTTAGGTAAACTATATGGTGTCATAAAATAACTTGTGATGGTCATTGGTGGAATGCTATTGAACATAAAGAACTTGTTATAGAAGTATTCCAGCAACATCTGCAGCAATTATCTTCACCATCATCATCATCATTATTATTATCATTGCCATTATTATTGTCGTCTCATCATCATAATCATCACCATTATCATCATCATTATTGTTATTGTCACCATCATCACCACAGCCACCATCTTCACCACCACTACCATCATCATCATCATCATCATCATCATTATTCATCATGAACTCTTTAGGCAGGAAGTCATCCCATATTGTTCCCTCTTGTCCCTTTCTCTCCATCTCATTAGATACCTATTGCCCTTAAACCCTTAAACAGTTGCTTTCTACATCAGTTCGTTACATATTCAGCATCATTAAAGGTTATCATTTATTTCTCCTGATCCCTTTCAGATTCTTCTTTTTCATTCTTTTTTTCTTTGTATTTTCCATTCCTATGACCTGAGATCTATTAGTAGTTTCTATGGCAACTTAGAACAACTTCCTTGGTTCTCACGGCCATAACAATACAACTGCCGTTTTCTGAATTGATTTCGAAATAGCTGACTGGCAAAAGGAAATTCGTTCGATGCCTTCATTCCACAAATGGCTAATCCATGATACTCTAAAGATTTGGTGAATAAAAACCGTTTAAAAGACTTCTGACATCTTAGAATCAAATTGGAATATTGTTCGTTATTCTACATTGTACTGCAATGTAGTCGATGCCATGATTTATATTATTTCTATGGTTCCAACTCAAAGCTGAGTTAAGTGGTCGAAGCCATAGACATGGTGTGGTACCATTCACAAGACAAGATCTGCTGAGTGCATCACCCTAAGTTGATGGCTGTGTAGTAAGAAGATTGCTTCCCAACCAAATGGATCTGAGTTCAGTCTTATTGTATGGCACCTTGGGCAAATGTCCTCTATAACCTCAGGCCAACCAAACCCTTGTGAGTGGATTTGGTTGATGGAAACTGAAAGAAGCCCATCATATATGTGTGTGTGTTCCTGTGTTTACCTCCATCACTGCTTAGCAACCAGTGTTGGTCTGTTTATATCCCTGTAACTTTGTGGTTCATCAAGAGACTTATGGAATAATTACCTGGCGTAAAAAAATAATAAACAAACTGAGGTTGGTTCATTCAACTAAAATTCTTTGAGGTGGTGCTGCAGCATGGCCACAGTCTGATGACTGAAACAAGTAAAAGATGTATTTGATGTCTTTTGTTTCTCAAGAATGTTTTACCTTTTGGCTTTGGCATCAGCGATGTCTTTCTTCATTTAAACCAGTAAAGGGTTTTCTTGAAACCTGGAAGACTTTTAATTACCTCTTTTTTACTTGTTTCACTCATTTGACCGTGGCCATCCTGGGGCAATGCTTTGAAGGGTTCTAGTTGAACAAATTGACTCCACAACTTATTTTTTCAATTAGAAAATTACTATTTGTAAATCTCACAACGAGAGATATTCCGCAACAGTACTTTGGAGTAAAGATTATTTGCCAACATAACATGGCAGTCCTGGTTTTAGGACAAATGTTGCTATAATTTAGCCCCAGGAGACATTGTCTCCAGCTGGCTATACAACATGATCTGTGTCCTTATATTTTCGAACAAGGGAATCTATTATTTTTTTCAAGCCTAGTACTTGTTCTATCAGTCTCTTTTGCCAAACTGCTAAGTTATGGCAATATAAATACACAAAACACACACACACACACACATACATGTGTGTGTGTGTGTGTGTGTGTGTGTGTATGAGATGAACTACTTTCAGTTTCCATCTACCAAATCCACTTCGGTCATCCCAAGGCTATAGTAGAAGATACTTACCATACAGCCATGCCTGTGCCGAGTGAAATATTCATATATTTCGTGAAGAAGTATAAGTTTATAGAACTAAAGGTCATATTTGTGGTGTGTGTGGGTTTATTTCAGTTTCCATCTATGAAATCCACTCACAAAGCTTTGGTCAGCCCAGGGCTATAGTAGAAAACAATTTGCCCAAGGTACTGCACAATGGAACTGAACTTGAAACCCCATGGTTGAGAAGCAAACTTCTTAACCACACAGCCATTCCTGAACACTACAAATGGCAAAATGATAGTCTCAGTTTTCTCTGTTGCAGAACATACCAGAAAAAGGGCTGCTGTGAATGGCGAAGTGCTATAAGACCGTCTCCCACCCACAAACTGAAAAATCTGTTTAAAATAACAATAATGATGGCATTGGGACTTTTTTTTCCTTTACCTGTAGACCCCTTTGATTCCTGTTTTATTCTCATGGACCCCTGTAGCCATTTAATGTTTAAAAACTAGTTTTATACATCCTTCTTTCAAAATTCTTCCTTTGTGCAGGTTTGCAGTTGCACTCTCCGAGAGAACATATTTCAGTGGCTGGAAACATGTTAACCCTTTCGTTACTGTATTTCTGTTGAGATGCTCTGTGTTTCTTCCAATTAATTTTAAATATAACAAAGAATTTAGTAAAATAACTTAGTTATCATTAAGCTAGTGTTAGGAACATAAATTGTGGCTATGGTTTGGTGGAAGATTTTGATTCAAAACTTATGTAAACAAGACATTTATACTACAGAGCCAGAGGTGGTTTTACCTGGCTGAAACCACCTCTGGCTCTGTAGTATAAATGGTGACTTTAATCCTTTTGTTACCATATTTCTGCTGAGATGCTCTGTGTTTCTTTCAATTAGTTTTAAATACAACTTTAAATATAATTTTAAATCACATGGTTTTCGGACTTAACTCAAAACCATGTGATTGCAAAGCTATGGGTTCAGCCACACAGTTGTATGCTAATGATATACATTTATCTGACAAAAACACCATTTGAGCGTGGCTGTTGCCAGTACCACCTGACTGGCCCTCGTGCCGGTGGCACGTAAAAGCACCCACTACACTCTCGGAGTGGTTGGCATTAGGAAGGGCATCCAGCTGTAGAAACTCTGCCAGAGCAGACTGGAGCCTGGTGCAGCCATCTGGTTCACCCGACCTCAGTCAAATCATTCAACCCATGCCAGCATGGAAAGCGGACGTTAAACGATGATGATGATGATGATGATAACAAAGAATTTAGTAAAATAATTTAGTTATCATTCAGCCAGTGTTATAAACATAAATTGTGACTAAGGTTTGGTGGAAGATTTTAATTCAAAACTTATGAAAATAAGACATTTTTACTACAGAGCCAGAGGCAGTTTCAGCCAGGTTGGTATTGAAAGAGTTAAGAATTGTTTCTCTATTATATATTTTAAGCCTTTTGTGACCATATTTCTGTTGAGATGCTGTGTTTCTTTCAATTAATTTTAAATATAACAAAGAATTTAGTAAAATAACTTAGTTAACATTAAGCTAGTGTTAGGAACATAAATTGTGACTAAGGTTTGGTGGAAGATTTTAATTCAAAACTTATGAAAACAAGACATTTGTACTACAGAGCCAGAGGCAGTTTCAGCTGGGTTAGTAACAAAATGGTTAAGCTATACAAAATATTGAAGAAAGAACATTATTTACATTTGATGGATATTTGTGCTCATCTTGTTTGCTGTTAACACTAGTTAGTTTTTGATGGAGTTTCTCTGTATGTCTCTATTGAAGTCTAATGTTGTCTTCGTACCGATTAGATAGTACAGTTCTATATTTAAGAGATGAGGAATTATGTACATTATTTACATTATGTAAATAATGTATGTAATTCCTCATCTCTTAAATATAGAACTGTATTATTGAAGAAAGAAACCTAGCTGTTTCTTGCAATGAATATACCTAAAGCAAGCTATTTCTTCATGGACTCTTAAAGTACTTGATCCCCAGGCTTGCATTGTTAGTCCACATTACTACATAGAGAGCATAGAACCAGTTTTCTGGTTTTTCTGGCATATACTTACTTCAAAATATTTGCATATTTGGTAGATTTCATGATAACCATTAACACACAATCTGCAAGCTGCTGGCTTCATGCACGTGAAATGTTTCTCAGTCAAACTGGGATAGATGCCATATATAAGACAGGAGGCGAATCTTAAGTCTTCCAATCAAAATCAGTTATGTTCAAGATGTTGTTTTAAACAATTACTCATAATTCGTCCATCATCGTTTAACGTCTGCTTTCCATGCTGTCATGGGTTGGACGGTTTGACTGGGGGTCTGGGAAGCCAAGATGCTGCACCAGGCTCCAATCTGATCTGGCAAGGTTTCTACAGCTGGATGCCCTTCCTAACGCCAACCACTCCCAGAGTGTAGAGGGTGCTTTTTAAGTGCCACTGGCACAGGGTCCAGAGGGGGCTGGCATCGACCACATTTGGATGGTGCTTTTACGTGCCACTGGCACAGTGGCCAGAGAGGGCTGGCATTGACCACATTTGGATGGTGCGTTTACATGCCACCGGCCCAGGAGCCAGTCAAGGCAAGGGAATTCCGATGCATATATTTGATTTTGAAATTAAGCTCGTCATTATGTTCCTCCCTGAACAGGACATCAGTCCATCACTGGATTAAATAATAATAATAATGAAATTATTGTATACAGTGCTCAGGTGCACCACAACATTCACTTGATTATTCACTTCTACCAGCCGAGTGGACTGGAGCAACATGAAATGAAGTGTCTTGCCCAAGAACACAATACATTGTCTGGTCTAAGAATTGAAACTACAATCTTACAATCATGAATCCAACACCCCACAAACACTGAGCCATGCGCCCCCATGCTTTGCTTGCACGGACCCTCCAAAATTTTATGTGGACCTTTAGGGTTCATATGGACACCCTGATTGAGAACCAATAGAGTATTTCTTTATTAACCATGAGGTTGAGAAAAAGAGGGGATGATATGAGGACAGACAAAACAAACGGGGTCAGGGTATCGAATGAGACGAAACGTATGAATAAACAAACAATTAAATATATATACAATTAAATGAGAATGAGTGATTAACAAAAAATGAAGCAGAGGATGCAGTCGACCCCACAAACCACATACTTACACTGAAGACTTAGCTTTCTCCTTTTTTACATTCTCATTTAAACAGGTTCTTTCACTTGCAACATACTTGCTACAGACTTCCATCTTTTACGAAACACTTTGTGACAGGCATTTCTTCTCCAGCCTTATTTTCCGTTTCATGTGGAAAACGAAAAAGTCAATTAGCTCGAGAATGGAGATGAACATGCCTGTTGCAATTCCTATCACTCTCGTCTTCCATACTACCTATCTCGCCACAGCAACTACAGAGAGAAAACAGGCTCGCTCCTCCCTATTCTTAATTACAGATTCGCTCAACAGTTGTACTCTTCTCGAATGCAAGTGTGTGGGAGGTGAGAGAGAGAAAAATGAGACTTTTTGACTTTGGGATTTTTCCAAGGACATTTGTGGTGGGTAGACCCAAGAATTAATGACACAGAATGGGGTGCTAACCCTCAGCAACAGGACAAATATTGTGGGGGCACAGGGTGCTGTTTTATCATTTACTATTAATGCGATATTGTTCTTTGCTTTCATTTTATATTTTGTACCCAAGGGAACTGGCCCTGGAGGCCCGCCCACACTACAATGATGTCAAGAATTGTTTGGTCAGGACAGATTTAGTAGAAGACCAAGCACATGTAGCCTTCTCGAAACCGTTTGTGGGAGATTATTTAAGCATTAACGTGAATGATGAGAGAAATGGGAGGAGAGAAAGACAGAGTAATAAGAGTGAGAGAGAGTGAGAGACAGAGACTGTCTGACTGAGTGAAGAGAATTGGAAAATGTTAGATTGATTGATAAATAAACTGTGTGTGTGTGTGTGTCTGTGTGTTTATGTTGATGATTCTGTTTGTGGGTGCATCGATGAATATGTGAGATTTTTGTGTGTGGATGAAAGTGTTTGCATGTGTGTGTATATATGACTACACTTGTGTGTGCATAGGAATGTATGTGTTTGTGGGTCTATGTAGGTAAATCTTGTGGGTGTATTGATGTGTTTTTGTGTAGATGTATCAATGAATACATTTGTGTGTGTGTGTGTGTGTGTGTGTGTGTAAACGTATGTGCATTCGAGTGTGTGAATAAATGTGTGGATTTTCGTGCACGTATAAATGGGTGTGTGTTTTATGTGTAGAGGAATGCATGAGTGTAAACATAGTTGAAGATGAATCCATGTGTGTTTGTTGGTGTATGGATGTACACGAATGGATGAATATGTGTCTCCCTGGGGCAGTAAATGTACTTGCGTTTGTAACTCTGTCTAGTTGTTAGTGTATGAATATGTGTGTTTATGTATGTGGAAGGGTGTATGTGTGTTTGTGAATAAATCTGTGGAATTGTGTTTCTTATGAATGTGTGTGTGTGTGTATGAATCTATTATTGTGTTTCTGTGAATGAATTTTTATGTGTGAATGATTGAGTGTGCATGTACATGTGTGTGTGTGTGTTCAAGTGTAGTGTGTGTATGAATATCCGTATGTGTGTGTTTGTTTTCTGTGTGAATATGTGTTACTGTTCATTCTCTGATATGAAAATTTATCATTATTGTTGTTGTTGTTATTATTATTATTATTATTATTATTATTATTATTAGTAGTAGTAGTAGTAGTAGTAGTAGTAGTAGTAGTATTGTGTTCAACTTGAGATTTCCATTCTTTAATCAAATTGTTTTCTCTACTTTGTCACCATAGAAACTCTGAATCCTGCATAACAGATGATGCCAAGGCCACACATTGCCATTTTATCAACACGTTCTATGGTGACACTCATGACAACAACAACAACAAAAACAACTAAATTTAACATGAATTAATATTGTTACATAAATATCTTTTCCAACATAGATTTTCTCTTCTAGGCTTCTTCCTGCTTCTATATCATCAGCAGCAACACTTCTTCTTCAAATTCTTCTTCTTCTTCTTCTTCTTCTTCTTCTTCTTCTTCTTCTTCTTCTTCTTCTTCTTCTTCTTCAAATTCTTTTTCTTTCTCTTCTTCATTTTCTTCTTTTTCTTCTCCTTAGGAGGAATAGAATTGGAGAGGGCACTTTCCCTTGGTATTCAGGGAGATCTTGTATAGTGGGCTCCCCAATTATCCTTAGAGGTCCTCCTCTATTAATGGGACCACATCACTATCGACTTTTTTCTCCTACTCTCCCTCTATCTCTCTTACTCTCATATACTTCCCTTTTATTGTATATTGTGTACACTTTTCTCTTTTTTTTTTTAACCATTCCATTGTACATAAACCCCAACACTTTGTATCTGTCTTTCTATTGTTCCCCTCATCCTTCACTTTAGTGGAAAATAAAAGAAATCAATATTATTATTATTATTATTATTATTATTATTATTATTATTATTATTTATTGAGTGAGAGAGCAGTGCCTGCCATCAAAGTGACACTGGGGTAAAATATACAAAGCCCAGTATACCCATCATGACTACCCGTCTGATAAGGGTACACTAAGCACATGCATCACAACCATATCTGCGCAACATAGTGATCTCCTTGCAAGTGAGACCCAGTTAGAATTTCCTTCAGGTTGACTAGCCCATCCTACTCAAAAGGTCCCTGAATAAGGGTTGTTTAAGGATATAGAACTAAACATCTGTGTTTTCAAGGTGAATTATCCAAACCCCAAAGAATTCCTCCCAACACATGGCTATTTTGCTCCCCAACTACTTCTGCTCGTGATCAGAGATGCACATATCGTCAGCCACTAAGAGATATGCTCAACTGGTGAAGGTCAAACAATTGACAAGCAAATCTGTGGTATTGAGCAGAATATTTGCTGTAGCCCATCTTTTATACCAAGACAAAACAATATACATGATAACACTTCCAATCAGTTAAGATCAAAAGCCATGAGAGCCACTGCCTGGTACTGCATCAGGGCATTTATTATTATTATTATTCCACTGAGGTCGATTTTGCTTTTCATCCTTTTGGGGTCAATAAATTAAGTACCAGTTATGTACTGGGATCAATGTAATCAACTATTCCCCTTCCCCAAAATTTCAGGCCTTGTATTTATAATAGAAAGGATTATTATTATTATTCTGACAAATGTGTTCACCATCAAAGAAACACTGGAGATGTTGCAGCCTTAGTACATGTTTGCACATTATCTTTCACTGCATGCCCGATCCTCCATTCAGTAGGTTTGACAGATAATGGAGTTCTTAACCAATAGAATGTAACCCTTTTACAGAAAGAAGAAGAATACATGCTCCAGTCTGATCAGGCATGAACTGGAGCAAGGTACAACAGTCAGGTAGTAATATATGTTGGAGGTGATATATGCAGTTGTCACCTCCGCTTGACCTTTCAGAGAAAGCTTTCTCTCAACACATTTCTCCTTGAGGAGATCTGGACCAAACCAGACCCCAAGCAATTTAACTGGTCCCTCTGTCCAGCATCCCTCAACATGGTTGGAGGGCATGGACCTGCCTCTCCAGGTGCTGAGCTGCAGGTCCACTGAATTTCCTTGGTTGGTGTTTTGCTACTGTCACCCTCTCATATTCCAGTCAAGCTTGGGGTCCAACACTATGGCAGTGACAGAGTCCATGTATGCTGATACGGTTCTCCCATGTCCTAGTTCAAGCTGCACGTTCCTGAATCACTTTAGCTTTACTCAACAGTGGCTCTAGAACCAATACATATAGAAGAGATGAAAAGGTCAACCTTGATGGACCAAATGCAAGATGCTGAATGGTTCCCATGGATAATCATTCACACAAACCAGTGAGCAGACATTGCTGTACATTGCACTAATCTAACTGCAGAAGACGAGACTGAAACTGGTTGCCATGAGAACAGCCACCAAGTTTTGATGGTCAGTGCTATCAAAGGTTTTAGATTGATCTAAATTAATCAGAGAACAACCTGTTCCAGCTTCATTACTGACCTTCTTTCTCTATGATGTATTGCATGAGGTAGTGGTTGTCATGGATAGATTTGCCTGGGATGGCGCATGTTTATGTACCACTAATCAGACCCTTGATGACAAGTGCTGACTCCTTGCTAACACCTTAGCCAAAATTCTAAAATCTGCATTTAGTTGAGTAATGTGACCCCCTTTGTTTGAGTCCATTTTTAGCAGTGCTACCACTGCTCAACTGGCAGAACTGGGAATCTACCAGTTCTGTAAAGACAGACGAAATATTGCAAAACATTTTATCCAACAATCCAATGATTCTATCAGCTCACTGCCTTAATAATAATAATAATAATAATAATAATCCTTTCTACTATAGGCACAAGGCCTGAAAATTTGTGGGGAGAGGACAAGTCAATTACATTGACCCCAGTACGCAACTGGTACTTAATTTATTGACCCCGAAAGGATGAAAGGCAAAGTCAACCTTAGTGGAATTTGAACTCAGAACATGCAGATGGATGAAATGCTGTAAGCATTTTGTCTGTCATGCTAATGATTCTGCCAGCTCACCACCTAAATAATAATCTTTTCTACTCTAGGCATAAAGCCCAAAATTTTGGGGGAGGGGGGCCAGTCAATTAGATCGACACCAGTACGGAACTGGTGCTTCATTTATCGACCCTGAAAGGATGACAGGCAAAGTCGACCTCGGCAGAATTTGAACTCAGAACATAAAGACAGACAAAATACCACTAAGCATTTCCCCCAGCTTGCTAACGTTTCTGCTAGTTCGCCACCTTACCACTGTAATAATAAGGAAAGCACATTGCGATTTAAATAAACAATCATCATCATCATCATCATCATCACCATCATCATGATTGTTTATTTAACAGTTTAAATGATCTTTCAAGAGATTGTCTGCCTTCTTCAGGTTCAAAATGTCAAGTGGGAAAAACTGCAGAAACACAGAAATTCAAAAATATAAAGGAGGGAATCCTGTGTTCTCATTTGCATAAAATGGCATCATCAGTTTTTACTTTCATAACTAGTAAAAAGAAAAATAATAATAATAATAATAATGGCTTCTGATTTAAGCATTTGGTGGGAGGGGCTAAGTATATACCCAGAGTCCCAGTACTTGATTGGTCCCGTATTAGATTGACCCCCAGACGAATGAAAGGTTAAGTTGACCTCAGCAAGATTTGAACTCAGAACATAAAGAGCTGCAGCAAATAGTGTGAAGCATCTTCTGCCACCACTCTAATGATTCTGCCAGTTCACCAGGTTTTTGTCAATCAATAATTTATAATGACTGTTTGATAATTTACGAATATCAACTTGCAACCCCTCGTTAAAGAGAGAGGGAGAGAGAGAAGAGAAGAAAGAAAGATGTAAAATAAAAGAGAACTTCACACATACAGCAGACAGACACACATTCAGACGCAACAAATACACACATGCAACAGATATACACACACACGTACTCACACAGACATGCACACACACACAGACGCAATGCATACACACACACACACATATGCACTCAGCAGACACACGTATTCACACAGCTACACATTAACACATACACACACACATGCAACAGACATACACATACGCACACAGCAGACAGATACACAACACACACACACATACAACAGACATACACACACACACACACACTCATGCAACAGACACACACACATATGCACACAGCAGATTAGACACACATACTCACACAGATGCACATGTGCACACAACACACACATGCTTGCAACATGCTCACATGTACACAATACACACACACACACACACACACACACACACACACGCAACATACCCAGACACACACACAGTGAACATGTGTACACATATAAAGAGAGACTTCTAAACACTAAAACAGAAGACGTGTATGCACAGTTTTAAGGGTGTAATGATTGTATGCAACTCTACGACCTCTCTTATATGTGTATGGTGTGTTTGACTAAATGTGTGTGCATGTTTTACATATGTCTACATATACATGCATACATAGATATATACATACATACATGCATACATACATACATATAACCTACAAATCTGCAGATAATTCTATACATATATACACACGCACATATAAATGTGTAATGTGTGTGTATGTATATATATGTGTGTGTGTTTGTATGTCTATGTATTTATACATCGACAGAAACAAACACATCTATGTAGATATTTTGTGTGGGTGTGTATGTATACACACACACACACACACATAATCTATTCATTCAACCAATATCATGACATCAATATCCTGAATTATTCATCAACCACCCCTCTTACCATGCCACCCTGACGTTGCCACTGCAATATTTATGGGTTTCCTGAGGTTTCCAAAATTACTATCAGAATTAAGTGGCACCAAATTAACATAATGTTTCTGATTATGCCATTAGTTTTTAACTTTATTTTATTTTTATTTTATTTGCTACTAAAATCACTTGAACAGTTTCCCTTAAACAAGGACCATATATATAAATATACATAGGGAGAGTTTACGAAAAAAAACTAAAGACAAAGACAGGTGGTGTACATAACAAACAGATGTATTAGTATAACGCTCGGGAAAAGAAAAAGTCTTTTACGTTTCGAGCCTATGCTCTTCTACAGAAAGGGACACAGAAAAAACAAGGAGAGAAAAAAATGTGTGTAGTGGCTAACAATCTGGTCCTTCTCTTCTTATCTAAATATACTAAACCACAGTTTACCATTTAAATTACCATCTGCTGTTAACATTATAGCAAGGCCTATACATATTGAGGGAATACACCAGTAGTACCTACGGATACGTTTATCTCTTAGACAGTTGTATAACCTCTAACTCATAATTTATATATGTATATATATACTTTTCTACTCTTGGCACAAGGCCCGAAATTTTGTGGGAGGGGCCAGTCAATTAGATCGACCCTAGTACGCAACTGGTACTTAATTTATCAACCCTGAAAGGATAAAAAGCAAAGTCAACCTCGGCGGAATTTGAACTCAGAACGTAATGACAAACAAAACACCACTAAGCATTTCACCCATCGTGCTAACGGTTCTGCCAGCTTGCCACCTTAATAATAATAATAATAACAACAACAATAATAATAATGATAATAGTAATGATAACAATCCTTTCTACTATTGACACAAGGCCTGAAATTTGGGTGGGCGGAGATAGTTGATTATGTCGACCCCAGTGCATAACTGGTACTTAATTTATCGACCCCGGAAAAAAATGAAAGGCAAAGTCAACCTCGGCAGAATTTGAACTCAGAATGTAAAGACAGACGAAAGACCGCTAAGCATTTTACCTGGCATGCTAATGGTTCTGCCAGCTTGCCACCTTACACACACACACACACACACACACACACACACACATGCACACATTTCATCATCATTATCATCATCATTCACATCATGATTACCATTGTCATCATTATAAAATTTCATCAAGATTGTTTCACCAAGTCCTTTATTTTAAAACTTAATTGAAACAAAAGCATTGTTAATAGAAATATGATATCAAAAGGGTTAAGGGAGACAAGTTTATCTTTAGCAGGACTAACCTAGAATTAACATTGCAACAGGTTCTGTGATACAAGCTTTTGTTTTTAAGGAATCGAAATTAAAATCTTCCTTCAGAATTCCATGGTAATTTTTTCAAGCTTGGTTAATAATGGTGAAGTTATTTTATTAAATACAGGGGCTGTATAAAAAGCAATCATGCTAGTACCATGTAAAGGGTACCTTTTGCTGGTGTCACATAAAACGCATCTTGTACACTCAGTAAAGCGGTTAATGTTAGTAATGGCATTGAGTCATAGAACCAATTGCAGCCTGGTACAGCTCTCCAGCTTAAGCTTCAGTGGAACCATCAAACTCATGCCAACAGTGAAAACAGATGTTAAATGATAATGATGATAATAAAATAATAATGAAATTATTGTATACGGTGCTCAGGTGCACCAACTTGTCAAAAGTGCGTATAAAGCATATGCAGTAATGTACAAATGTCTGGAAAGCGAACAATGTATGAGTCAGATACATGCTTGTGTGTGTATGAAGGGGAGAAAATCAGGTGTAGTGTTGGCGAATCTCAGGAAGCATGGAAGTTTTGAAGGATGCAGTGCTCCGACAACTAAAAACTGATGCTGGCAGTTTGTTCCATGCTTCAGCAACTCTTAGCATGAAAACATGTTTCTGAAATAATAATAATGATAATAATAATAATAATAACAACAACATCGAAAAATACTTTAGGAATGAGAACCTAGGTTTGAAATTTCCCCAACACATCTGATAAAGGCTGGAGGGTATATAACAACAAACAAGATGAGGTCAAATATCCATCAAATGTAAATAATGTACATAATTCCTCATCTCTTAAATATAGAAGTGTATCTGTTATCAAAGACATTTCATCTGTGACTTCCTGTCTTTTATATAGGTACAGTGTATCTAGGAGTACATTATATAATGTGTCCTTCCATTTTTAATACCTTAAAGTGTGGTTTTCAGTAGTTGCTGCTGCCTTTCAATTGGGACAGGTTAAAAAGGAAAAAAACCAGCTGCCACATTAACAGCTGCAACAGATTAACTGTAACAATGACAACAACAACAGCAAATAACAAACTCTGCTACTCTAATGACTATATAAAAAAAACGAGAAACAGCTGTACAAGGAGTAACAATGCCATTGTTGACGATGTCTGCAACTTGGTGGTAACCATAACAACAGACACCATAATGATTGTCAGGCCTCACAGAGGCAATGGCCGAGACCTTTGGCATTATGTCGTGCTTGAGAAGAAGACTCGTCAAGCTGAACGAAACCAGTCATCGAAGATACTGGTGTCACACAAATAGCACCCGTGCCAGTGACACTTAAAAAGCACCCACTACACTCTCAGAGTGGTTGGCGTTAGGAAGGGCATCCAGCTGTAGAAACCTTGCCAGATCAGATTGGAGCCCGGTGCAGCATCCTGGCTTCCCAGACTCCAGTGGAACTGTCCAAGACTCGCCAAGCTGAACAAAACCACAGTCATGGAACATACTGGTGTCAAACAAATAGCACCCGTGCCAGTGGCACGTAAAAGCACCCATTACACTCTCGGAGTGGTTGGCATTATGGAGGGAATCCAGCTGTAGAAAACCACGCCAAATCAGACTGGAGTCTGGTGCAGCCTTCCAGTTTGCCAGCCCTGGTCAAACCATCCAACCCATGCCAGCTTGGACAATGGACGTTAAATGATGATGAATAAGACTATAAATTTAATGGGAATGGAACAATTGATTGTTGACAGTGGTTGACTGGTATTTTAGATTTTAACCCCAGAAGGATGAAAGGGTAAGTTGACCTTGCAAGTATTTGAACTCAAAAAGAAAAGGGACATAACTAAATACCACAAGGTATTTTGTCTGACTTTCTAGCAATTCCGCTAAGCCACCTTTGTATCCTAATGGTTGTAAGAGCAGCATTGGAACAGTGAAAGGAACAGCAATAACAATAACAACAAATGTAGTTGAATCAGTCAAAATGAGGGAGTAAACTCATCGCCCGGTCATTGTTAGTTTGACAGTCGTCATTCTGTGATTCCTATCAACAGAAAGAAAATAAAACCACAGAACATATTGACATGATTAGAAGGAGGCCTTGACATGGCTAGCCTCCTGTCACAAATGGAGCCAGTAGGTCTTGACTGGGGATGGTAAGTGCCCGACAGAATAATCCTCTTCTTATATGAGGGAGGTAAACCCTAATCTGGGATGCAATATGTTTCCTGACTCCATCGTTGCCAGAGCGGCTATCTGGCCTCCGTGCCGGTGGCATATAAAAAACACCATTCGAGCGTGATCGTTACCAGCATCGCCTTACTGGCACCCACACTGGTGGCATGTGTAAAAGATTCAAGTGAAGTCGTTGCCAGTGCCGCCTGACTGGCCCCGTCCAAACTTTATTTGTCCAAACTTTATTAACTCTTTAACATTTAAACTGACCAAATCCTGCCCAAATATCCTGGCCTCTCACATCTACCCTACAATCTCATTCTAAAAAAAAACGAATTACATCATTGAAATCTTGAAGCTACAAATTTATGCATTTTTAATTCAAAACAATGTGATTAAATAAACATTACATTTGACACAGAAATTTGAGTGCTAAAGGGTTAAACCTAAATTTCCGAAAGCCATGAAGGACATCTGGTGTTGAATGTGATGACTGCAAAGAAGGACAATTAGGATGAGGATTTTTCACTAAATAATAACAAAACTCAGGCTACAAGTCTGGCAAGCAAAGACAAAAAGGACCATCAACCCCCACTTCAGGTGTAACAGGGAACAAAATATGCCTCTCATGTATCATGTCTGCTAATTAAGTTAGAGGAAGCCCAAGAAATATTTTTGTCTCTGGGTACAGAAAACTCTTACTGCACTCATAATAGTAAGTGAAAAGATATGTCTTTAGACTTTATCACATAGTTTAGTCTTTAGACTTTATCACATAGTTTAGTCTTTAGACTTTATCCCATGATTTAGTCTTTAGACTAAATCAGCACGGAAAACGGACGTTAAACGATGATGATGATGATGACTTTATCACATGGTTTTGAAATAGTCCATACGGGTGATAATTCATGTTATCAACTATTTCACAAGAACACTGCTCGCCTAGTTCATGTGTGCTTTAAATGGTCTTAATTAGATCAACTATATTTTTCTGAGAGCAAAACTTTCCTAGTTTACCTCCGGTTTAAATGGTCTTAATTAGATCAACTATACTCACCTGGTTTACCTGAAGCTTAAATGGTCTTAATTGAATCAACTATACAAGAAAGCAAAATTGACCTGGTTTATCTGAAGTTTACATGATCTTAATTAGCTTTGAATAGTTTCTGATATTTATGACACTTGAAAAAAAAATTGAATTCCATCTCATTACAGGCTTAACGAGGAGAGGAGTGGTTTGATGTTGTTGTTGAAGAAGATTGAGAGGCCATCATCTATTGAACGTAAGGAAATACAAATATGCTAACTTTCTGGTTCAAATAGCAATCGGTTACATCTCCCTGGGGTGGTACCAGGTAGAAATAGGAGATTCTTATGAAAGGAACTAATCAAATAATTGATAGGAAAATACAAAGTGGTTGTGGAGTAGGAAGCTCGCTTCTCAACCACCAGAGTGCATTTGGTAGTCGGAAACTGAAAGAAGCCTTTCATATATATCATCACCATCTTCATTGTTTTTTAATGCTTGTTTTCCATGCTGGCAGGAGCTGTTTTGGCATAGTTCCTATGGCTAGATGCCCTTTTTACTGCCAACAACTTTACAAATTGTACTGGGGACTCAAACACACCAATGCCAATTGTCAAGCGTTGGTGAAGGACAAACAGACACAGGCACATATACAACAGGCTTCTTTCAGTTTCCATTTACCAAATCCACTCATAAGTCTTTGGCTGGCCTGATGCTATTGTAGAGACACTTGCCCAAGATACCATACAGTGAAACTGAACCCAGAACCATGTGGTTAGGAACCAAAATTCTTACCACACAGCCACACTTGTGCCTACTCATAAAACATTCTGATAGAATTGGATTTTGTTGAACAGATGTTACGGCAAGAGATTATTCAAATGAAACGTCACTCTTCTGAAAATGCTATCTATAAATCATTAGTCATAGATGATTGACATTCCTTCTGTTATTATGAGACACCCAGATTTATGGCATATCTGCCACACTTCTTGCTGGTTCAGATTTCTTCACATTTTTCTCTTTGTTTTAGCTTTTTGTTCTTTCTCCTCCCCCCCTTCTTGTCTTCGAGTTTATCCTTTTCTCTGATTCTTCAACTTTCTTAGTTCTTTGTGCCAACGCAGCAGAATCTCTACAGCAAACACTTTCTTCTTCTTCTTCTTCTTATTATTATTATTATTATTATTATTATTATTATCGTCATCATCATCATTATCACTACTACTACTACTACTACTGTCACCAGTATCAGAGGGTTTAGAAGGGCCATGAGCGCTCTGCCATCTTCTAGGGTAGTGGTTCTGAACTGGGGTCTTCGTAAGATTTTGTTTGTTGCAATTTATGTGCAATAAATTACTTATGCTTCTGTAATACAAAAAATATATTAACAATTTTTTTTTTAATACAATTCCTAAAAATAATTATAAGAATATAATGGGATTTTTGAAGCATTGACTGGCTGTTAGGGTCCAGTAAAGTAGGGATTAAAGGGGTCCAAAGGTAGAAAGGAAAAAAAACGGTTGAGAATTACTGCTCTAGTGGCAAACATCATCATCATTGTTCAACATCCGCCTTCCATGCTGCTATAGTTGGGACAATTTGATGAGCCGGTGAGGCAGAAAGCCTGCACCAGACTTCTGTGACTGTTTTGGCAGCATTTTTACAGCTGGATGCCCTTTCTAACACCAACCATTTTACAGTGTGGACTGGGTGCTTTTAAGTGGCACCTGCACTGACAGGGTCACCAAGTACCATGCAAAACAAAAGAAAAAAATGAATAAAAATATTAATAACCAGGCTTGACATAATCAGCTAAAATCCTTACAGGCAGTGCTCCAGTATGGACGCAATCAAGTTATTGAAACCAGTAAAAGACTATAATAGATGTCAAAGCATGTGTCATTAGCCATGTCCATTCGGTCGTCCGAATAATATATTGATCTCGATCATAGATTAAATATGTTGACAGTGATAAAGAAATAGTTTAAAATATATTTATTGATTTATTTTGTTAGAGATAATGCACTGAGAGCTGCCGTGATGGTCGTTATGTTTGCCGTATTGATTAATATCCCATCATATAACAGTGATGTATAAACAGTTATGTACATACAATATAGATATGCACACACGGTTATACAAAGTTACTTTACATGTACAAACATTACTAACTGCAACACATGTTACACATGTAGAAAGAAAAAATTCCACTGTACAAATACGACACCTAGAAATAATTGCTTATAAATGATTATATTTACTAAGATTTCATCATTACCATCATTGTCATCATCATTATCATCATCACCACCATCATCATCATCGTTTAACATTCCTGTTCCAGCCTGGCATGAGTTGGACTGTTTCTTATTTCTTTACTATCCACAAGGGGCTACACACAGAGGGGACAAACAAGGACAGACAAACAGATTAAGTCAATTACATCAACCCCAGTGCGTAACTGGTACTTATTTAATCAACCCTGAAAGGATGAAAGGCAAAGTCGACCTCGGTGGAATTTGAACTCAGCACGTAGTGGTAGACAAAATACTACTAAGCATTTCGCCTGGTGTGCTAACGTTTCTGCCAGCTCACCACCATGGGTTGGACAGTTTAACAAGAATGTGATGAAGTTGAAGGACCGTATCATGTCCTGCTGTCTGTTTTGGCATGGTTTCCACATCTGGATGTCCTTCCCGATGCCGACCACTTCACAGTGGGTACTGGGGGATTTTTTTGTGCCACCTGCACTAGTGAGGTCACCATGTAGCTCTTAAGTCAACAGACCTAGGGAGGGAGAGAAGATACTGCATTCGTATGTTAAATGGGAAGGGGTTGGTGCACAGCAGGTTCTTGCAGAGGGGTTACATGGCCTCTCATATTTGAGAGAATGGGAGTGAATTGATACTGTCCCCAAGGAGATAGACAGAGGCGATGAGGATCCCAGGTGGAAGCTCAGAGAGTAGGAGCAGTAGTGGATAGGAGAAGTTGGCAGGAGGGGGAGATAGGCAACATCTATAAGGATTTTGGAAGGGTTCAGGAGAAGGGATATGCATGGGTTTGGGAGACTACAGGGATGCCAGCAGTAGAGTAGTAATGGTGATACCATTGACAGTGGGGAGGAGGAGCAGTGGAGAAGAGAAATGTTTGGTTAGGCTGTTGGAGTGGAGTAGAGAGTTAAACAGGTGTAGTACATGAGGGGAGATAATTTGATGGTCCAGGGAGGGGATGGATGGCCACTGAAACATGGGTGTGGAGAACAATATTAATGGTTAACCAAGGGTATGGCGTACTTTTTATACTGGCAGCCTCAAGGATGAAACATATAAAAGAATAAAGTGAAATGGTTCTGGTTAGCAAGAGCGAAAAGTTGTATCAGGATTGTGGTGGAGGTAGCTGCAATGAATGATACAATGTAGGGGGAAAGCTAATAAAGGGGCAATTGATTGAGGTCCACATGTGTGTACACACACACACACACACACGCACACATGTTTACATTCATACACTCATATATGTGTGTGTATATAATGCTTTCAAATTTTGGCACAAGGCCAGTACTTTTGAGGGGAAGGGCTAAGTTGATTTCAACCCCAGTGCTCAACTTATTTTATCAACCTCCTGAAAAGGATGAAAGGCAAAATCGACCTTGGTGGAATTTGAACTCAGAATGTAAAGTGTTGGATGAAATTTCACTAAGCATTCTCTCCAATGCACTAACGATTCTACCAATAATAATAGTAATAATAATAAT
This sequence comes from Octopus sinensis, assembly GCF_006345805.1. NCBI lineage: Eukaryota > Metazoa > Mollusca > Cephalopoda > Octopoda > Octopodidae > Octopus > Octopus sinensis. Next base: position 88,652,807 of record NC_043005.1, on the reverse strand, counting down.
AATTATAATAATAATAATAATAATTACTTCTAATAAATACAACATAAGGCCATAATTTGTTTGGTGGCAAAGAAGTTATGTAGTTGCTTTAATTAAATTAACAGTAATTAGTTTAGTGTTGTTATTATTATTATTATTATTATAAACGGAATTGTTTGCATACTGGACAAGATGCTTGGTGGTATTTTGTCCGTCTCTCTATTCAGAGTTCAAATTCCACCGAAGTCAACTTTGCCTTTCATCCTTTCGGGGTCAATAAATTAAGTACCAGTGTAATACTGGGGTCAATGTAATCGACTAGTCCCCTCTCCCAAAATTTCTGGCCTCATGCCTATAGTAGAAAGCATTATTATTATTATCATTATAAACAGAATTGTTAGCACTCTGGACGAAATGCTTGACAATATTTTGCCTGTTGCTACATTCTAAGTTCAAATTCCACTGAGGTCAACTTTGCCTTTCATCCTTTCAGAGTTTACAAATTAAGTACCTGTGGAACACTGGAGTTGATGTAAGCAACTAGTCCCCACCCCAAAAATTATAGGCCTTGTGCCTTTAGTAAAAAGGATTATTATTATTCAATGTCGTTTAACGTCCGCTTTCCATGCTGGCATGGGTTAGACTGTTTGACTGAGGATTGGCGAGCCAGAAGGCTGCAACAGGCTCAATCTGATCTGGCAAAGTTTCTATAGCTGGATGTCCTTCCAAATGCCAACCAGTCCGAGAGTGTAGTGGGTGCTTTTACGTGCTACCAGCATGAGGGCCAGTCAGGCAGTTCTGGCAACGACCACGCTCAAAAGGTGTTTTTTACATGCTACCTGCACAGGAGCCAGTCCGGCGGCACTGGCAGTGACCACACTCAAATGTTATTTTTCATGTACCTGTAAGTTCGACGCTGGCAATGATCATGTTCAAATGGTGCTTTTTACAAGCCACTGGCACGGGAGCCAATCCATGGCTCTGGCAACAATCATGCTCGGATGTGCTTTTAACGTTCCACTGGCATGAATGCCAATCAGGGAGTACTGTCATAGGCCACATCAGCAATTTTGATTTCACTTGCCTCAATAGGTCGTCGCAAGCCAAGTTTATTGTCCAATGAATGAGGGATACTCATAAGTGGGCTGTTTACACCCCACATCTTTGAGATTTCCCTAAGTTCTACTTAATGGAGTTCAAGCCAGCCCCTAACAAAATGATGAGACACTTCCCTGGGTTTGTAAGTCTATGGTAGTTGAACTGTTGTGTGCATTCATGTCTGTGTGTGAACCTGTCTCTTCACTACTTGTGTGTATGTGTGTGTGTGCATCATTATTTTTTGTGTGTGAAGTAAGCATGGCTAAGTGGTTGGAGCATTCACCTCGCAATCATAAGATCACAAGTTTGACTCCAAGTGATAAGCTGTACCCTTGAGCAAGCCACTCCATTTCATATTACTCCAGCCCATTCAGCTGGCAAAAATGAGTTGTACCAGTAATTCAAAGGGGGCCGGCCTTGTCACATTCTTTGTCACACTGAATCACCCTGGGAACTACATTAAGTGTATGCATGTCTGTGGAGCCCTCAGCCACTTGCATGTTAATTTCACAAGCAAGCAAGTTCTGCTGATTGGACCAGCTGGAACCCTCACTGATGTAACTGATCAAGGGGCAGTCTTTATTATTTAATTTTTTTATTTTTTACATAGCTTTGGCCGTTTCCAGCTTCGTCTGGTCTCCATGCCAGTGGCACGTAAAAAGCACCATCCGATCGTGGCCCTTTGCCAGCCTCATCTGGCACATAAAAAGCACCCACTACACTCACAGAGTGGTTGGCGTTAGGAAGGGCATCCAGCTGTAGAAACACTGCCAGATCAGACTGGGCCTGGTGCAGCCTTTTGGCTTCCCAGACCCCAGTTGAACCGTCCAACCCATGCTAGCATGGAAAGCAGACATTAAACAATGATGATGATGTATTTTTGTAGATGCACCCAACCAAGTATGTACCTATATCCGTTCAACCCTTTAACGTCCTGATTATTCAGTCAAATGTCATGCTTATTCACATTGTTTTGAATTAATCATGCATTACCGTGTCACGTGGTTGCTTCTTGCTCGAGTCAAGCTAATCAGTGGTGATACACTTCAGACGTCTGAGCTGCCGTTGTTGAAGAGGATGGCTTTATTATCACAGTTGTTGTGTACATGTGAAATGTCATGCTGGCTGCATGAATAATGAATGAAGCAATCTCACAAATATTTGATTTTGATATTTATTGCCAGAAATTGTATATTGCGTTGGCTAGTTACAATAAATAATATTGGTTTCAAATTTTGGCACAAGGCCAGCAATTTCAGTGGAGGGTTGAGTCAATTACATCAACCCCCAGTGCTCGACTGGTACTTATTTTATCAGCCCCTTGGCAGAATTTGGACTCAGCATTTCTTCCAGCACTTTACTTTCTATCAAGCATTCAGTCCAATTCGCTAATGGTTCCACCAGCTTGCCACCCTTATGAAGGAGATATAATATTGGTTTCAAATTTTTGCACAAGGCCAGCAATTTCAGAAGTGGGTCAACAGGTCCTTATTTTATCAACCCTGGCACTCAGACACACCCCATGATGTTTCACAGAAAACTTTCTCCATTCACAGAACTGTTTTTCTCTCCTCCTGCTCATTGCACATTTAAGGCGGCAAGCTGGCAAAATAGTTATTGTGCTGGGCAAAATGCTTAGCAGCATCTTGTCTGTCCTTACCATCATCATCATCGTTTAACGTCCGCTTTCCATGCTAACATGGGTTGGACGAATGACTGAGGGCTGGCAATCCAGATGGCTGCACCAGGCTTCAATCTTGATCTGGCAGAGTTTCTACAGCTGGATGCCCTTCCTAACACCAACCACTCCAAGAGTGTAGTGGGTGCTTTTACGTGCCACCGGCACGGGACCAGTCAGGCGGTACTGGCAATGACCTCGCTCAAATATTTTACACATGCCACCGAGTTCAAATTCCGCCGAGGTGGTCTGTTGTGTCACTCTGTCAGCTGTCTGAGCAATGAGTTAAGTACCAAATGGATTTCTGTAAGGTGACAGAAGGTAAATTCTGGAACATTAAAGAAAGCCATGTCAAGCCACAGCTTCACATTCATTGGTCGATTTATGGATCAATCACATGAAAAGTGGTGGCTCATTTGTGGAGCATAACCGTGTATCTAGCAGTTAGGGTTCAAATCCCTGTTACAATTTCATAGCTTCAAGATTTCGATGATGTGATTATTTCAATTTTAGAATGGCATTGCAGGATAGGTGTGAGAGGCAAGATCTGGTCAGTTTTAACATAAAGCAGATAGACTATTTTGTTTGGACATGGTCAGTTTAAATGCTAAAGAATTAAAGAATGTATTCATGTATGTGTCTGTCTGTGCCTCATTGTTTTAATTGTAACAGGAAAATTTGCCTTAAAAAATTTTCATTTTGAATGACTTCATCAAAAATAAAGACTTGTATATTTTATGCTTTTATTATACCTTTTATCATGGTTTTTTTTTTCATTTTTAAAAAGGCTTTATTATTGTCCTCCTATTGGTGAATTTTCTGGACACATGTTTTGTCATCACATGATAGTCCTAAACCAGCATCCCCATCATCGTACAAGCAGAGCCCCTTATTTCCATTTTTCCATGAAAACATGTCCAGCCTTGGGGAAAGATTACCTCACTTGGAAGCAGGTGACAGTTGGCAACAGGAAAGGCATCCATCTGTAGAAAATCTGCCTTAATAAATACCATCTGTCCAATGCAAGCATAAAAAAGTGGACATTATTATTATTATTATTATTATTATTATTATTATTATTATTATTATTATGGCGGCATATTCTCTGTTTGAGGATTTGTGAAGTAACTTGTGTATTTGCTGTCTAAGAGATGCGTGATTTCTTCTCTTGACAAAAGGTCACCCAATTGAATAAAATCTATCTCACAGGGCTTAGGGCAAATACTTTTTCTGTGTATTTTTATGTTTGTGTTGTAGCTGGAGTTTTATTCAGCTAACATTGTGTTTAAGAAAAAAAAAGCAATAATGATGATGATGATTGTGAAGCTAAAATGAAAATTCTTTTGAAATGTCTGAATTTGATATGATTTTGAAACTAGAGCTGTACTGTTATCGCAAGAATGAAAGAGATTAGCTTAGGCAGAAAGCAAGCTGGATCACGTCTCCCTTACATAATATGATCAAAGGATTAAGTTTCTAATTCCAATTGTGATGGCCGCACGTAGCAGGACTTCACTTCCTGTGAGAAAATCCAATCCAATATGCCACTTTTTTTAATATTTTTGTCTTCGTAAAATGTCACTAGATTACCATATCTGGCTTTTGTCAATGAAATTATTCCGTGTTACTTTTTAGATGTCACAAAACTAGACACTGCTTCTGTCTTTCATTTGTCATAAACAAACATTGAGCTGTAAAAGTAAGCCTTTACTTCTAATATTCTGATATTCTTATCAGAATGGTGAGCAAGCAGAATTGTTGGTATATTGAAGAAAATGCCTGGCACCAGTTTGTCCTTTTTTGTGTATTCTAAGTTCTAATATTATCCAGGTTAACTTTGCTTTTCATCCATTCAGGGTTGATAATATAAGTACCAGTTAAATACTGGGGTTGATGTAATCAACTTACCCCCTCTCACAAACTTACTGGCCTTGTGCCAAAATTTGAAATCCTTATTACCTCCACCTTAACAAAGGCAGAGGTATCGTTTTCAGTCGTGTTTGTTTGTTTGTTTGTCTGTGGACAAGATATCTCAAGAACCACCGAATGGATTCAGATGAAGCTTTCAGAGATGTTTGGCCTCGTGACTGGCACAAACTGATTAGATTTTGGGATCAATCTAGTACCAGACAAGGATTCTGGATTATCTTTCCAGATGTTTTACTTAATTTTTGAGAGTGGTCAGGTTCATTTTCAGATATCCTCATTTTAATAAATCATCTCCGGCTAATCGTTAAGAGGACGTTGGTGTTGCCTTGGCGGAGGTTTGCGCTCTCTGAGTACTCTATTATTATTATTATTATTATTATTTCTATTATTAATTGTTATTATTTATGACTGTGAGCTGGTAGAATCGTTAGCATGCTGGGCAAAATGCTTGACACCAGTTCATCCATCTTTACATTCTGAGTTCAAATTCTGCCTAGTTTACTTTGCCTTTCATCCTTCCAGGGTCAATAAAATAAGTACCAGTTACACACTGAGGCCAATGCAATTGATTTAACCCCCTTCCCCCAAAATTGCTGGCATTGTACCAAAATCTGAAATCAATATGATTCTCGTCACCGATAACATTCCTCAAGATTTAAAAAAATCATGGCACTGTATTGATACAATTGATTATTTAAATTGATTGGTTTTTATTATTCCGTTTGAATTCATACCTCTTCATTAATATCATAAAAACAAAAACTAAAAAAATCTGCTATAAACCTAAACCATTTTTATTCTTCCTTCAAATCAATCATTTTCTCACAATTTTAAAAAGTCGAACATTATGTGAAAAAATGGATTAGCATTGGTAAGAAGATATTCCATGGAAGTTCAGTCTTTTATTTATATTTATAACCGTTTTTTAGCATAGTCGTAAATCTAAATAAATTCAGCTCACACAAACATACGCAAATGCGCACACGTTTATGTCTAAATTTCACTTTAATTATCAGATACACACATGAACATCTATGTGTCGTTTCTCCTCAGGAACAATGAAGCGTTCCTATCTTCCATCTTTTTTCCTTTCTATAATTCAGCTACACATACACACACATTCAAACATATGCACACACACACATATATATAAGCTGCATACTTGCATATGCTCAAACAGATTTCAAGATGCAGGTGAGAGGCATGAAAAGCATACCTTTGTTTCAATCAATTTTGAAATTAATAATAATAATATAATGAAATTATTGCATACAGTGCTCAGGTGCACCACAACTTGTCAAAAGTGCATATAAAGCATATGCAGTAATGTACAAATGTCTGGAAAGTGAACAGTGTGTGAGTCAGATACATGCTTGTGTGTGTGTATGGAGGGGAGAAAATCAGGTGTAGTGTTGGCGAATCCCAGGAAGCATGGAAGTTTTGAAGGACGCAGTGCAATGAAGAATTTAGTAAAATAACTTTGTCGTTATTGATTTCAAATTTTAGCTCAAGTCCTGCATCGATTGCTGTGTTCCAATGGTACTTATTGTATCAACCCCAAAAGGATGAAAGGCATAGCTGACTTCATCAGAATTTGAACTCAGAATGGACAAAATGCTGCCAAGCATTTTTCCCAGCATGCTAACTGTTCTGCCAGCTTGCTGCCTTAAATAACTTCCTCATTATTAATCTGGTGTTTGGAACATAAATTAACTTAAAATTTTGATGAACAGTTTTAATTTAGATTACACTAAAACAGGAATTTTGTTTTGTAGAACCAGGGGCAGTCTTAGGCAGATTGGTATCAAAAGGGGGTAACTCACAACTTACCATCATTGGATGATGTAGTCTGGTATTTACTGTGATTAAACAAAAAAACTGACTTAGTAGTCATGGCTGGAGTGCCTTTGAACATATGTCTGCCTAAGACTTTTGTTACTATACTATGTGTGTGTTTGTGTCTTCTTACCTAAACATTGACTTCAAAACAATGTTGATGAAAAATTACTATATATATGCATAATAGTGATATAGTTGAGAAGAAGAGCAAAACGTAGGCGGCATACCATAGTTTGAGGTTTGTATTGAAGTTGGACCTTCATAAAGACCTGAAGACTCGTCTCTTAATTGCTGCAGTGGAGTCAGTGTTGTTGTATGGGTCTGCAACATGGACACTGATCATGAAGCTCACTCAGATGCTGGATGGATGCTACACAAGAATGCTGAAGATGGCTCTGAACATTAATCAGTATAAACTGAGAAGGAAGAACTCAGAGCTGTACAAGAGCCTCCCAAAATTTAGCTCAGAAACAACACAGAGGAGACTGAGCTTAGCTGGACATGCTGACCATCATTCAGAGTTGACACTGCGCTCAGGGCTTCTGTTGGAGTCTTTACACAGACACCACTAGAAGAGGGAGACTGAGGATGACATATGTTGATGCTGTAAGGACAGACACAAAACATGGCGGCAGTGATGAGGGACAGAGACCACCGGAGAGGACATGTCCATGGATCTCAGGAATTTTACCCACCGTATATATATATATATATATATATATATATATACACTCGCGGAGTGGTTGGCATTAGGAAGGGCATCCAGTTGTAGAAACACTGCCAGATCAGACTGGAGCCTGGTGCAGCCCCTGGCTTCCCAGACCCCAGTCGAACCGTCCAACCCGTACTAGTGCGGAAAACGGATGTTAAACGATGATGATGATATATATATATATATATATATATATATATATATATATATATATGGACTGGCTCCTGTGCAGGTGGCACATAAAAAGCACCATTTGAGTATGACTGTTGCCAGTACCGTCTGACTGGCCCTCATGCTGGTAGCACGTAAAAGCACCTACTACACACTTGGAGTGGTTAGCGTTAGGAAGGGCATCCAGCTGTAGAAACACTGTCAGATCAGACTGGAGCCTCATGCAGCCTCCTGGCTTCCCAGACCCCAGTCAAACCGTGCTAGCATGCTAGCATGGAAAACGAACGTTAAACGATGATGATGATGATGATGAAACAAACCAAAATCGCTGATGTGGCTGATGACAGTACCGCTTGATTGGCTCTCGTGCCAGTGGAACGTTAAAAGCACATCCAAGCGTTATTGTTGCCAGGGCCACAGATTGGCTCCCATGCCGGTAACGTGTGTAAAGTACCATTCGAGCATGATCGTTGCCAGCATGTGCTGGTGGCATGTGGAAAACAACATTCGAGCATGGTCATTGCCAGTGCCACTGGACTGACTCCTGTGCAGGTGGCATGTAAAAACACCTTCTGAGCGTGAGCGTGGTCATTGCCAGAACCACCTGACTGGCCATCGTGCCGGTGGCACATCTCTCTCTATATAAATGGCAGTTTGTCTGTCTGTGTGTCTGTCAGATTGTACCCTCACCCTGACCACGGCTTTCAACCTATTCTGATGAAACTTGACACACACATAGCCCAATGTCATAATTCAAAACTAACGCAGCGAAAATTTTGAAAAGTTCCCCCAGTTCTGAAAAAAATCGATAAATTCGACATGGGGTCGAGAATCTAAGCTTTTTATATGCAAAACATTTTCTGTTGTAGTTTTCACAACTTGCAATCGATTTTTACCAAACTCATTGTGAAGCTTAATGTTACCCTAAAAAACTTAATTCTGACGTTAGTTTTCCATGCAATACCTTACCATCAGAAAAAAATCGATAAAATCATGCCATTTTGGGAAATCGCGTTCAAATTCAAGATGACATATTTTCGACAATATCTTTCACAAATTGGCAGGAATTTTTTTTTTAAATTCACAGCGAGCATCATGTCTGCTCCAAGGAGCTATATGGCCCTTTTTATTCCAATAGGATACTTTATTACTGGAAAAAATCGGTTAATTAAATCATATGTGGCACACATAGCAAACCGATTTGTGTATTAAACACAAACCACAGACTGTCTAGGGGATGCAACTCGACCTTTTTAACTCTCAGAATACGTGGGGTAAGTATCCCAAAATGTATAAAAATGTACAAAAATGGCAAAAAAGCGGGCAGCAATGTGAGTGACAACAAAAAAAGTCAAAAGTGACCAAACTGAACAAACGAATGGAAAAGGTTTTTTTGGTGCACACGACAAAAGCGATTTATAATAAACCAAGAGTTTGCAAGTAGCGTCCGAGGACCCTTAGGGTACGTCAAAAATTTAAGGTAAAACGTTTGGGGTGGTAGTTATAAAGAAAGTTTAAACAAAAAAAGTATTCGAATAACTTGCGGCTGCAGCAGCTATTAGCAGAAGTGGTGGTGTTGGGGGTAAAGTCTCGAATGTAATTTCTTCCTGGTAGGAATTGGTTGGGTTGAATTATCGATAGCTGTTTGATAGTTATTTGGGAGTGAAGAGAAGACATTGCAACCTACACATGCGCCTTCGTTCCCTAGAGGGAAAGGACTAGATTGGGATTAGTCGTTGCCTACTAGGGGCTCTTACATACCTGGCAACGCCGGGCTATGCTGCTAGTAAAACATACAACTCAAAGAGATATCCGAAGAAGGAATTTTTATTCCGAAATATCATATCAGAATGTGGATGATTAAATTACAACAGTTCTTATAGTCCATTGTTTATATTATAGTGCAGTGTTGTGCCATTCAAAATATTTTATTCTTTACAACTCAAAAATTTAAAACAAAGGCAACATTGAAAAGCATTTTGAATTCAGAAGAATTTTTTGAAAAATCGTAAATCTGCAAGATTTTTAGACATAAATCTAACAAAAAAAAATGATTGAAAAAATCCCAAAACGCAAAGATGTCCTTTGATCTTAACTTTAATGGATTAATTCTCCATCACTACACCTGGTTACCTCTTTGTCCAGATTTTAGACATCAGTGGCATCAGTTTCACTCGTTCCAAAAGTGTTTGTGTGTGTGTGCTTATATATATGTATGTATATAATAAGGTGGCGAGCTGGCAGACACGTTAGCACGCCGGGCGAAATGCGTAGCTGTATTTCATCTGCCGTTACGTTCTGAGTTCAAATTCTGCCGAGGTCGACTTTGCCTTTCATCCTTTCGGGGTCATTAAATTAAGTACCAGTTACACACTGGGGTCGATGTAAACGACTTAATCTGTTTGTCTGTCCTTGTTTGTCTCCTCTGTGTTTAGCCCCTTGTAGGTAGTAAAGAAAGATATATGTATGTATGTGTAAATAAATATATATATATACACACATATATATATATATGTGTAAATAAATATATATGTATATATATATATATGTAAATAAATACACAATGAGTTCATTATCATATATGTATATATGTGTGTAATGTATATGAATTTGGTTTTTGTTAGGTTTTATTTCCCAGTTGCTTCTAAAACTATTAATTTCAGATTTCATCTTCTATTTTGCAGGTTACTCTTTTATTGAGCAAAAACAAAAACCAACAAGCACAATAAACCACATTTAATACTCAAAGAAAGGACCCCCCCCCATACCCCCTTCCCCACAGTCTGCTTTTAAGATGAGTTCACGGAGATTCAGAATGTCACACAGCAGCAAGGTTGACCTTTTCTTGGCCGACACTTTAGCTACCGTTTCTTTCACCGGAGGTCTCATAATATTCTTGATCTCAATAAGTACATCATCCTGGGTTGTTTTGGACGGAGGAGCTTACATTGGCGTCTGGAACCTATGTTTGGTTGTCAAAGGAAGCGATGAAATGGATTGTTCATCTTACCATAATAATCCAGGTGAGTTCTTCATACTTCCAACATTTTTAAACCTCCACAGTTTTAAAGGCGGCGAGCTGGCAGAAACGTTAGCACGCCGGGCGAAATGCGTAGCTGTATTTCGTCTGCCGTTACGTTCTGGGTTCAAATTCCACCGAGGTCAACTTTGCCTTTCACCCTTTCATGGTCGATAAATTAAGTACCAGTTTCACACTGGGGTCAATGTAATCGACTTAATCCCTTTGTCTGTCCTTGTTTGTCCTCTCTGTGTTTAGCCCCTTGTGGTGGGTAGTAAAGAAATATATCTTTTCAGTCAATACAAAGATCATGCAGTCTTGGGTTCAGTTCCACCACGGGCAAGCCAATCAAATCTTTGTGAGTGGATTTGGTAGATGGAAACTGTAAGAAACCTCTGTGTGTGTGTGTGTGTTTCTTTCTTTCTTTTGACATTGTATAATATTTGTAAATGATTGTCGCTGTCATATGAGCAGTTGTCATTCATTCCCAATCTTCTGTGAAAGCATGTCTGGCCCTTGGGGAAATATTATTTGGAGACAGGTAAGGATTAGCAACAGGAAGAGCATCCAACTGAAAAATAATCTGCTTCTTTAAACTCCAAACCAAGCAAACATTGAAAAGTAGACATGAAAACAGTGGTAATGGTAATGGTGGTGGTGGTGGTGGCAGCGGCGGCGTAAATCTTTTGATGTAACAGCAATTAAAATTTACTTGGAGCAATTTAGAGGGAGTAAAAACACAGTCAGATATTTCACTGTGTAGGTCAGTGGCCCTCAACCAGGGTCCATATAAGATTTTGTTCTTCAAGTTTATGTTCAATAAATTGGTTTTATTTCTACAGTTCACAAAATATTTAAAGAACTTTTCTTTATACAATTCTTAATAATATTTAATTACAGTTCTATATTCAAGAGATGAGGAATTATTTACATTTGACAGATATTTGTCCTCATCTTGTTTGTTGTTAACACAACGTTTCAGCTGATATACCCTCCAGCCTTCATCAGGTGTCTTAGGGAAATTTTGAACCTGCATTCTCATTCCTAAGGTATTTTTTCCGAGTTCAATTCCAGACAGTGACCTGAATAATTATAATAATGATAATAATTTTACCTGTGAATTTGCGTGTGTAATCTGGGAATGCATAGAATGAGCTTCTCTGCCCTAGGTGTACAGAAAACACTTGGCGAGAAACGGAAGAAAATTTGAAGAAAGAAAGAAAAATAATAATAATAATAATAATAACATCGAAGAAGACCTTAGGAATGAGAACCCAGGTTCGAAATTTCCCCAAGACACTTGATGAAGGCTGGAGGGTATATCAGCCAAAATGTTAACAACAAACAAGATGAGGACAAATATCCATCAAATGTAAATAATGTAAGTATTTAATTATAAAAATGTAATTGGATTTTTTAAACATCAACAGGTTATGAGGGTCCACCTGAGTAAAATAGGAATCAAAGCAGTCCTTTGGGGGAAAATGCATGTGACTAGGGACCACGTGTGAGCTTGTATTCCCCACTGAAAGTCTGAACATGAAGTCTACACTTCAACAACAAATGAGAGCTGTGACCCCTGAAATTGCTGGCCTTGTGCCAAAATTTCAAATCAATATTTGTGATATTGATGATTGAACACCCACATGATCTTAACCTATTCATGCTGATCATTTAAACTAACCCTTAATTTATAAAGGTATAAAACAAATACTTGACACAAATATTGGTTTGTGTATGATCTGTGTCAAAGGATGAAACATGTTCTTATCGTGTATGCAGTCTGCATTAAATGGATTTCAATGAAATTTTTTTGGTCAAAATAATAGTATCTGTGGATTTTCAGGCAATTTCATTTGTGAGAAAAATTTCGGCATGAATGGGTTAATCAAAAGACAGTTGTTTATTTTCAATGTTTCTGGCATTAAAATCTCATTTTCTCCTGACAGTTTTTCAAATAAATCCATTCGCTCCTCATTCTAGATAAGCCTCATGGTTTTAACTACAAGGCTTACTTTTATAGAAAATTTATTTAAACTTCTAACATACAACTCAATGTATCTATTCATTTGAAACACACTGGCCTAGACCTCACCATCGTTGTTTTAATGTCGACTTTTCCATGGGCTGAATGGTGTTCACTGAGACAATTTTTTCAATGGTTGGGTGCCCTTTTCTTGTTGCCAACCTTTACCTGTTTCCAAACAAGGGAACAGTTCATCATTTCCAGATGTTTTTCTAGAAGATTGGTGATGAATGACCAATCACATGATGTCAAGACAAGGAGACACAAATATACATACATTCATGTGTATCATTATCATCATTATTTAACCCCTGTTTGCCATGCTGACATGGATCGGATGGTTTGACAAGAGCTGGCAAGCCAGAGGACTGCACTAGGCTCCAACTGTCTGTTTCAGCATCGTCTCTACAGCTGGATGCCCTTCCCTTATGTGTGTATATATATTTTTCTTCTTAATTGTTTGTCATTTGATTGTGGCCATGACGGAGCACCACCCTAAAGGGTGTTAATCGAAGGAATGGACCTCAGAACTTTTTCTTTGTAAGCCTAGTTCTCATTCTATCAGTCTCTTTTGCCGAACCACCAAGTTATGGGGACATAAACCAACATCATTTGTCAAGTGATGGTGGGGGGCAAATACTCTGAGTTCAAATTCTACCAAGATCAATTTTGCTTTTCATCCTTTCAAGGTCAATAAAATGACTACCAGTTGCATACTGGGGATCGATTCATTCAACTTGCCCCCCCCTCCCCTCCATCAAATTTGCTGGTCTTCTGCTAAAACAAAAATTTGAGCAGCTATTTTGGGGGCTGAAGTATTTCCTGATTGTAAAGGGCAAAATCCGTCTTTGGGTTGCAGGAATGTTTAGTTATCTTTTCTTTGTTTCAGTCATCAGACTGCAGCCAAGCTGGGGCACTGCCTTGAGGAATTTTTAGTTGAATGAATCAACCCTGGTACATTTTTTTTTAAACTTGGTACTTATTCCATTGGCCCCTTTTGCTGAACTGCTAAACTACAGGGACGCAGACACACCAACACCAGTTGTCAAGCAGTGGTGGGGAGACAAAGGCACACACACCCAAAGGCTTCTTTCAATTTCTTATTTCTTTATTGCTCACAAGGGGCTAAACATAGAGGGGACAAACAAGGACAGACAAAGGGATTAAGTCGATTACACCGACTCCCGTGTGTAACTGGTACTTAATTTATCCACCCCGAAAAGATGAAAGGCAAAGTTGACCTTGGTGGAATTTGAACTCAAAATGTAGCATCAGACAAAAAACTGCTAAGCATTTCACCTGGCGTGCTAATGTTTCTGCCAGCTCACTGCCTTAATTCAATTTCTTTCAACTAAAACCACTCACAAGGCTTTGGCCAGCCCAAAGCTATAGTAACAGACATTTGCCCAAGGCGCCGTGCAATGGGACTGAACCTGAAACCATGGAGTTGGGAAGCAGGCTTCTTACCACACAGCCACTCCTACACCTAGAGTTTTTTTTTTCTTTTGCTATGCTGTGTGATTTCCAGGGCAGATTACAGGGTAGCTGACAAGGTGTGACATTTGCAGCAAGTGTTAACATTTTATTTGTCTATTCTCCATGGCTGAGCAGTATAAAATGCATTGAAAGCTCATAATTAATGTTCCAGACATGTTGTTTCAGAAATCCTTGATATGGCAATGATAACGTGTTCACAGTAATGAGCAGATCAATAAGATATTTATCACAGTGATGAGCAGATCAATTAGATATTTATCACTGTAGCAAATAATCACCATCAATGAAATTCACAATTTAATCATAGAATAGAATCACTTTTTTCTGTGCTTTAATAGCTTCTAAATTGATATTTATAATTATTGAACTGTCAGCATCAATGGTTGAATAATTTCTGAAGGTCATAACTTGTCTGGATCCTTAATTAAATAATAATAATAATAATATTAACATTAGCATGCCAGGTGAAATGCTTAGTGGTATTTCATCTGCCGCTACGTTCTGAGTTCAAATTCCGCCGAGGTCGACTTTGCCTTTCATCCTTTCAGGGTCAATTAAATAAGTACCAGTTACGCACTGGGGTCGATATAATTGACTTAATCCATTTGTCTGTCCTTGTTTGTTCTCTCTGTGTTTAGCCCCTTGTGGGTAGTAAAGAAATAGGTATTTCGCCTGTCTTTACGTTCTGAGTTCAAATTCCGCCATGGTCGACTTTGCCTTTTATCCTTTCGGGGTCGATAAATTAAGTACCAGTTATGCACTGGGGTCGATATAATCAACTTAATCCCTTTGTCTGTTCTTGTTTGACCCTTTGTGGGCAATAAAGAAATAATAATAATAATAATAATAATAATAATATTGATTCTTTTGACAGTTATTTTTTTTTATGTATATATATATATATAAACTGTCCTTTGAAAGAGGGCAGTTTATATATACATATATTGTGCCGGTGCCATGTGAAAAGCACCCAGTACACTTTGTAAAGTGGTTGGCATTAGGATGAGCTTCCAGCTGTAGAAACTTTGCCAAAACAGACACTGGAACCTAATGCAGCTCTCCGGAATTGCCAACCTCTGTCAAATCATCCAACTCATGCCAACAAGAAAAACAGACCTGAAATGAAGTTGAGGATGATTCATATACTCTCTTTTCCTTGTTTCAGTCATTTGACTGTGGCCATGCTGGAGCACCGCCTTTAGTCAAGCAAATTGACCCCAAGACTTATCCTTTGTAAGCCTAGTACTTATTCTATCAGTCTCTTTTGCTGAACCACTAAGCTACAGGGGACATAAACACACCAGCATCGGTTGTCAAGTGTTATTGGGGGGACAAACATAGACACACAAACACACACACACACACATACACACACATACATATATATATACATATATATATATATATACACTCACGGAGTGGTTGGCGTTAGGAAGGGCATCCAGCCGTAGAAACACTGCCAGATTTGACTGGGCCTGATGAAGCCTTCTGGCTTCACAGACCCCAGTAGAACCGTCCAACCCATGCTAGCATGGAAAACGGATGCTAAACGATGATGATGATGATGATGATGATATATATATATATATATATTATATATATATATATATATATACGACGGGCTTCTTTCAGTTTCCATCTACCAAATCTACTCACAAGGCTTTGGTTGGCCCGAGGCTATAGTAGAAGACACTTGCCCATGGTGCCACACAGTGGGACTGAACCCGGAACCATGTGATTGGTAAGCAAGCTACTTACCATACAGCCACAGGCCTGTGGAACTTGAAGTAGCATGGAACCAAATCAAACTATTTTAAATAATATATGTATCCCCTACTAAATGTGTTGAGTGCCCTTTTCTTGCTTTTGTTCACTCACTCATATCATCATCATCGTTTAACATCTGCTTTCCTTGCTGGCATGGGTTGGAAAGTTTGACTGAGAACTGGCAGGCCTGGAGGCTGCACCAAGCTCCGATCTGATTTGACAAGGTTTCTACAGCTGGGTGCCCTTCCTAATGCCAACCACTCCGAAAGTGTAGTGGGTGCTTTTTACATGCCAACACCATGGGTGCCAGTCAAGCAACACACACACACATCTATCTATATATGTTTGTGTGTGTGTGTGTTAGAGATTACAGACAGCTGGTAGGAATTGAGTCAAATATAACTGAATTACTGGAACTCACCTTAGCAATGTCAATACAAATAAAAGTCTGAGTTCAGCAGAATGTGGAATCATCATCATCATCATCACAATGTCCACTTCTCTATGCTTCCACGAGTCAGATAGAATTTGTTGAGGAAGAATTTTTGTGGACCAGATGCCCTTCACGTTGTTGCCAGCCCTCACATATTTCCAAGCAAGGCCAGACATATTTTCCATGAAAGACTGGAAAAGAACAAGACTGCTTGTATGACACTGTTGCTCAAATGTGACCCATCACATGATGTCAAGACAAGGGTAGACTCAGACAGACACGCACACATACAGCAGGCTTCTTTCAGTTTCTATCGATCAAAATTCATTCGCAAGGCATTGGTCTGCCTGGGGTTATAGTAGAAGACACTTGCCCAAGATGCTTCAGAGTGGGATTGAACCCTGGACCATGTAGTTGGGAAACAAACTTGTTAACCTCCACAGCCTGCATCCTTGCCACTTCTGTATCTGTTGAACTCATAATTCTTAGAAATGAAAGGAAATACCAATTTCACACATTGACAAAACATTAGATTTTTATTAAGGGTGGAATGTGGGGTATTGTCAGGGGCATCAACCATCTCCCCACCCACCCCGTTTCCAACGCATAACTGGTTCTTTATTAGCAGTCCAGGATTGTGAGTGACGTACAGAGTGAAGCCTTCAACCATTCTCAATGTGAGTGTAAGTGAGATGAAGAACGCACCATTCAATTGTTCCACAGGTGTTTGAAGTGTGAAAGAGGTGAAGAAATTTCGGTGGGGAAAAAAAAAATGGTGTAAGAACTGAAATTGGTGAGAAGCTTTTAAGAAGTGTGAAATTCCAAATTCCCTTGATGGTAAATGCATTGTTTAAAAACAGCAAAACCAGCACTAGTAACGATAAGATTTGTGATGTTCATAACGATGACGATGAGAAATTTTCTGCTTTGAAGATGATTAAAGTTTACGTTTCCTCACAACTGATGCTATTTTTTTCTCAAACTTATTGTTTTTGTTTAGAATCAACTTCATTGAAAACCTTTTCTCTTAAAATGGATTCTTCTATTGTTAAACTGCTTTCCCTTCCTTTTGTGATATTTTATCACCATATTCATTGTTTGGTGTGAGATTTCCATGGAAATTATTGTTTCTTTCTGATTTACCGATACCTTCATCTCATCTGGTGCAGGTTTCCTTTTCTTTTATATATATATATATATAGGAAATATTCTCTGCCACAGTCTCAGCTGTTTTGCTTTTCTCCTGCAAATTCAACCAATTAATCCCAGGAATAAAAAGATTTTCCCAAATATCCAACTTACAGGTTTTATCTCTTCTTTTATCTTTTACTCATTTCTGCCTTTCGACTGTGGCCATGCTGGGGCACTGCCTTGAATGAGTCCAGTTGAAGGAATTGACCCCGCTACTTCTGTTTTTTTTTAAGCCTGGCACTTATTCTATTGGTTTCTTTTGTCAAACTGCTAAGTTACAGAGACATAAAATACCACCACCACTTGTCAAGTGGTGGTGGTCAACAAACACACAGAAAGACACAAAGATGATAAGGTGGCAAGCTGGCAGAAACGTTAGCACACAGGGCTAAATGCTTAGCAGTATTTCGTCTGCCATTACGTTCTGAGTTCAAATTCCGCCGAGGTCAACTTTGCCTTTCATCCTTTCGGGGTTGATTAAATAAGTACCAGTTATGCACTGGAAGTAGGTGTAATCGACTTAATCCATTTGTCCCCTCTATGTTTAGTTCCTTGTGGGCCATAAAGAAATATATATTTGTGGTGGACAGACATAATGTCAAGTAAAATGACTGAACTTGATTAATTTTTTTCTATATATTATTTTTGTAAACCGATGTATAACCTAGAACTGAAATCGAAACGACTTAAGCCGAGGTATGCCAGTATTGTTTTTTACTTTTGTGTCAGCAATGCTAACAATAATTTGCTGTGCTGGCTCTGAATTCTGTAGAAAATCTATAAACTTAAAGTCTTCTATTTTGCTGTGCAATTTTTTTCCTATTTTTATCTAAATTCTGTTAGGACAACAACAGATACCAAGAATAGCAGCAGCCATTAGAAAAGAAAGACATTGACTAAAAATATTTCAATGGAAAACCTTGACATTAATATTTTCTTCCTTTTTCTTCCATTTTTTTTCTCTCTTTTCCAGATTTTGCTCGAGCTTCCCAAGGTTTCTTTGTGGTGGCTCTCGTCTGTCAGCTGGCCTGTCTGATAACCCTCATCTGCTACACAGCCATTTCTCATGCTAACAAAATCATCACAGTCATTTGTCTCTGCCTCATTGCATTCTCTGCTGGTAAGTACCATCCTCTCAGTGACGGCTCTGCTGTTTATGGTGATTGGGTTGTGTAACACAATGCCTAATGTTTGCTCAATGGGGTTAAGCTTTTGACATAAGTGTGACCTCACACTCACCAAAGGGAGTTTGTTTAAGGCAATTTTTTTTACCTTTTATCTTTAACTTGTTTCAGTCATTGGGCTCTGGCCATGCTGGGGCTCTGCCTTGAGGAGTGGATTTTGTCAAGCAAATCCACGGAGAAGTAAACAAATCAACATTCGTTGTCAGGAAAAGGTGGAGACCAAACTCAGTCACATGCATGGATGGATGGATGGACAAACGGACAGACAAATAGACAAACGGATAGATGGATAGACAAATGGACAGACGGATGGACATGATGTGATGTGACGTGGCAGGTTTCTTTCATTTTCTCTCTACCTAATCCACTCAGAAGTTTTTCCGTTTTACTGTTGTGTCCCACCTATAAGCCCTGGGCCCACAAATGCATTGGGAGTGAATTTGGAAGATGGAAACTGTGCAGAAACCTGTTTCGTGGGTGTGTGTCTCCCTCTCTTTATGCATTTGCACTCCTACCGTTTGACGACTAGTGCTTCCCAACCACATGGTTTGGGGTTCAGTCCCACTGTGTGGCACCTTGGGTAAGTGTCTTCTACTATGGCCTCAAGCCAACCATAAGCCTTGTCAGTGGATTTGGTAGAGGGTAACTGAAAGAAGGCTGTCATATATATATATATATATATCACAATCAAGGAACGGCCATAATAGGCCATTCACCCACTAGAAATAACAGCCAAAGCTTCAACCACAAAATAACATTAATTCCGCAAACCAGGAGAAAATTAAAAAAACGTTTACCCTGTAATTTCTTATACGATGCACCGTTTCATCTACTGTTTAATGGTAAACTAACCTGATTAAATTAAATCAAGCCAATCTTCCATAGGCCCTTAGATTCGTCAGTAAGAAATAGCCAGATCGGAACAGATATTTTCACGAGGCACTTCTGTCCCTGCCTCGGCAATATCTGACCTAAAATTTTCAAATCATCGCACTCGCGCCAAATTTATCGGCAGCAAATAAATATAAGCCGCCGATTCCATTACGGAATCAACCAGAAAATTCATAATTAATCAATATAGGGTGGCAAAAAAATTTTGTAGAATTTTTTTGTCACCAGCGGCCTAGTGGGAAAAAATTAAATAGTCATAGACCATTTATAAATTCAACATCACAATCAAGGAACGGCCATAATAGGCCATTCACCCACTAGAAATAACAGCCAAAGCTTCAACCGCAAAATAACATTAATTCTGCAAACCAGGAGAAAATTAAAAAAACGTTTACCCTGTAATTTCTTATACGATGCACCGTTTCATCTACTGTTTAATGGTAAACTAACCTGATTAAATTAAATCAAGCCAATCTTCCATAGGCCCTTAGATTCGTCAGTAAGAAATAGCCAGATCGGAACAGATATTTTCACGAGGCACTTCTGTCCCTGCCTCAGCAATATCTGACCTAAAATTTTCAAATCATCGCACTCGCGCCAAATTTATCGGCAGCAAATAAATATAATCCGCCGATTCCATTACGGAATCAACCAGAAAATTCATAATTAATCAATATAGGGTGGCAAAAAAATTTTGTAGAATTTTTTTGTCACCAGCGGCCTAGTGGGAAAAAATTAAATAGTCATAGACCATTTATAAGTTCAACATCACAATCAAGGAACGGCCATAATAGGCCATTCACCCACTAGAAATAACAGCCAAAGCTTCAACCGCAAAATAACATTAATTCCGCAAACCAGGAGAAAATTAAAAAAACGTTTACCCTATATATATATATATGCATGTGTGTGTGTGTCTTTGTTTCTGTGTTTGTCCCCCACCATTGCTTGATAACCATTGTTAGTTTGTTTGTGTCCCAATAACTTAGCAGTTCAGTAAAAGAAACTGATGAAATAAGTACCATGCTTTTAAAAAACAATGAGCACTAGAGTCAATTCATTTGATTAAAATTCCTCAAGGTGGTGCCCCAGCATGGCCACAGCCCAACAACTGAAGCAAGGGAAAGATAAAAGATAAGTATTATTGTTCATTTCCAATTTTGTTTTAAAACATGACCATCCCTGGGGAAATATTCCATTGCTTGGGAGCAGGTGAGGGTTGGTCTCAGGAAGAGCGTCCAGCTGTGGAACAAATAAGTCAACAAATTCCCATCTGACCCATGCAAGCATGGAGAAGGGGACATGAAAACAATAATGATGAAAAGAGAGCTTATTGGCAGTTGCTCAGCCTGCTAGAAATAACAGTCAGGGAAGGACACATCATCCTCATCATCATCATTTAACATCCATTTTCCATGCTGACATGGGTTGGACTGTTCATCTGGGGTCTGGGAAGCCAGGAGGCTGCATCAGGCTCCAATCTGATCTGGGTGTGTTTCTACAGCTGGATGCCCTTCCTAACGCCAACCACTCCGTGAGTGTAATGGGTGCTTTTATACGTACCACTGGCACAGGGGCCAGAGGGGGCTAGCATCAACCCAGATACCCCATCCGCTCCCCTCAACAAAAACGGGATGGTCATGGTTATATTGTATTTAGTCTGCCTCATTAAGTTTGACTGGAGCTAAGTAACATTCTCATCATTATCATCATCATAAAAGATGAGCCTACCTCTATGTGGTCATTCTGCATGGTAGAAATAGCAGCTGAGTTTTTCTTAAATCCTCTACCATCTTACAAAGTAGGGATACAAGAGATAATGAAGTCATCATGGATAATGTATGAGAGAAATATCGGGATAAAGATGACAGGAACAACTTTAATCATAAGTCTTCTTGACCAATCAGAGCTGACCTGGGAACTTAGCTACAACTAATAATAATAATAATAATAATCTTTCTACTATAGGCACAAGGCCTGAAATTTGGTGGTAGGGGTCTAGTCAATTACATTGACCCCAGTGCGTAACTGGTACTTGGTTTATCGACTATGAAAGGATGAAAGACAAAGTTGACCTCAGCGAAATTTGAACTCAGAATGTGGAGACAGACGAAATGCCGGTCAGCATTTCACATGTCATGCTAACCATTCTGCCAGCTGGCCACCTTAATAATAATAATAATAATTTCTACTCTAGGCACAAGGCTGGAAATTTTTGGGGAGGGGGCCAGTCAATTAGATCGACCCCAGTACAGAACTGGTACTTAATTTATTGACCCCGAAAGGATGAAAGGCAAAGTTGACCTCGGCAGAATTTGAACTCAGGAAGTGATGGTAGACGAAATACCGCTAAGCATTTCACCCAGTGTGCTAATGTTTCTGCCAGCTCACCACCTTAATAATAGTAATAACAACAACAATAATAATGATGATGATTTCAAATTTTAGCACAAGGCCAGCAATTATGGGAGGTGGGGTAAGTTGATTACATCAACCTCAATATTCAACTGGTCCTTATTTTATTAACCCCAAAAGTACGAAAGGCAAAGTCGACCTTGGTGGAATTTGAACTCAGAAATGTAAAGACAGACAAAATGCCACTTAGCATTTTGACCAGCATGCTAACAATTCTGCCAGCTCACCTCCTTAATAATAATAATTATTATTCTTATTATTATCATTGCCTTTGCACAGCTTCTAACACTGGAGATATACTACAGTGTCAGCTGTTCACTACCAATGAACTAAGGTAACACCCCTTATTTTTTGAGCACCATCCAGAGTATTCGAACGGTTCCAAGCAGTGCTTGTTTTCTGCAAGTGCTCCACCTTTATTGCAGCCCCTATTTGTTCCATGTACCTCTCAAGATTTTTGCTCACTGTTCCCAGGACTCCAACAATTATTGGTATTACTACCACCTTTTTCATCGACCATAACTGCTTAACTTCCCAAGCTAACCTGTCATATCTATCAACTATTATTATTATTATTATTATTATTATTATTATACTATACTATACTATACTAGCAACAACAGTCAAAAGAGGCATCTTCTGCCTGGTTGGTCAGCTTGAGAGAAATAGTTGACAGATCTCCCTCAAATCACGTTTGTTTCCCACTGTCTTTAGAAAATAAAAGAAACAACACATCGTTTGATGTAGTCTTTGGTGGACTGTCTCAGAAAGAAAATAATGATGGGACTGATAATGTGTCTGCTCAATCAGAACTACACAACTACACAACTACTACTACTACTACTACTACCACTACGGTCATCATTAGTGCATGTTAATTTCCCCCACCCCACCCCATCATTGCCATGACTGCTGCGCTTTCTTCCAGCTCAGTAAAATCGCAGTAAATTTTCCTATAAAAACTCTTGTGAAGATGAAGATCTTTATCTGTTGATATTGGAGTTTTGATGTCTTTCATGTCAAGCAGGAGTTTAATCAGGGGCATTATTACATCACCAGTAATTAAAGACTAAAACTGGTTGTTATTGCCCTGCCAGAGGAGAAGAGAGAGAGAGACAGAGAGAGTGTGTGTGTTTGGTGGTGGTGGTGGTGGTGGTGGATGTTTTAAAGTAAATGGTGATTGGGATGATGAGATACGTGTTCTGGGGTGGGGATGAAACTATTAATAATAATGGTGGTGGTGGTGGTGGTGGTCTTTGCAGTGATTGGAGTACTTGTGGTTGCCATGGTGACTGAGAATGATGCAGTAGTTTTGACTGTGGTAGCTGTTAGTAGTTGAAAGTGATTGACTTGGTGACTGACATCTCTGTACACTATTGTCAATTGTGTCTTCGGTGGTGGTGGCGGCGCCGGTGGTGGTGGTGATGGTGGTGGTGGTGACAACTCTAGTGTTATTAAGAGCTTTAATTACTTTCTTCCAGTGGAGAAGGGTTTCAATGTGACCCCCAAATAACCAGCATCACACAGACTTTTATCTTTTATTTGTTTAAAACATTTGACTGTGGCCATGCTGGGGCACCATCTTGGAAAATTTTTAATCAAATAAATCAACCCCAGTATTTTATATACACACACGCACACACACATGTACACACATGCACACACACACACATGACAGGCTTCTTTCAGTTTCCATCTACCAATTCCACTTACAAGGGTTTGGTTGAGCAAGGTCTATAGTAGAAAACACTTGCCCAAGGTGCCATGCAGTGGGACTGAACCTAGAACCATGTGCTTGGGAAGCAAGTTTCTTACTACACAACCACACTTCATCATCATGATGATGATGATGATGATGATGAAGTGTGGTTGTGTAGTAAGAAACTTGCTTCCCAAGCACATGGTTCTAGGTTCAGTCCCACTGCATGGCACCTTGGGCAAGTGTTTTCTACTATAGACCTTGCTCAACCAAACCCTTGTAAGTGGAATTGGTAGATGGAAACTGAAAGAAGTCTGTCATGTGTGTGTGTGCATGCACATTTAAATTAATGAAATATATCCATAAATTATAAAAATAGGTAATATAAATTAAATAATAAATACATAAATATACAAAATGATGTGACTAATTGAAGAAATATAATGGTCTGGATTGATAAACGGTCTCGATTTGAAAGTTAGACAAATATTCTGGACAAACAAATATGCAATGATAAAATTATTAACCATCTTACAAACAATAACTCTGAGCACCTTTTCAAACTCCACCCGTCTAACACCCGTGGACATATTTACAAAGTCAGAAAACAGCACAGCTCCCATGACTTTAGGAAACATGTTTTCACGCTAAGAGTTGCTGAAGCATCGAACAAACTGCCGGCATCAGTTGTTAGTTGTCGGAGCACTGCATCCTTCAAAACTTCCATGCTTCCTGAGATTCGCCAACACTACACCTGATTTTCTCCCCTCCATACACACACAAGCATGTATCTGACTCATACACTGTTCACTTTCCAGACATTTGTACATTACTGCATATACTCCCTACGCACTTTCTGACAAGTTGTGGTGCACCTAAGCTCTGTATACAATAATTTCATTATTAGAATGCTGGCCCCTTCTTTTTAACCTCTTTACTCTTTTACAGTCATTTGACTGTGGCCATGCCGGAGCACCGCCTTTTAGTCGAGCGAATCGACCCCAGGACTTATTCTTTGTAAGCCTAGTACCTATTCTATCGAGCTCTTGCTGAACCGCTAAGTTACGGGGGCGTAAACGCACCAGCATCGGTTGTCAAGCGATATTGAGAGGACAAACACAGACACACAAACATACACACACACATATACATACATATATATATATATATATATATATATATATATATACATACATATATACGATGGGCTTCTTTCAGTTTCCTTCTACTAAATCCACTCACAAGGCTTTGGTCGGCCAGAGGCTATAGTAGAAGACATGATGGTTTATAATGAACCCTCCTCTCTCTCCCCTCCTGTTCTCTCTTTCTCTTCTCTCTCTCCTCTCTCCCTCTCTCTGTCCCCACTCTCCTCTCTCTTTCTCTGTTCTCTCACCCCTCTCTCTGTTCTCTTCTCTCTTTCCTCTTCTCTTTCTCTACTCTTTCCTCTCTCTCTCCCCCTCCTACCGTTCTCTTTCTCTTCCCTCTCTCTCACTCCCTCTGTTCTCTCTTTCCTCTTTCTCTACTCTCTACTCTCTCTTTTCTCTCTCCCCCTCTCTCTGTTCTCTTCCTCTTCTCTTTCTCTACTCTCTCCTCTCTCTCCCTCCCTCTCTCCAAAATTCTACCTAATATCTTCATTTTCCCATTTTTTCTCTCTCTTTCTCTCCCAAAGGTTGCTTAACACTCATGGGAACAATTGTGATGGCAGTGAAAGGAAAAGATTACCTTTACGCCATGAAAACTCATAATTACCGAACAATAAACAATTTTCCATCTTTGACAAACGTTGACCTCACCGGACAATTAACGGTCGGCTGGTCCTTGGCCCTGGCCATAGTCTCTGGGTGCTTCACCCTGATAGGCTTTGGAATTTGGTTCACGGAATATCAAGTCTTAAAAACTGCTGAAGAAAACAACAACACAAGATGAGGATGGATAAAACAAAAAAAGAAGAAAACTGGATAAAAAATAAAAACAATTGGACAAAAAAAATATTGAAAAAAAAAAGAAAACAAATGTTTGTTTTGAGAATCTCAGAACAAGAATTGATGATGTGTATGGAACTTTTGGCGTCAAAAGATATATTTTTATTTATTTTGTTTTTCTTGTCTTTATTTAATTTAAATTTTTTTTTTCTTTTTAGTTTTATTTATTTATTTTTTAAATACTTTACTTTGAAGAAGAAGAAAAAATTTTTTGAAGAAAAGAAAAAATATTTTTAGATGTTTTTTTTTAAATTTTATTTATATAATTTATAAATCTAATTTGTAAACACTAATTTGTAATCTACAAGATCTTCTCAATCAATCTCGCTAGAGACTTCAGGCCATTCATTCAAATCACCCAGACAGTCACAACAACAACACAAACATTACTCTGTAAAAAATATATAATTAATAAGATGCAGTCACCTGAGAAATAATTGTTCTGTGGCACAGGTTTCATCAGCTGATGAATAATAGTTATTTCAAATTTTTGCCACAAGGGTAGCTTAGGGGAGGTGGGGAGGAACCGATTGCATCGACCCCCAGTGTGTAATTGGTACTTATTTTATTGATCCCAAAAGGATGAAAGGCAAAGTCGACCTTAGTGGAGTTTGAACTCAGAACATAGTGACAGACGAAATACCACTAAGCATTTTGTCCAGTACGCTAATAACTCTGCCAGCTCACCACCTGAATAATAATAATAATCTTTTCTACTCTAGGCACAAGGCCCAAAATTTGGGGGGAGGGGGCCAGTCGATTAGATTGACTGCAGTATGCAACTGGTACTTAATTTATTGACCTTGAAAGGATGAAAGGCAAAGTCGACCTTGGTGGAGTTTGAACTCAGCACGTAAAGACATGAAATACCTATCTCTTTACTACCCACAAGGGGCTAAACACAGAGGGGACAAACAGGGGCAGACAAACGGATTAAGTCAATTACATCGACCCCAGTACGTAACTGGTACTTAATTTATCGACCCCGAAAGGATGAATGGCAAAGTCGACCTCAGCGGAATTTGAACTCAGAACGTAACGGCAGACGAAATACCGCTAAGCATTTCACTCAGCATGCTAATCACTCTGCCAGCTTGCCACCTCAATAATAATAATAATAATGATGATGATGATGATTTCTATTATACGCACAATGCCTGAAATTTGGCGGGAGGGGAATAGTCGATTATACTGACGTCGGTACTCAAGTGGTACTTCTTTTAAGAACAAAAAGAGTCAGAAGAATACTTCTTAGAAATAATTCATTCTAATTTTGACACAAGACCAGTAATTCGGAGGGGCAGGGGACGCTGAGAAGGTGGGCAAATCAATTGCATCAACCCATGTGCTCAACTGGTAGTGAAAAAAAATAATGTTTCAAATTCTGCCAGCTCACTGTTTTGATAATAATAATGGTTTCTAATTTTTGACACAAGGCCAGTAATTTTGAGAAAAGTGTAGTTGATTACATCAACCCCAATGCTCAATAGGTGCATATCTTATCAACTCTTTATTGACCCCAAAATGGATGAAAAGTAAAGATGACTTTGATGGTATTTGAACTCAAAAGGTGGCGAGCTGGCAGAATCGTTAGCACACCAGGCGAAATGCTTTGCGGTATTTCGTCCACCCTGCATTCTGATTTCAAATTCCACCAAGGTCGACTCTGCCTTTCATCCTTTTGTGGTCGATAAATTAAGTACCAGTTATGCACTGGGTCGATGTAATCGACTTAACCCGTTTGTCTGTCCTTGTTTGTCCCCTCTGTGTTTAGCCGCATGTGGGTAGTAAAGAAATAGGTATTTGAACTCAGAAGGTAAAACTAAAAGAAATACCTCGAAGCATTTTGTCCAAAACGCTTCTGATTCATCATCATCATCATCATCATTTAATGTCTACCTCCCATGCTAGCATGGGATGGTTTCACAAGAGCCAGCCAGGCTTCTGTGACTGTTTTGATAGGATTTTTACAGCTGGATGTCCTTCCTAACACCAACCATTCAGCAGAGTGGACTTGGTGCTTTTTACATGGCAGAGGCACAGATTCTGCCTTAATAATAATCCTTTCTGCCATAAACACAAGGCATGAAATTTTGTGGCCCTCAGCTGGTATTCATTTCATCAGCTCTGAAAGGATTAAGGGCAAAGTTGTCCCTAGTGAAATTTGAGCTCAGGACAGAAGGAACTGAAAGAAATGCTTAGTAGCATTTCATTCAGCTTCAGGTTCTACCAGCTCTCACCACTTCATGAATTATAATAGCTTCAAATTTTGGCACAAGGCCAGCAATTTGGAGTGGTGGAGATAAGTTAATTGTATTGGACCCCATCATCAGTCAACCGGTACTTAGTTTATCAACCCTGAAAGGATGAAAGGTAAAGTCGACCTTGATGGAATTTGAACTCAGAACATGCAGATTGACAGAATAATAATGATCCAGCCAGCTTGCTGCCTCCACCCTTTTGATATCAACCTGGCTGAAACCACCTCTGGCTCTGAGTACAAATGTTTTGTTTTCATAAGTTTTGAATTAAAATCTTCCGCCAAACGTTAGTTACAATTTATGTTCCTAACACTAGCTTAATGACAACTAAGTTATTTTACTAATTTCTTTGTTATATTTAAAATTAATTGAAAGAAACATGGAGCATCTCAACAAAAATACGGTAATGAAAGGGTTAATAATAATAATAGTAATAATAATAATAATAATAATAATGTTTCTTTATTGGCCACAAGGGCCAAACACAAAACAAAGAAGGACAATAGAAAACTAGAGTCATGAGGTTTAACACTAAAATCACGTAAACAATAAAATAACAATGACAATTAACAATACAATTGACCAATATAATTCCCCCAAAAGCAGGGGGTGTTCATCACAGGGACAACCAAGGAACCCCACACATTCTGGTTATTCCGACCACCGGATGCACCTCTCTATTTCTCAACTCCTCTGGTTTACAAATGAAAGTTCAGAGTAGACCCATTCGCATGGGTCATCCTCACTACATTCACCCACCTGTCTACAAATTTACTAGGGTAGGGGGGAAGAACTTCCCAATAATAATAATAACCTTTTCTACTAAAAGCACAAGACCTGAAATTTGGTGGGAGGGAACTAGTTGATTACATCAACCCCCAACACTTAACTAGTATAAGTTGTACTGACCCCAAAAGGATGAAAGGCAAAGACGACCTCTGCAGAATTTGAACTCAGAGAGTAAAGACAGACAAAATGCTGCTGTGCATTTTGCCTGATGCGGTAACAATTCTGCCAGCTCACTGCCTTAATAATAATAATAATAATAATAATAATAATAATAAACCTTTCTATTGGAAGCTCAAGGCCTCAAATTTGGTGGAAGGGATTAAGTCGATTACAACGATCCCAGTGTGTAACTGGTACCTATTTAACTAACCCCGAAAGGGTGAAAGGCAAAAGTGACCTCAGCAGAATTTGAACTCAGAACATAAGGATGGACGAAATACCACTAAGCATTTTGCCCAGCATGCTAACAATTCTACCAGCTTGCCACCTTTTTAGTAATAATAATAATAATAATCTGGTGTACAAAATGTGTTTAGTGATGGAATTGGTATGTGGTAGATGGGGGGGAAGGGTGGCTGTGCAGTTAAGGAGTTTGTTTTGCAACAAGGTGTTCTAAGTGTGATCGCAATGCATAACACCTTGGACCGGTGTCTTTTACCAAAGCCTCGACTGACCAATGCTTTATGAATGGAATTTTACAGGTAAGAAACCATGCAGAAGCCCATTTTATATGCATACATTTGCGCATGCATGTGTGAGTATGTATGTATATATATATATTACGGAGATGTACTTGCATAGCAAGTGACCTGATCTGAGATTGTGTGCTGGAACGAAAACAATTGCGGCGTGGAAGGTGTTTATAAGCCATTTAAGAAACACACAAAACCGTTAGATTCATTTCAACATTTAAATTTAATTTGTTAAAATATTTTCGTCACTTTGAGACCGATATCTGTTCACTGACAAAACTTTGTGCTGCATCTCATAATAATGAAAGGGTTAATAATAATAATAATTGTTATATATATATACACACACACACACATATATATATATATATACATACTAGCAGCTAATCCCAGTTTCACCCCGTTGGTTTGGATGATGCGTCTGTAAAACCTGCTCTGTGTAAGCATTCGACTTGTTTGGGCATGTTTACATTAAAAAAACAATTTTAGAATGACGTTTTTTCTGTCAAAATGCTAAAAATAACTGACCAACAAAAATAAACAACCAAGATTCAACCAAATCAAAAAATAAACCCAAATACTAAGGGAACAAAGATGAACCATCCCACTTCCATTGCGCAGACACACACATTCACATAACCCCCATTTTACATAAACACGCACATATATTCACACAGAGTTGAAATGCTGTTTGATTTATTTTTTAGCATACAGTTTTCATCATCCCACTACCAAGTATGACATCACCCCTTCCTTTCTCATTCATAAACACAAGAGAATTATTATAGTAGATTATCTCGGTAACCATGGGAGCTATGAAAAATACAAAGCCCATCATCACCACTGGATCATTCTATACATCTGTTAATTCTTTGTGCAATTCCACCCAGCCGTTAGAGCGTGAATCCCAAGACAAGAAAGAACCGGCCATATCAGATTTATATGTATTCATAATATGTATGAATATATCTTCATATATATAAAAGTGAAGTTGTGTGTCTGTCTCCTACGATTTAGATTCCTAACTACTCCCACATTTTGCGGTGCAGTTTAACCAAAACCGGGTATCTTATAGTCGTGATTCATATTGAGCCCTTCTGGGTATTAGCGCGCGTCTACGATTTAAAAAAAAATTTACCATCATTTTTTCCATTTTAATGCATTTTTTTCGCTATTATATAAGGGAAGTAACTCTCTAAAAATGTCTACTAGATATGTTTACAAGGCATTAGTTGTCCTGAGGCTGTAGCCGAAGACACTTGCCCAAGGTGTCATGCAGTGGGACTGAACCTGGAACAATGTGCTTGGGAAGCGAGCTTCTTAACTGCACAGCCATGCCAGCACCTAATTTATATATACGTGTGTGTAAGCATTGTATGGTCAAATGGTTAAAAAGTTCACTTCACAACCACAAGGTGCCCAGGTTCAATCCCTCTGCACAGCATTTTGGCCAAATGTCATTTTCTATAGCTTGAGATCAACCTATACTTTCTGAATTAAATTGGGTCAGTGGAAACTGTAAGGAAGCCCATCAAGTGGCTTGTGCTTGAAATTCAATAACATCAGTTATAGGGCAGTTTTAAGTACTGCAAGGGCCAAAAGTCATGCACCAAAACATTTGATATTTTATTTATGTTACCTTCTGATTATTATTATTATTATTAATTTTGCTCCTCATGTACAAATGTGTGAGCATTCATTATTATTTTATTTTATTTTATTCAATTCTAGAAAAATTGAAACATGTCTGACAATTCTGCTGTGTATTGAACTTATGTGCACAACTTTTGGCCCACCCTGTATTATTTTACAGCATTCTGCCCTTCATCATCATCATCAACTTCTCTATTCTATTTTTGTTTTTATTTTATTTTATGTGTTTATGTCTGTTTTATTTTTATTCTGTTTATTTATTTGGTTTCATTGAGTTCTTTGAAATTCATTTTTGAAGCCAAAACACTTCAAACGGAAACACCATTAACAATATTCCCTTCAGTCTGTTTTTTTTTTTTTCATTTGTTTTCTTTTGTTCTCTTTCACTTTTTGTTTCATTCAATGGACTGTGACCATCTATAGCCAATACTGTGATCGCTGGGCGAAATGCCTGGCAGTATTTCATCTGCTGTTACGTTCTGAGTTCAAATTCCGCCAAGGTCAACTTTGCCTTTCATCCTTTCGGGGGGTCAATTAAATAAGTACCAGTTACACACTGGTATCGATATAATCGACTTAATCCGTTTGTCTGACCTTGTTTGTCCCCTCTATGTTTAGCCCTCTATGGGCAATAAAGAAATAAATACTGTGATCACCACTATACTTGGTGAGTTTGGGAGTTGCCATTTATCCTACAAGAGTTTTTTGTTTCTTTAGTTGCAAGTTACTTGGTGACCCGGTCAGTTTAGGTGCCACTTAAAAGCACCCAGTCCACACTGTAACAAGGTTGACATTTGGAAGGGCATCCAGTTGTAAAAACCTTGCCAAAACTGACCTCGCCTGTGCTTGTGCCACGTACAAAGCACTAGGTCCACTCTGCTGAGTGGTTGGTGTTAGGAAGGGCACCCAGCTGTAGAAATCCTGCCAAAACAGTCACAGACGTCTGGTGCAGGCTTTGGCCTGATCGGCTCCTGTCAAACCATCTCACCCAGGCCAGCACAGAAGGTGGACATTAAACAATGAGGATGATATATATACATTATATATATATATATATACAAATATTAAAATTTCTAAGTCTCTCTAAAGGAGACTACGGCAGCGGTACTGGAAATTAACAGTTATCGCCAAGCTAATATGGCAGTTCATAAATATAAGACTTAAGCTGCTGTTGATTAGCTCCAAGAGGACATCACCTCTAGCTAGCTATGTGACACATAAACCTGTGTTCATTCTAACCTTCGAACAGGGGAGGTCAGCCGCTTCCTCTTGCTGGTCAGGTATCTGCAGACATGTGCCAGTTTATTATCATCATCTACTTCCTCCCTCCTCCTTACAGGGGTAACCATAGCAATTGCTTTGTGAACTATAATCTCACTTGTACAACACAACACTCGGCAGTCATCATCATAATCGGTTAATGTCTGCTTTCCATGCTGGCATGGGTGGGACAGTTTGACAGGAGCTGGCCAGGTGGAAGCCTGCACTTGACTTTTGTGTCTAGTTTGGCAGGGTTTTTACAGCTGGATGCCCTTCCTAACAACAACTACCCACCCAGTAAAGTGGACTGAGTACTTTTTATGTGGTACCAGATGGAAGAAACATTAGCAGGCCAGACAGAATGCCTAGCGGTATTTTGTCTGCCGCTACATTCTGAGTTCAAATTCCGCTGAGGTCAACTTTGCCTTTCAACCTTTCAGGGTTGATTAAATAAGTACCAGTTACACACTGGAGTCGATATAATCGACTTAATCCGTTTGTCTGTTGTTGTTTGTCCCCTTTGTGTTTAGTCCCTTGTGGGTAGTAAAGAAATAGATACAAGCACAGGTGAGGTCAGTTTTGGCAAGGTTTTTACAGCTGGATGCCAACCACTATACAGTGTGGGCCAGATGCATTTTAAGTGATGCCTGTACTGACCAAGTAACCTGCAAGACAAAAATCTTTTAAAAGGGGAAGGGGTATTGGAGGATGTGATCTTGTGTCAGATGATTAGAGGCTATAGTAAAACAGAGAGACAGAAACAAGCTGTAGAAGACACTCACTTAAGGTATCAAGCAGTGGGACTGAACCCAGAACTATGTGGTCGGAAAGCAAGCTTCCCACCACTGCATCTATATATATATACATATATATATATATATATATATATATTCAATCATAAAAACACACACACACATATGTGTGTATACATATACAAATCTACGTACGCATATACATATATATACACATACATACATACACATAAATTTATATCCACATGCACGTCCATACATGTATATATACATGTATGTGCATGTGTTCGCACACTTGTACATATGCCATGTTTTTATTTGCTAGAGGAGGTACAAGGTTACCTGGCCAGAGAGAGAGAGACTGGTGATGAAGAAAGAAACAGGGGTGCTCCATAAAGGGGACATGTGATTCCCCAACCTGAGGGAAGTGCAGGAGAAGAAAAGAGAGTACAGTTCTATATTTAAGAGATGAGGAATTATGTACATTATTTACATTTGACGGATATTTGTCCTCACCTTGTTTGTTGTTAACGCAACGTTTTGGCTGAAATACCCCCCAGCCTTTATCAGGTGTCTTGGGGGGGGATGATGATGATGATGATGCTGCCTGCTGCTGCTGCTGCTGCTGCTCACGGGCATATGGCATAGTGGTTAAGAGTGCAGGCTACTAACCCCAAGATTCCAAGTTCGATTCCAGGCAGTGACCTGAATAATAATAATAATAATAATAACATCGAAAAATACTTTAGGAATGAGAACCCAGGTTTGAAATTTCCCCAAGACACCTGATGAAGGCTGGAAGGTATATCAACCGAAATGTTGTGTTAACAACAAACAAGATGAGGACAAATATCCGTCAAATGTAAATAATATAAGAAACGAGAGAGTGGGAGACAGCAGGATTGAGATGGTGGCAACAAAGTGCTGGACATACAAGGGATGGGACAGAAAAAGAGAAGCACGAGTTCAAATCCCACTGCAAGTCTAAGAACAAACATCTTGTCTTTAGACAAGATGTTTAACTCGATCTACAGCCTGAGGTTTTATGCATAATAAAGACTTTATTTTTTACTTACTGGAAAAAAGATTTCTGTTTTGTTTTCGTTGGTATTTAATTCATTACGTTTGAGTCCAGTTTGCCATAACTTCTTATGTTTCCCAGATTACAAAGGTCTAATTTGTCTCACACACATACACAAGCAGACTTACATATACTCTTTTACTTGTTTCAGTCATTTGACTGCGGCCATGCTGGAGCACCGCCTTTAATCGAGCAACTCGACCCCGGAACTTATTCTTTTGTAAGCCCAGTACTTATTCTATCGGTCTCTTTTGCCGAACCGCTAGGTAACGGGGACATAAACACACCAGCATCGGTTGTCAAGCAATGCTAGGGGGACAAACACAGACACACGCATATATATACATATATACGACGGGCTTCTTTCACTTTCCGTCTACCAAATCCACTCACAAGGCTTTGGTCGGCCCGAGGCTATAGTAGAAGACACTTGCTCAAGGTGCCACGCAGTGGGACTGAACCCGGGACCACGTGGTTGGTAAACAAGCTACTTACCACACAGCCACTCCTGCGCCTATGTATATATTGGTGGAAGGGCTATACAGATTTTGTATCCTTTTCAGGGGATTCATAAGGAAAATAGATTATATGAACTATCTTCATCATCATCAGTTCACATCCACATTTTTCTGATTGAAATACACCGAAAAATGGCGACACGGCAGTCAAAAAATCGTGAAAAAATAGGGATGTTCATAGAAAAAGAAGCAGCTTTTTTATGTAAATAATTTTTGGTGTTAACATGGTCCGATTTGAAGAGCAAGCCTTCTTCTATCATACTCTCAATTTTGGACAACTTGCGCCGCAGGGTCTCGGAGGAGATAGCGTTAGTTGAAGGCTACCAAACCTGCCATACACAGACAACTTCGGTTTTATATATAGAATAGAAAGAGATGTTATGAAAACAGTGTAGAACAGTTATCTCCCTTACATCTGGTGTCAGCAATAGCAGTTGATGATTTATGTATCTCTTCCAAATCGATTAAAGGAAGAAAGTAATGTCTGATCGGGACATTTCGAACCCACAACACATTTCAACGGACCATCCTGCAAATCTTCTTTTTCTTTTTCGGTAGTCTTTATTTTTTATCACGTGCTTTCACTGCACTACTGAACGCAGTTCTGTATACCTTGGGTATCTGCTGTGGTTTATTGTGATTCTCACTGTATTGATAGTGTTTTAGGATGTGTGCGGTGCCTAGTAGTGAATTTTTTTGTATGCTATACATACTTGTTAGTCCTGGTGTTTTTATTATGTATTTTGTCTGAATGTCTTTTTATTTATTTATCATACCCAATGCGCCTACTTATAATAGGATTTGTTTCTGTTCTTAGGCTCCATATTCGAGTTAACTCTTTTTGCAAATCTTTGTATTTTGAAAGTAGTTACCTCTATTTCCAAATCTTTTATTAATATTATTATTGAGTGAGAGAGCAGTGCATGCAATCAAAGTGACACTGGGGTAAAATATACGAAGCCCAGTATACCCATCATGACTACCCGTCTGATAAGAGTACATCAGACACATGCATCACAACCATATGTGCGCGACATGGTGATCTCATATCAAGATAAACAGCACATGACCTTGCAGGTGGGGCCCAGTTAGAATTTTCTTCTGGTCAAGTAACCCATCTCGCTCAAAAGGTCCCTGAATAAGGGTTGTTTAAAGATGTTGAACGAAACACCCATCTTTCCAGAGGTTAATTATTCAAACCCCAAAGAATCCCTCTCAACACATGGCTATGATGCTCCCCCACTACTTCTGCTCGTGATCAGAGATGCACATATCGTCAGCCACTAAGGGACATGATCAACTGGTTAAGGTCAAACAACTGACAAGTAAATCTGTGGTATTGAGCAGAATATTTGCTGTAGCCCATCTTTTATACCAAGACAAAACAATGTACATGATAACACTTCCGGTCAGTTAAGATCTGAAGCCACGAGACCCACCACCTGGTACTGCATCAGGACATTTATTATTATTATTATTATTATTATTATTATTATTATTATTGTTATTGTTGTTGTTGTTGTTACTACTACTACTACTACTACTACTACTATTACTACTACTACCATTATTATTATTAGCGATAGAAACAGTTCAAAATAGCATCTTGTAGAAATTCACAACACTAAGGCATTCCGCTGCTGCTGGTATACTCGTGTGCTTATCAAACACTAAACGTCTTCATTTTCCATCCACATCTCCCGTAGCCATGGAAGCAATGCCCAGAAGATATCCAGTAGCAAAGATCCATGATCCTAGCCACCATTCTTGCAAAGATGTGATGTATCAAGAAGCTGGAACATTCGTACTTATTGTTATTCAGGACCAATGCTGCTTTTTCTGTCTCTAACAATCTTTTAACCAGGCCGCCACCAATTTGCGACACTAGCGATTTGTTAAAAAAACGATAGATTAAGTACTAGGCTTACAAAGAATAAGTCCTGGGGTCGATTTGCTCGACAAAAGGCGGTGCTTCAGCATGGCCGCAGTCAAATGACTGAAACGAGTAAAAGAGTAAAAAGAGAGTGAGAAGTCATTTAAAGCCCACACGCACACACGCACACTGACATAATATAAGATATTTCTTTATTGCCCACAAGGGGCTAAACATAGAGGGGACAAACAAGGACAGTCGATTACATCTACCCCAGTGAGTAACTGGTACTTAATTTATCGACCCCGAAAGGATGAAAGGCAAAGTCGACCTCGGCGGAATTTGAACTCACAACGTAGCGGCAAACGAAATACGGCTACACTTCGCCCAGAGCCATGCGACAGACGGATTTTCTTAACCACAGTAAATATTAACTGTCAGAGGACATAACTCTTACATAATTGGATGAAGAGTTATCTCCCTTGCTTAACGATTTCCCAAGTATTTTAAATTAAAAAATATTAATTTTTGAGATTAACCACAATCGTTAAAATTTCTTTCTGACCCCAACAACGAAGACTTCTTCTACTTCAGTGTTAAATATTATATCCTGCATTGAGGTATCTCAGTCTCGGACATATATGGCGTAAAAGAACCTAAATTATTAACATCCTTAGCAATAAGAAATTCTTACGAAGTTATTTCCAATAAATGTTTATTGTTTTATACTGTACTTTGTGGCATAACAGACGCAAAATCATATTAGACGCATCCAATTTCAGCAATGCGTATTCAGGAAAAAGAGTTAGTGTATGGGAGGCCAAACGTTGTACATAGAAAAGTGCATTTTGTACGGTATTTGATCCATTCAACACTTTTAGATTTAGACAAAAATATTAAGGTTTCCCATTTTGTCTACGCGGTGCTACTTTGGCGTTTGATCTACAAAGGAAATTACTTTAGGTTACCTTTGAGTTTACCCTTCAATTTCAAAAAATCCGTAAAATGTTGGCTAAAGGTTTTTACAATGTGATCGGCGACGAGACGAAGGCAGATGCATTTTTACAGGAAACCAACACTAAATTCCCGTCATTTCTTAATAAAAAGAAAGGTGCCACTTTAGTGTATGGTCTAAAATTTAAAAGGAGATTGCCATATTCTGAATGCCTTACTTCCCTGGGCATGGATACACTGAAACTCCGACGTCTGGCAGCTGACTTGGCAGACACCCATAAAATTATTAACCATCTTACAACAATAACTCTGAGCACTTTTTCAAACTCCATCTGTCTAACACCCGTGGACATGTTTACAAAGTCAGAAAACAGCACAGCTCCCATGACTTTCGGGAACATTTTTTCACACTAAAAGTTGCTGAAGCATCGAACAAACTGCCGACACCAGTTGTTAGTTGTCGGAGCACTGCATCCTTCAAAACTTCCATGCTTCCTGACATTCGCCAATACTACACCTGATTTTCTCCCCTCCATACACACGCAAGCATCTATCTGACTCATACGCTGTTCACTTTCCAGACATTTGTACATTACTGCATATGCTTTATATGCACTTTTGACAAGTTGTGATGCACCTGAGCACTGTATACAATAATTTCATTATTATTATTATTATTATTATTATTATTATTATTATTATTATTATTATTATTATTATTATTAATATACGGTTTTCTTATAATTAAAATAGCATGAAAATGAAAAGTAACCTTAAGTATCTCTCTTGTAGATTACACGCCAAGATAGCTCCGTCTTGAAACGAACTTGGACTAACATATAGGCGCATGCGTGGCTGTGTGGTGAGAAGTTTGCTTCCCAACCACATGGTTCTGGGTTCAGTCCCACTGTGTGGAACCCTGAGCAAGTGTCTTCTACTATAGGGACGGGGTGACCAAAGCCTTGTGAGTGGATTTGGTACATGGAAACTGAAAGAAGCCTGTCATATGTGTGTGTGTGTGTCTGTGCGTGCGTGCGTGCGTTTGTTTGTGTGTCTGTGTTTGAACCCTACCATCGCTTGATAACTGATGTTGGTGTGTTTACGTCTCCATAACTTAGTGGTTCGGCAGAACAGACCGATAGAATAAGAACTAGGCTTACAAAGAATAAGCCCTGGGGTCAATTTGTTCGACTAGAGGCGGTGCTCCACCATGGCCACAGTGTGTGTGTTTTTTTATACAAGAAATTGGAAAATTATTGGTATTATTTATTTATTCACCATTACACGTGTTTCGTTTGCTAATAGGAATTATGAAGTTTATCACTTTAGACATGTAAGAAAAATAAGAAAGTTTTCGAACAGAGAATTTAAATAATGCAGTATTATTCAATTTCTCACTTTGAGGAATTTCTAATAGGAAATCTCTTACATGCTTATCTAATATGTAAAACTTGTCCTCCTTATTTCTAAGACAGGATTATGTGAAATAGAAGACTTGGCTGCTGTTTCTAGCAATTCAAATGATGACGTTGAGGTTTCCTTGCTTTTGTGTAAATCTGTGTAAATTCACTGTAGTACCTGCCCCTAAGGGGGAGTTAACTACGTACAAATGGCCGCAGCCCGAGTGAAGTAAGTCATTTAATAAGTTCGACCACGCACAACTGACTAAGAACAGGGGGTCAAGAACAAATTCTGAGGGGTGGGCAGTCAATATTCTCGACTCCAGCACTGGACTGGTACTGAATGTTATCGACCCCCGAAGGGTTGAAAGATGGAGTTGATATCCACGGGATTTGAACTCACAACGTAAAGAGAAGAAATGAATACCGAAAAGGCATTTTTCTCGACGCATTTAACGTGTATGTGTGCGTAAATGTATGTAAGCGTGTGTATGTGTGTATATATGCATATATATATATATATATATATATATATATATATATATATATATATATATATATATATATATATATATATATATATATATATGTATGTATGTATGTATGTATGTGTATATGAACATGCGCACTTGTGATGTGTGCAACAGGAACTGAATTTTCTATCTTATATTCTTTGATTTTACTTTTAACTTGATAAGTATAAGTTCTTAGAATAATCTTAGCAGCAGCACCAACAGCAGCAGCAGTGGAGGCACAATGGCCCAGTGGTTAGGGCAGCGGACTCGCGGTCGGAGGATCGCGGTTTCGATTCCCAGACCGGGCGTTGCGTGTGTTTATTGAGCGAAAACACCTAAAGCTCTACGAGGCTTCGGCAGAGGGGGGGACAACCTCTGTTGTACTCTTTTGCCCCAACTTTCTCTCACTCTTTCTTCCTGATTGTTGTCCCCAACTTACCTACGCATCTGCTGAGCCTGGATGCGCATTCATCCATCTGTCGATGCTCTCGGTGTCGGGGGTTGACCTGCTTTCTCTTCTGCGGGTCTTACGAATAGCAAAGGACCATGTTTCTGACTTCTCCCACTACAGAGGCGCGATCTTGCGAGCTCTGGGACGAAGATCGCTTAGCTCTACAAACAAACAAACAAACAAACGAGCACCAGCAGCAGCAGCAGCAGTAGCAGTAGTAGTAGTAGTAGTTGTTGTTGGTCTTTAGATCACTTCTGTTTGAACAAGTGACCAATGCCCAAGGGTATATGGCGTAGTAGTTAAGAGCGCGGGCTACTAACTC
The DNA here is from genome assembly GCF_006345805.1 of Octopus sinensis. Lineage (NCBI taxonomy): Eukaryota > Metazoa > Mollusca > Cephalopoda > Octopoda > Octopodidae > Octopus > Octopus sinensis. Next base: position 88,612,776 of record NC_043005.1, on the reverse strand, counting down.
CAAGATTCCAAGTTCGATTCCAGGCAGTGACCTGAATAATAATAATAGCAATAATAATAATAATAATAACAATAACATCGAAAAAGTCCTTAGGAATGAGAACCCAGGTTTGAAATTTCCTCAAGACACCCGATGAAGGCTGGAGGTTATATCAGCCAAAACATTGTGTTAACAACAAACAAGACGAGGACAAATATCTATCAAATGTAAATAATAAACAGATCAGTTATCTAAAGCATTCCAAACGTGACCATCCTATATTTTTAACAGTTTCTCAAGCAACATATTTTTGTTAAAACAAAATAGGATGTGATCTGAGGGAGCTTTGGCTGCTATTTCTTGCTGGTAGAAAAACCAGGTAGAGACTTTTTCTTAGTGACTCTGTGTGTGTGTGTGTGTGTGTTTGGTATGCATGTATGTATGGTATTGATATATATGTTTTGTATGTACGCGCGCACGTGTGTGATTCCTTTTAACAAAAAAGAAAGAAAAAATAATAAAGTTTGGAAATTCCTCTGCTGGCTGAATAGAATATTTTAAGATTATTTAAGTTGATAAAAACTTCGATTTATCATACCAGATAAAAGTTTTAATACCAAATGCACAGCCTGCACCCGTCCAAACCTTGATATGAGCAAATAAACAAACTAGTAAAATATTCTTTTCTACTTTAGGCATAAGGCCTGAAATTTTGAGGGAGGGACCCAGTCGATTAGATCGACCCCAGTGCGTAACTGGTACTTAATTTATCGACTCCGAAAGAATGAAAGGCAAAGTCGACCTGGACGGAATTTGAACTCGGAACGTAACGGCAGACGAAATACCTATTTCTTTACTACCCACAAGGGATTAAACACAGAGAGGACAAACAAGGACAGACAAACGGATTAAGTCGATTACATCGACCCCAGTGAGTAACTGGTACTTATTTAATCGACCCCGAAAGGATGAAAGGCAAAATCGACCTCGGCGGAATTTGAACTCAGAACGTAGCGGCAGACGAAATACCGCTAAGCATTTCACCCGGTGTGCTAACGTTTCTGCCAGCTCACCGCTTAACTAGTAAAATATCTACCTGAAAACACCAACACCATCATCATCTGTTTAAACTCATAGTTACATCAATCGCCCTCTAAAATGGGGGAGGATTCTCTACCGCACCCTGTTCTATTAAATCGAAATCTCGCCTAAGTACAAAGGCATACCGTAAATCCTCGAGTATAATCCGCATTTTTTCCCCAAAATTTAAAGGTCAAAATCTCTAGTGCGTACTATATACGAGGTTAAAAAGGAAAATTATTTTCTAAGCAATGTCCGAGTCTCTATTTGCTGCCCGGCAATGTTTATTCAGGCGCATTTTGTGATGTCGGGTGCGAAAATACCTTAAGCTAAGCCTGAAAGCAATGAAGTCATAAAAGAATCATCCATAACTTGCAGTAAGCAACATTTATTAAAACAAAAGTATTCAGAACACAGAATAACATGTAAGAAAAACAATTTGCAAGCATATTTACATTCTCATATAACAGTTAAGAACATCACCATTATTGTATTACGCACACGCGGAAGTGTTTGTTCGAGTAGGTGCTGCTGGTTTAATTATGCACGACTCAAGTTAGAGAAGGGGTGAGTATTATTCACAAGGTTTAGGTTTTTCAGAGGTACAGCCCCTTAAAAATCCCCTGTGTATTATACTCAAGGGTGGACTATACTCGAGGATTTATGGTATCTACATAATGATGCTCCACCTCTCGCTTCGTTTTCTCATAACTTTCCAAAAAGTTTATATTTTTTACTGAAACTTCGCTCAGATACGTTTTTGAATGTGTAGTTTATATTTATGTCGACAAAATTTAGAAAAATCATTTTTTGGGAGTATTTCGGACCGTTCTTTCCCCTCCATCTCCTGCCCTTTGTCCTCTGGGTAAGAGGTAGGTGCCTCATCTGGGATGTCACCGTCTGCAACTCCTTTGCTCCCTTTCACATCCTGGATGCTGCAGTAAATGGGAAGATCATTGCTTCCGTAGTCGAATGGAATGAAATCCTTAAGTATCGTGACTTGACAGGTAACTATCTCTTCCAGCTTGCGGTATTTAAGACATTTGGAGAAGATGGTCCGCTAACAACGAAGTTCTTGTCATCGTTGGCGCCTCGTCCTACCAAGGTGTTAGGTGATGTCCGCGAGGGTGCTTCACTGTTCCAGCACCAAAACCTTGCCATCACTCGTAGTAATACCGCAAGCGTGTTGGCTTTCTTCAGCTGGTTCCGTTCAGCTTTCTGACGTGCATCCCATTGGTGTGTTTTTTTTCTTTCTTTCCTTTTTTCCTCTCCCTTTTTCTTTCTTTTTCTTTCTTCCTCTCTTACTTCCAGTTTCGGAATTGGACTTTTAATGTAGTTCTGTATTGGGATCTTTTCAGTTTGAACGGCAGTTTTTAACATAATTTCTAGTCAACTAAAAAATTTTAAACTTCGTATACTGGTAGAATGTGTTTATAAAACATCATTTTCTCTTGGCTTTCTTGAGAAAATTCTGTAGTTTGTAACATATTTCGTCTTTAATTTCTTGCATTTCGGCAATTTTAACCAATCAAATACGTCCATTGAGGTAAAAAAAACATTCTGTGCCGTATGAATATGTCCCTCCTTTAAGAAACAGATTTGGTTTATTTATATTTGTGAAGAAAAAAAAGATACCCTTCCCCCACCCCTAACCCTAACCCTAACCCTAAATCTAAAATTTTTTAGTTACCTAGAAATTATGTTAAAAACTGCCGTTCAAACCGAAAAGATCCCTATATTTATCTTTTTCTTGTTTCTGTCATTAGACTGTGGCCATGCTGGTGCATCGTCTTCAAAAACCTTTAGCCGGACGAAGCGCCACCGCCGGGAAACGAACTCACAACCTGACGATCGCGGGCCGAATACTCTGACATGTTAAGTTAATCTCAAAATAAAACGTAAATAAATAAAATAACAGTAATAGTATCCCATTTTGGTACAAGGCCAGCGATTTTAGGGTAGAGGGGTCTGGTCGATTACATTGACCCCAGTGTTCAATTGGTACTTATTTTATCGACACCGGAAGGGATGGAAGGCAAAGTCGCCCTCAGCGGAAGAACAGACGATGTAAAGATGGCTGGTTGGTTGGCTGGCTGGCTGAATTCTGAAATTACACTTTACAAGAAAGAAAGTCACAGAGAGAGGGGGAGGGAGAGTGTGTGTGTGTGTGTGAGAGAGAGAGAGAGAGAGAGAGAGAGTAGAAGCGAGAGGGGAGGGAGAGTGTGTGCGTGTGTGTGAGAGAGAGAAAGAGAGGGGGAGGGAGAGCGTGTGTGTGTGTGAGAGAGAGAGAGAGTAGAAGCGAGAGGGAAGGAGAGTGTGTGTGTGAGCGAGAGAGAGAGAGAAAGAGAGAGGGGAGGGAGACTGCGTGTGTGTGTGTGTGTGTGTGAGAGAGAGAAAGAGTAGAAACGAGATACAGAGTGTTAACATAAGAGGTGCAAGATGAGCGCACGTACGAGGCTTGGTGGCACCCAATGGGTAAAAGGAAGCTACAGAGAGAGAGAGAGAGAGAGGGAGAAAGAAAGAAGAGAGAAAAAGGGAAAGAAAGAGAAAAGGAAAGAAGAAAAATTCATAGCCATGAATTTCAAACACACTTTGAAATTCATGGTGAGAGAAAATTTTTCAACTTTTTGTAAATGTTAATTTTTACATTTTGCATATTGTTTTATTTAACGATAAGAAATATATATTTTTTTGTTTTGAAAAGTTAGTATTCCATCATTTTGTATAAGCTCCAAAAAACATTTGATAACAGTTAAATTATGATTATTGAATGTATGGCCATATTTCCTGATATTACCCATAACTGCAAAAGTATACTTCTAAATCTTGTTGTCTTGGGAGGGTCGTTACGCCAACAATAATGATACACGCACTGGTTCATTATCACTTCTTTATTGTTAGTCAATTGCTTAAATATTTAGCTTACTTACTAATCGATTGTGTTAAGCAATCAATCGGTTGTTTGTTAGTCAACCAGTGTGTGTGTGTGTGTGTGTGTTTATTAGTATTGGTGCAATGGCCTTCCAAAGACATAAGACTTGTTTCAACACACTAATTCACATTAAGAACCTTGCAAACAAAATACATAGACCAAGTATACTTCTAAAATTCAGCAACATATACGTTTTGAACGAGAATGTAAGAAAACGTGGCCAATGACCACCACTCTACAGGCCCTGTCCTCGGTGAATACACAGACCATTGAGTACATTCATTGAGTCATAAAAATAAAGACAAACGGAGCCAGAACAAATAAATGATAAAGAAAAGGTTATAAAATGTAAGAAACATGTTCATAGGATGTTTGTAAGGCGGCGAGCTGGCAGAAACGTTAGCACGCCGGGCGAAATGCTTAGCGGTATTTCGTCTGCGTTACGTTGTGAGTTCAAATTCCGCCGAGGTCGACTTTGCCTTTCATCCTTTCGGGGTCGATAAATTAAGTACCAGTTACGTACTGGGGTCGATGTAATCGACTTAATACCTATGTCTATCCTTGTTTGTCCCCTCTGTGTTTAGCCCCTTGTGGGTAATAAAGAAATAGGTATTTCGTCTGCCGTTACGTTCTGAGTTCAAATTCCGCCGAGGTCAACTTTGCCTTTCATCCTTTCGGGGCCGATTAAATAAGTACCAGTTACGCACTGGGGTCGATATAATCGACTTAATCCCTTTGTCTGTCCTTGTTTCTCCCCTTTGTGTTTAGCCCCTTGTGGGTAGTAAAGAAATAGGTATTCCTACCTAGTCAAGATTTTAGCTGGTATTTCTAGCTATTCAAGCAACCACATGGAAGACAGGTCTCAGGTCAGTATTCATCCAGAAGATTATAATAAAAGATGGTCAAATGATGATTAATTCGTCGCTGTTTATTTATACACTGTATATATCTAGACCCAGATTATCGTGTGTATCCTTCGTTCTTTTTATGAAAGACACCAAACACTGACTTAAAAGATTTCTGAACTGTTGTTTCTAGCAGTTCAACCCATGTATGAAGTGAGGAATCGGCATAACTACAGAATGGTGCCCCTCCTTTTCTGAAATATGCACATTTTTCAATGAAATGTTGAAGAGGGAAGATTATAATTATAGGAATAAAAACTAGAAAAAATGTAGATTGATATCTTATAGGTCGTTCTTTCACTCCTCTGTTCCGACTTTCTTGCCAATTCCTGTAACTTTAGCGTTTTTTTTATTTCTTCCTCACGAATTATGTTTCAAACAACAACGTTACGTAATCTAAACTCTCAGAAACGTATTTGAGTGAAATGGTATTAAAAAATAGGCGTTTTAAAGTCATGAGAAAACAAATCGGAGGGAGAGAATGATCTGAAACTCCTTCAAAGAAGATTTTTTTAATGTTATCAACATAATAGTATTCTACACCCAAAAAACGTATTTCTGCAAAATATTTTTGGGATCTTTTCGCTTTGACCGACAGATTTTTAAAATAATTTCCACGTAACTAAACACTTTTAAACTTCGTATGCTGGTAGAATGTGTTTATAAAACATCTTTTTCTCTTGGCTTTCTTGAGAAAATTCTGTAGTTTGTAAGCTATTTGTTCTTTAATTTCTTGCATTTCGGCAATTTCAACCAATCAATGACGTCTATTGAGGTGAATTTTATTTAAACGTGTATATTAAAGAAAGTTATGAGGAAACAAAGTCGGAAGGGGAGAGAGAATGATCTGGAACTCCTAAAAAAAAAACTTTATTTTTCATATTTCGGTTTTGGATTTGGTTTGCAAGATTCTTTATATGAGTTCGTGTGTTGAAGCATATTCTGTTGTGTCTGGGGAGAGTCATTTTCTTTTTGTGCCTTATTATGTAACACACTCACCGGTAAAATTTCCACTTTTTTAAAACTATTGAAAAGGTTGCAAGACGCAACGAAAATTTTAGGACAATAGAAATAAGAAAAGAGTGGAAATTTTACCGGTGAGTGTGTTAAATAATAAGGCACAAAAAGAAAATGACTCTCCCCAGACACAACAGAATTTATTTTTCATCTTATCAATATAATCATAATCTACACATACGAAAGTGAATTTCTGTAAAATTTCCTTAAAAATTAAGTATTATTCAGACTATCACAAAGAAAGAAATCATAGGACAGTTTGGGGGTCCTAATGTATATATATCGAGAGAGGTGGGGCCCTAATGTGTAGTTATAGTTCAGGTTCTTGCGTAGTTGGTTCGATCTGACACGAGACGAAGTTGAAGAAGAAGTGATGAGTTACGAAAGTGAATTTCTGTAAAATTTCCTGGCGATCCTTCGGTATACGTACCGTAAGTACCGGAAGTGGCTTTGTTTACATTTCTGAAGATAACAGAAACCCTTTTCTCCCACCCCTAACCCTAACCCCCCCTCCCCATATATACAAAAAAAACACTTTCTTGAAATTTATCCGGTACTTCCGGTACGTATACCGAAGTTACGCCTCCCTTAAAAATAAGTATTATTCAGACTATCACAAAGAAAGAAATCATAGGACAGTATGGGGGCCCTAATGTGTATATATATCGAGAGAGAGAGGTGGGGGCCCTAATATGTATATATATATCAAGAGAGAGGTGGGGGCCCTAATGTGTAGATATAGGTCAGGTTCCGGCGTCATTGGTTCGACCTGACACGAGACGAAGTTGAAAAAGAAGCGATGAGTTACGGGCCTTGAGTTGTCATAAAGTGATTACGTCAGAAGCCGTCGGGGCCCAACAGTCAGGATGAATACGGCCACTGCTCGCATTCAACCCAAAAAACAAACTTTAGAAGATGCCTATTCACCTCCGGCCAATTTTCTAGAAATAGACGTCTGCAATCCACAAACACATGGACTAGGCAAAAAGCGATACACCGATTACGAAGTCCGAATGAGGGTGAGTATTAGTTTAATTAACTACGAAACGACACCACTTTGCGATATTAATTGCTATTTGAATGATTAATGGTTACGGATGATATATAAACATGATGTTGAATAATGGCAATAATGTTGTAATTGGCACGAACCATAGACAACAGGAACAAGATCTTATACATTTAGTTTATCTACGTTTTTGCTTCCCCGTCTCGATTCTTTTCTGCGTTCAAATCCCGCCCCAAGTTTTCACTTTTATTGTCATCCTTTCACCGTCAACACAAGCAGAGCCATACATATGAAAGGAATCGGGAACGTGGTGGGGTCAATTGAGTTTAACATATCTACAAATCGTTCTTTCCTCTCTTGATTACTAAAGTAGCAAAACAAAAAAAAAATGGAAAAGAAGAAAAATAGGGTGGATTTGAGCTTCAGTAAAAGAGTTGACAATCCTTGTTGAAGCACGAATCTTATCTTAGCTTTACTCCGTTTTAGACTAACTATTGCTATATATATATATATATATATATATATATATATATATATATATATATAAAAAATGTGTGTGTTGTACAGACATCAAAATTGTTTAGGAATCCATGTTAGGGTGTGTGTTCTGGTTAAAAACCAGGATTACATATTCTGCAATTGGATTTACCAGCATTCTAAATAGTTGATGTTCTTGTTCTATAAAACCTGTTGTTTGTTGTAACAACTCTGCTAAAGGTTACTATAATAAAAGAAAATAATAATAATATTTATGTAAGTAATTAGATATATGTGTAGAGAAAGAATAATCATTCCGTTAATTACGGATTTAGTGAATTATATTTTTAATCGAATATTTTTAATTTGTTGTCATTTTAAAAACAAATCTCATTCATCTTTATCGACTTCGGATTGACTGACAATGGCTGCAGAGCTAACGGAACCGGGTTTAACTAGACATATATCATTATTCGCATACATACATATACATACACACATATATATATATATATATATACATATATATATATATAAGTGACGAGTTTTTTGATATTTTCCCCGTAACTGTGACGTTCTTTTATGCCTTTCAGTCCGAAATCTGTAGCCTTGCTGGGGCAGTGACCATTCTTATCCGATTGGCCTTTCGGTGAAGATTTTCATGGCATTTCGGGGAAATATGCACGCGTAGATAGATAGAGGTGTGTGTAGCTATGAGTGTATGTAGTTATAGATATACAGCTATATTTAGCCTCTACCGAAGAACACGATGACCATCGTCTGTAGAACTATGGCACCGTAGTTCGGCATTAACACTCAAATTACCCCCCACCTGTATGTATTACGCAAACGCACATATATGTATAACACTCCACATTTGTATCTTTGTTAGGGGGCGGTTCTGTTTGGTGTTTGTCGGGTCAACACAGTTTTCTTGTCTCGATATGTACGACATGCGCACGAGTTGTAATAACGTGGCTACACAAAATATATTTTACATCTAAGACATTTATCGGCGAAAGTAAAGAGTATGTAAACCCAGTGTTTAGGGTTTTGGTTAAGCCGAAAACGGGTGGCGTACGTAGTCGTTAACTCTGTCCGTTTATTTATATCAGTTTCCGTGTTGAAGTCCACAACCTATATCCTACATTAATAAGATCCTTACTACGTGAAATAACACTGGATACGTAAATTAAGAAATCTGAGGTTTCAGGTGTTCATAGCTTTGTTTTTCAACCCTGCCCCCTGTGAAGTGATTCTAAATGAGAATCGAAACCGTAATCAAAGGACTGCATTGTCAAATGTGTCCTTCCAATCCCGAGTCTGTGGGCGTATAATTTACAAGATACTTGTCTGCTATCAGTTTGATGGCCTGCGTAGAGATTCCCTTGTCGGTTTGTATGACGCCTGTGTTGTTGTTTAACTCAACCGTGATCGAGTAAATTTATGCTCAAAAGGCGCCTCATATGTGACCACTCCGTTTGTTTTGCTTTTCCTCTGTACCAGAGACTACATTTCTTAATGTGTCCTATTACTTTTGAGACTGCTTCGACTGCTGTCTTTGGCAGGCCTAACGACTACCTTGAAGGTCCCTTCCTTGATTTACATGGAATTATTCTGCAGTTATTTGTATAAACATTATAATAACTGTGGAAATTAACGCCTGAATTTTTTTAAAAAAACACATATCCTAAATTGCTGTCCACACCCTTCACAGACGGGGAAACTTAATCTCCACAAAGTTAGGAGGCGACATTTAACTCTTAATATTTGGTTTAAATATCTATGAATGAAATAAAGAATATGTGGGGCTACACTCCAGAACTGCACACCATTATTTTAGGTAATGTCTTTCTCTCGTCCCTCTTTGATTGCATTTCCTATTTATTTTTCTGTGAAAATAATTCGGCCCTCCAGTTTCTTGGGGGAGGGGGAGAAAAAAAAACTATTACTTGTCAGTAGAAATCTGGGTTTTTTTTTTCCTTCTTTTGCTTTGACCTAATTTAAGAAACTGATCTGACATGGGAGGGTGTTTCATATATAATTGTATGTATGTGTATACACACACACACACACTTCGTTTTCGCCATAGTGTCTAAAACCATGTTCGATCTATCTATCTATCTATCTATATATATATATATATATATATATATATATATCTATCCATTCGTCTATCTATCCATCTATCTATCCATTCGTCTATCTATCCATCTATCTATCCATTCGTCTATCTATCCATCTATCTATCCATTCCTCTATCTATCCATCTATCTATCTATATATATATATATATATATCCATCCATCCATCTATCCATCCCTCTATCCACATCCATAGTCTGAAGAAGGCCAACTTCGAAGTCACTGTCGCTACTATTCTTGTAAATGTATTATGCGCGCGCACGTACATGGTGGTAAAATGCTTATTGGAACCGATGGGGGTAACTGCTGGAGACAGAATAAATAAGATAAATGCGATTCGTTGTTTGTACGAAAAGTTTATGAATGACCGCGTTATTGAGAGGAAATGCTTGGTGCGAAGAGGTGGAGCCGTGTGTAAGTTGTACAATGTGGCTGATCCACCCCCGAAAAATCGGCAGAGATTTGAGGTATGTGTGTGTGTGTGGACTCATAATAAACCTGTGTGCGTATGGGATATGCGTATATATTACACACACGCGCGCACATGTATATGGTATTGTTGTCTACTCTACATGTTTATACACGCAAAATCCAGCGTGTGTTTGTGCATAGATTTCAGTGTATGTGTATACACACACACACACTATGTTTATGAAGAGAAAGGACATCGATATTAAACAGTGTTCGATACATTACATGTCGTGGTGATTGATTTAATTTAAATGTTCTTAATTATAATATTTATCTTGACAACTAGAAATCAGCTCTTAGTTTATATAATATGTACGTGTGTGTGTGTGTGTAATTGCGCGCGCGGACACACAGCCACAAACACTCGGTGTTCTGTGAAACTATTTAAAGAAGCACTTAAAAATTTACGCATGTCTGTATGATGTGATTAGGGTGTATAATGGTGATTTTTGAAAACTGATATATCTTTATATGTGGTTGGCGTGGATGAATATCTTGTCTCAATTACTATCTTAAACTTTGTGTTCCGGTTTGCAACGTTTAATTATCTCTTGATAAGCTTTGCTCGTTCTCATTAAAACTTGTTTGACGAAATATTTCGGTAGATGTTGGTTAATATTCCTTTCATTTTGCATAACTTCTTGGAAAACTATATCTCACTTTCCCTTTCTTCTGTGGTTTTTTTTTTTTTCTCTTTAAGAACTCCGCCCGAATTTTGAACGGGGACGGGAGTCATCAGTTTTCGTTTTCCTAATTCTGCCTTCCCAGATGAACGAAATAAAATTTCAAAATATTTTAAAATACCGTCGGATCAGGTGGTTGCTGTTGGTTACATCCATATATGTGACCTGATTAAGCAGATTTAAGATCAGCGACGTTCCAGTCGTGACCAACTACTCTCTCTTTCCCTTCTCCCAGGCATAATATCTCTAGGATTACATTACCTACGATATTTTTTTTTTATTAAGGTAGTTGGGTACTTCTTTTTCCTCTGGTTTCGTCAGTGGATGGGCAGTGATCATCCCCCTCTTACCCGCCCCCCGCCCCCTTTTTTTTTGCAACCCCCTAAGATTGGTCATGGAAGGGGCTATAGTCAGAAGAAATAATGGCTCGTGGTTTCTCTTTAAGTCGGAATTACAGAGTTGATTCCACTGAAGGCCAGATGATGGTTGTGCTCGGCTACTACCGTCCGCCCGTCCCCCTCCAATCTAGTTTCCCCTTTACCCAAATACCTCAGTATTCAACATGTGCCTCATAAACAGATTTGTGGTCACGTGCCAAGATCAAACATGGGTGTGGTTGTGTATAGAAAAGCTTGATACCCAACCATGAGGTCTCGAGTACGGCTTGAACCTTGAGCAAGGGTCTTCAAACTTGGCCTCAGGCCAAAGGTCAACCAAAGCCTTGTGAGTGGATTTGGCAAACAGGAATTGAAAGAAGCACATCATGAGTGTGTGTGTATATATATTGACATCACATGATGGCTCTCAACAAGCATCACCATCGTACAAGTGATGTCATTTATTTCTGAGGAAATATTACTTTGCTTGGGAACAGGTGAGGGTTGGTGGCAGGAAATCTGCCTCAACAAATTCTGTCTGACCCGTGCGCACATCTTGTGCTGGGGAATGATTTAAGTATACATAGTCGAGCGCTTTTGATTTTGTTGTTGTTTAACCTGACTACAGATCTGATACAGCTGACCTGTGATAAACGCCATTTCACTTGTGATTATTCCCTCTCTGTGTGTGTGTATATATATTTATATATGCATATATATATTTATATATGCATATATATATTTATATATATATATATATATATCAGTATGGTTAAGCAGTCTGCATCCCAACCACACCATTTTGAACTCAGTTCTTTTGCATGGCCTCTTGGACAAACCCCAAGCTGACAAAAGCCTTGCAAATGGATTTAATAAGGGAAACTAAAAAGAGCTCTTTGTGTACATATGTATATGTGTGTCCCCACAAAATTTCAGGCCCTGCACCTATAGTAGAAAGGATTATTATTATTATTAATTGAGTGAGAGAGCAGTGCATGCCATCAAAATGACACTGGGTTAAAATATACGAAGTCCAGTATACCCGTCATGACTACCCGTCTGATAAGGGTACACTAGGCACATGCAACAATATGATATGTGCGCAACATGGCGATCTTATATCAAGATAAACAACTCGTGATCTTGCAGGTGGGGCCCAGTTAGAATTTCCTTCAGATTGAGTATCCAATTCCGCTCAAAAGATCCCTGAATAGTGGTTGCTTGAGGATGTTGAACAAAACACCCATGTTTCCAAGGGCGAACTATCCAAACCCCAAAGAATCCCTCTCAACACATGTCTATGATGCTCCCCCACTACTTCTGCTTGTGATCAGAGATGCACATATTGTCAGCCACCAAGGGACATACTCAACTGGTTACGATCAAACAACTGACAAGCAAATCTGTGGTATTGAGCAGAATATTTGCTGTAGCCCATCTTTTATACCAAGACAAAACAATGAACATGATAACACTTCCGATCAGTTAAGATGAGAAGCCATGAGAGTCACTGCCTGGTACTACATCAGAGCATTTATTATTATTACTATTATCATCATCATCATCGTCATTATTGTTATTATTATTATTATTTGTGTCTGCTACTAACAGAAACTAGCAATAAGATTACGTAAGTCTTGAGTTTATGAAGATAATTAGAAGTTTTTGAGATGGTTTGCTACATAATGTTGAAAATGTTAGCTTAGATAACACAAGCTAGGCTTTTACTTCCCTCTCCTTCTCTCTGCCCCCCCCCCTCCAGTCACTGATTATATATTTTATTAGGACAAAGGGCAGAAATGATACGATTTATTGATGTTTTGACTGTTTTTCATGTTCATCTTGACCTTTTGTCTACATTTTCTCTTTAATTATGCTTTAAAAACTTTGTGTAAATTATTTAAAACTTTGTTTTACAATATCCACTGTACACTTTTGTTGGGAAGTGGATTTTTTTTTTATACTTTCAATATTTTGTGGAAGCACAGGGTGGCACCCTAACAGAACTGTTAGCGTTGGAGGAAATGCCTTTTCAGTATTTCTTCTGGCATTTTACATTCTGGGATCACATCCTGCTGTGATCAACTTTGCCTTTTGTTCCTGCAGGGGTTGATGGCATCAACTAACCCATCAAATTCACTAGTGCTGCCCTAAATTAGAAGCAGTATTTTGTCAAAGCATGGACAATGGATTGGCTAGGTTGTCACTTGACCAATTGATGTACCAATGGTTTACGTCTTGCAGCTGGCAGTGGAATGTGATTGTGGCTAATATTCAAAACTAAAAAACGTCCCAGTCGACAGCATTTTAATATGCACTTTTTCATGCTAGCCTGGGTCAGGTGGGGTTCATTTTGAGGCAGGTTTTCTATGACTAGATGCCCTTCTTGTCACCAACTCTCACTTGTCTCCAAGCAATGGAATATTCCCCCATTGCCAGACATATTTTCCCACAGAAACTTGAAACGAATGACATTGCTTTTATGATAGTGATATTCAGTTATAACCATCACACAATGTCACTTCAAGAGGATGGACACGGACACACACACACATCATCATCATCTGTTTGACAGGTGCTGGCAAGCCAGAGGGCTGCACTGGGCTCTAAGCATGGTTTCTACAGCTGGATGCCTTTCCTAATACCAACCACTCTGAGAGTGTAGTGGGTGCTTTTCACATGGCACTGGCATCGACCACGTTCGGATGGTGCTTTTTACATGGCACCAGCATGGAGTGCCACTCAGGGGGCACTGGCATCGGAGCCTCTCGGGGCACTGTATACCCAAAAATATTTCTGTTTCCTCTGAAAGTGTATTTCTAATCAAATTTATGAGCCATCTTTCTGTGTTGTGGTCCTACTTTAAGACAAGTGCTTTGTTGACTTGCAGTGCTGGGTTTAACTCTTCCAAATGCCTCTCAAGAGACTCGCCTTCAATACTTCCCTTGTCCGACCAAATTTCACCAACTCAAACTCTGTGTTTGACCAGAATTCCTCAGTTGTCTTTCTCCACTTTGGATTTTAAATCTGGTCCTGACTCCCAAGCTGTGTACCAGTAGCCCATTCTACATTAACCCTTAAACATTTAAACTGGCCACATCCTGCCAGATATTCTCCCTGCTTTATGTTCAGACTGACCAGATCCAGCCTCTCACACCTACCCTACAATGTCATACTAAAAATAAACAATCACATCATTGAAATCTCAGAGCTATGAGATAATCTTCCATGCTTTCTGAGATTCGCCAACACTACACCTGATTTTCTCCCCTCCATACACACACAAGCATGTATCTGACTCATACATTGTTCGCTTTCCAGACATTTGTACATTACTGCATATACTTTATACGCACTTTCTGACAAGTTGTGGTGCACCTGAGCACTGTATACAATAATTTCATTATTATTATTAATCCATGATTAATTCAAAACCATGTGAACAAATAAATAAGGAATCTGAATGCTAAAGGGTTAAACTCATCACATACAACTATCCACCATCAAGTAGACATCTTCCTAGGCCATGCATGATAGCCTCCACTTCCAATGTGTCGATATTTCCATATATCTGGGATTTATGTTTTTTTATGTTCCATTAGTAGACAGGTCCTTCCATTTCATACCTTATGTGTATAGTAACATTACCAGACTTTTGTTGAGTATAATGTCTGTTTTATTTAACCTTTTTTGTTGCTCTGTTCCCAATAAGTTACATTGGCACACAGACAGGCTGTGTGCTTAAGGGGTTTATTCTTCAACCACATGTCTTCAGGTTTGGTCACACCGAGTGGTGCCTTAGACAAATGTCTTCTGTTAGAAAATTACTATTTTTAAATCTCACAGCAAGAGATATTCAGCAACAGTACTTTGGGGTAAAGATTATTTGCCAACATAACATGGCAGTCCTGGTTTAGGACGAATGTTGCTTTAATTTAGCCCCGGGAGACACCATTTTCAGCTGACTATACGACACGATCTGTGTCCTTATATTTTCAAACAAGGGAATCTAGCACCCCCACTCATGATACACAGATATTGTTTTGAGCTGGGTAGGGGTGCTAGATTCCCTTGTTCGAAAATATAAGGACACAGATTGTGTCGTATAGCCATCTGGAGACGATGTCTCCTGGGGCTAAATTACAGCAACATTCGTCCTAAACCAGGACTTCCATGTTATGTTGGCAAACAATCATTACTCCAAATGTCTTCTACTATAGCATACCATATTGAGTTTTAACACAAGTCATGGGCTCTATAAGCTGCAGGGGCTGAGGAGAGTAATTTTGAATAACACCCAAAACAAGGTCCAAACACCCATCAACTTGCATTTGTTAGGAATCACCATCTCTAATGCTGATGATTTGATGAAAAGCTCTTAGTCTACAATGTAAGACAAAGTTGGTTTGCTTCTCCCTTGTTTTTGATGTTGTTGTCTGTTAATTGATATCAGCCAGGATAAATGAAGAGACTCAAGTTGAGATTGGCTCAACTTTATTGCAGTATTATATATACATACTAGCGGATAAACCCAGTTTCACCCAGTCAGTTTGGATGATGTGGCTGTAATACCTGCTCTGTGTAAGCATTCAACTTGTTTGGGCACGCTTACGTTAAAAAACAATTTTAGAATGACGTTTTTTTCTGTCAAAACTAAAAATAACTGACCAACAAAAACAAACCAACCAAGATTCAAACAAATCAAAAGATAAACCCAAATACTAAGCGAACAAAGATGAACCATCCCACTTCCATTGCACATACACACATTCACATACCCCCCCCCCTTTACATACACACACATATAGTCACAAAGTTGAAAAGATGTTTGATTTATTTTTTAGCATACAGTTTTCATCATCCCTCTACCAAGTATGACATCACTCCTTCCTTCCTTATTCATTTATCACCCCTTCCGTTCTCATTTATAAACACAAAAGTATTATTATAGTAGATTATCTCAGTAACCATGGGAACTATAAAAAAAATACAAAGCCCAGCAACACCACCAGATGTTAAACAGGGCAGGGCCTGTTGAGGAAAAGAAATTATGTTTGCAGTGTACCTATATGCTGTGATCCTGAATTGGGCAGGGGACGTATGGCCCGTGGTCCCAGCTTTGGATGACCCTTGAAACTAATGTTCAGGTCGTTTGGGCAAAGTTGGCAGTATATTCTCCACATTGTACAAATGATGTACCGCTCGCAGCGGCGCTGGAGAGAGTAGAGTTTCAAGGCTTTAAGGCAGTCCCAATATGTAACAATTGGGCTGTGTTTCTTAGACTCTGAGTTTTTAGGGTTTCCCTCATTCCACCCTCTGGAACACTGTTCCAGTACTGTTCATTCTGTTCTTGCAGAGTAATGAAAACTTATACGTCCATAGTGGTCCCATTCGACCACCTTCCCATATTGTCCCATGAAGATAACACCTAACCAGAAATCAAACACTGTCACTGATGTTCTTGACAGTTACCTGACATTTTACATTTTGAGTTCAAATCTCACCAAGGTCAACTTTGCCTTTCATCCTTTCAAGGTCAATAAAGTGCCAGTCATGTACTGGGGGAAGGGTTGAACGTATCAAATTACCCCTTTTCCCTTTACCTAAATAACAAATCATTATTCACTTTCGCCAAGGTAGACTTTGCCTTTCGTCATTCCAGGGTCAATGAAATAAGTACCAGTTAAATACTGGGGTTGATATAATCGAATTCCCCCCTCCCTCCCCCCGAAATTGCTGACCTTGTACCTAAATCAGAAACCATTAATTAGTTTGTTTGTTATGAATAGTCAAGTCATCAATTACGACAGATATGAATGAAAGTGAGGTGTGTGTGTTTGTCCGGATTAAATTATAAACACTGCTTCTGTAGGTTAATCATTTTGTGTGTGTGTGGTTGGTTTAATTCTGTTGCCCTTCCCTACAAACCGTAGCTGCTATACAATTGCTCATAAAGTCTGTGTGTGTGGTTTTCTTTGAGCAATATTTTCACTTTTGTGACTGGAATCTTTTGCTAATTGAAACAGTTTCCACTTAAAAGCAGGTGTTAATCTTGCCATTAAAAGTGGATTTAGTAGTTTAGTGTGGGAGGCGGAGTAAAACACTGGACCTCAGGTAGGATTTAACTTAAATTATTTCATTCCTCACGCTTCTCCATGTTTAAAAAATATCAGTTATGGGTATTGGGGTGGGAGATATTAAGCACTGGAGTCCCACTGTTCTTCTCCTAAAATTAACAAAAAAATAATTAAAAAAAGTGTAGCGATTGTAAACTTTGTGAAAAAGAAACACTATGGGTGTTGTTATATTTGAACTCCTAACCATGATGTTTAGCCCCCAAGTCAGCACCAATCCTACATGTCTATGGCCAAAGACATTCTATTTGCGACCCTCCTGTCTTTTTTGTATACCAGAGACTTTATTGTCAGTGCCATTCATTTTCTTTTTAAATCTTTTTGCTACCAACCTGCCCACGACCACCCCTGCTTTTATGATACAAACTTTCAGCTTTAAAGTGCTTAATAGTGACAAAGTTAGTTTACAAAATTCTTTATTATTTTCAAATAACAAATCAACTGAAACAGAAATATCAGTAACACACGGGTTAACACTGTAGGGTGGAATTTGAGGGAGATTTTTGCTGTTATTTCTAGCAGGTTGTGTACACAAAAGGCTTCTTTACACGTAATGAGCAATAGAGTAACTGTTCTTGTTTTGGTGTATGCACATTAGATGTGTGTGTAGTAGACCTCATCCATTGCCTGGGCCTTGAGTACTGGTAACAGTCCATTCCGTTAAAAGCATTGGAATCAGGTCTCCATTACATGGGAACATTGTTCTCTTCCCTCCAGCCAGTTTCAGGAATCCTGAAAAAGGGCCCTAGATATTTCTGTTTCTCTTTCGACTGACCCATTAAATAAAAAAAAAAATGATTTGCATAATCAAAATCAAATCACAATCAAATGGAAATTGTAGTTGTAGCTGATACCAGTGCCACCTGACTGGCTCCCATGCTGGTAGCACGCAATAAGCACCATTTATGCGTGGGTCATTGCCAGTTCCGCCTGACTGGCTCCCTGAGCTGGTGGCATATAAAAAGCACCATCCGAATATGGTCAATGCAGCCCCCACACCCCATCAGGCTCCTGTGCCGGTGGAATGCAAAAGGCACCATCTGAACATGGCCAATGCCAGTGCTGCCTGACTGACTCCTGTGCTGGTGGCACACAAAAAGCACCCACTACACTCTCAGAGTGGTCAGTATTTGGAAGGGCATCCACCCATAGAAACTTTGACAGATCAGATTGGAGCTTGGTGCAGCCTCCTGGCTTGCTAGTCCTCAGTCAAACCATCCAACCCATGACAGCATGGAAAGTAGATGCTAAATGATGATGAATTTGCAGCCCCAGACTTAAGAGCAAAAACCATGACCTTCTGAGTTTTTACTTTTGGAACACTTTCAGGGGTGTGTTTTTTTAGTGTGTTTCTTTTTTTCTACAGCAGTAATTTGAAAAATATTTGGCTGCTATTTTGAGCAAGTTGGGCAACCATATAGAGCAGGGGAGGAGGAAACTTGGACTCAAGGGTGAAATTTTGCTCAAAGCTCTCTTCAAAACTACTGACCAAGTCTCTAAAAAGCCCTTTGAAAATGTTTAAAACTTCAGACCATATAATTCAGCTCCTGTCTTACTATATACACTGATTTTGTTTCCGTTAATTTATTGGTTTCAAATTTTGACACAAGGCCAGCAATTTTAGGGGAAGTGTAAATCACTTACATCAACCCCCAGTACACAGCTGGTATTTATTTTATCGACTCCAAAAGGATTAAAGGTAAAGTCAATGATTCTGCCAGCTGGCTACATTTTTGTTTCAATTAATTTATTAAAATGATTTTATTGTTACCAAGATGGTGTATTGGACTATAAATCAATTTGAAATTTTGATAGAAGATTTTAATTTCGATCATTTAAAAGCACAAAGTTTGTGTCATAAAACCCTGGTCAGTCTCTGGTGGGTTGGCATCAAAAGGGTTAATAATGTTTAACCCTTATAAATCTTCCCTAGTGCAAATATACCCCTACTGGTCCTTATATACTTATGACTCACCCCTAATACTAAAATGGTTCAACACCCTTCAGTGGTTAAATGGCTTACTGTTTCAAGTTCTAACTGATGAAAGACCCCAATGAAATTAACCTTTTTTTTCATGTATTTCTGTCGGACTGCACTACTTGGATTTCAATTAATTTTTAAAATAATGAAGAAATTAGCAAAATATTTTTTGTCATTATTCAACTGGTGATTGGAACACAAATTGACATGGAACTTTAATGGAAGGCTTTTAATTTAGACCACTTTAAAACAGTGAATTTGTGCAATAAAACCAGGGCTGATCTCGGACGAGTTAATATCAGAACAAGTAATTATTGACTAGCAGGGAAGTTGTTTTAGTTCTAAGTGTTGATTATCTGAGTTCTAGCTTCAAAATAATAGCCTCTTGGTTTCCTGCTGTTATCAAGTCTGCTATTAGTTTGGTTTTTATAATGACTGTTTTGTTAAAGTAACTACTATTCCTCCTCTTCCTCCTGCTTTTCTCAGCTCTTGCTTAAGAACTTGTGAAAGACTGGCTCCTGTACATCTAAGTAGTTGCCTTACTGTTGTCTCCTGGGGGTCATTAGGAGCACCATCCTGTCTTGAACTTCTCTTTACAGATCTTGTGGGGTTCATCCTTCTCTAGGTCTGAGCAGGCAATTTTTTTTCTTGAAGACATTAAGTCAGACAAGATGAAAGACACAAATCAACCCCAGTATAGAACTGGTACTTATTTTATCAACCTTAATAGGTGTGAAAGGCAAAGTCAGCCTCAGCAGAGCTTGAACTCAGAGCTTAAAGAACCAGAACTTGTGAAAGACTGGCCCCTGTACATTTAAGAAGTTGCCTTACTGTTGTCTCCTGGGGGTCATTAGGAGCACCATCCTGTCTTGAATTTCTCTTTACAGACCCTGTGGGGTTCATCCTTCTCTAGGTCTGAGCAGGCAATTTTTTTTCCCAAAGGCATTAAATCAGACAACACATACATACACACACATGCATGACAGGCTTCTACGCAACTTCTATTTACCAATTTACTCACAAGGCCTGCATTGTAGAAGACACATGCGCAAGGTGCTCTACTGTGGGATTGAACTCAAATGCAAGTGGCTGCAAAGGAAGGGTATTGAGACATCCTAAACTTGGTCATATCTTTTACTGGGAAAATAACTATCGAATTACTTCCTGATTGTCATCAAGTACCTTTGTAATTCTGTCATTTTCCTTCTTCATCACCTCCGCCAAGGAAGGAGGTTATGTTTTCATTGGTGTTGGTTTGTCGTCTGTGCAAAATAACTCAAAAAGTTGTGAACAGATGATGGAATTTTGGTAGTGATACAAGAATTTTTATGGATTCTTGAAGGATTTTTCATTTGTTATATTTACTTTACATGAAGTATTACAATGTTACGTTCTTTGATTATCTCCCTTGAAAACATGTTCATTGTTTCCATGTAACCTATGGTGGCGTTGCTCTTTCCAAAGTTTATTTTTGTTTCTCTATTAGTAATTTTACTCGCATATCTATCTTATGAGCTGCTTAGTGGAGGTCTGCACTCTTCGAGTACTTTTCTAGCAGGATAATGTATCATCATCATCATTATTTAACGTTTGTCTTCCAGGTTGGATGAATAGACAGCACCTGATGAGCCCTGTGGACTGTATTGAGCTCTAGTATCTCCTTTGACATGGTTTCTACAGCTGGATGCCCTTCCTAATGCCACCCACTTTGTGGGGTGGACTACATGCTTTGTTTACATATGAATAGAAATGAAGATAATGGAAATGCAGGGAGTGGTGAATATGGTTGGGGGGTGGGAAGTGGTTGAGTGTGTGTGCCAATTTCCATCATTACCTCCTCCCCATCACCTCCTTCTGCTGTACAGCATCACACTTCATATTCAAGCATCATACATGGCACCAGCACTGGTGAGGTTGCCAAGTAACATACATGACAAAAAATCTCTCTCAACTATGTAGGGGTGTGGTAGTAAAGGAGGTGGTTTTATACCCAGTGTTATAAGACTAAACCATAGTAGAACAACTGATACGGGTGCCTTGATGTAGAAGAGACACCTGGCTAACCTATGTATCTCTTCCTATAACAAGATATATAGATTCTCCTAAACATATTACGCTTTAACTCTTTCGATACCAAACCACCTGAAACCATCTCTGGCTCTGTAGTACAAATGTCTTGTTTTCATAGGTTTTGAAACAGGAACAGCCTACACCACTTTAGTTAGGCACCAATGAAAGGTCTTGCTTGGCCTGCAAGAATAAGCAGTCAAATCTCCCTCAAATCACACATTGTCACCTTAAAAGATGGACACAGTATCAGATATATTCTTTTCTACTCTAGGCACAAGACCCAAAATTTGGGGGGAGGGGGTCAGTTGATTAGATCAACTCCAGTATGCAACTGCTACTTAATTTACCGACCCTGAAAGGATGAAAGGCAAAGTTGACCTCAGCAAAATTTGAACTCAAAACGTAAAGACAGACAAAATACCACTAAGCATTTCACCCAGCATGCTAATGTAATCACAATTGGAAAACATTTGACCATAGATCTGCTTGGTCAAAACTGACCTTGGAATAATTACCACCAGCAACAAAATACACCACCTCGTTATAAGTTTTAGTCTTTTTCTCTCAGTTACTAATTTCTTCTCTCTCCCCCCTCTCTCCAATCTCTCCTCCTTTTCTGTCCAGTCTATGATTACTACTACTACTACTACTACTACTACTACCTGGTGTCAGTAAAGTGGTTGGCATTAAGAAGGACATCCAGCTGCAGAAACCAAGCCAAATCAGGCAATGGTCTTAGTGCAGTTCCTATCCAACTGGCCAACTCATACCAACATAGAAAGCAAACATTAAATGATGTTGATGATCATGATCCGTCCCAATGTCCATTATCTCAGTTGTCCAAATAGTTCAATCAGCTGAGCATATTAGAGTTATCTTCCTTTTAAGATTTTGAACATATCTAGTGTTGGGTGGAGTGTCGTTGCCAGTGCTGCCGGACTGGCTCCCGTGCAGGTGGCATGTAAAAAACACCTTTTGAGCATGGTCGTTGCCAGTAATGCCTGACCGGCCCTCGTGTTGGTGGCACATAAAAGCACCCACTACACTCTTGGAGAGGTTGGTGTTAGGAAGGACATCCAGCTGTAGAAACTTTGCCAGATCAGATTGGAGCCTGTTGCAGCCTCCTGGCTTGCCAGTCCTCAGTCAAACCATCCAACCCATGCCAGCACGGAAAGCAGACGATGATGATGATACTTTATATGTGGTCCTACTATATTTATATTTAGTTCACAACAGCCTCACCTCAGACATTGTCCTTCTGTCATGTTGTATGCTAAATAAATCATGCTACAGATTTAGAAGAGGCTAATCTACCTTTTTGTCTGGTGCAGTAGCCATTTTTTATTTGTTTATTGCACCAGTTCAACCCCGGTAGATTTAGGATCAAAATTGTTGTATCCTTCTTTCTAACCATTCCCCCTGATTAGGATTATATATTATCGTTCCCATTTTAAGATGGTGGATTCGAGTATTTCAGCTGCTATTTCTTGCTGATTAACTGACCATGTAGAGGCTCTCTGTCATTAGCTTGTTACTGGTGCTGATGTGAAAATTTGCTAAGAATTGGAATTTGTCCTTGGGCAAGACATTTTTCACATTGCTCCAGTGCACTCACCAGGAAAAAACGAGTTGTACCTTTAATTCAACCATGTCACATTTTGTGTCCCGTTGAATCTCACTGAGGACAATGTTATGCTTGTGCATGTCTGTGGAGTACTCAACCACTCGTACATTAATTTCATTGATCGGGTCAATTGGAACCCTTGTTGTCGTAACCAACGGAGTGCCAGGTAACAGCTGCGAACATATTTTAGTCTTATTAGATCTTACCTGTGAACAATAAAACAGACAGTTCTATATTTAAGAGATGAGGAATTATTTACATTTGACGGATATTTGTCCTTACCTTGTTTGTTAACATGTTTCAGCTGATATACCCTCCAGCCTTCATCAGGTGTCTTGGGGAAATTTCGAACCTGGGTTCGGTTCTCATTCCTAAGGTATTTTCCATGTTATTAATATTATTATTATCATTCATCAGGTCACTGCTTGGAATCGAACTCGGAATCTTGGGGTTAGTAGCCCGTGCTCTTAACCACTATGCCATATGCCCGTGGGGTACTAACCGCAAGATTCCAAGTTTGATTCCAAGCAGTGACCTGAATAATAATAATAATAATAATAATAACAACAACATCAAAAAATACCTTAGGAATGAGAAACCAGGCTTGAAATTTCCCCCAAGACACCTGATGGAGGCTGGAGGGTATATCAGCTGAAATGCTGTGTTAACAACAAAGATGAGGCCAAATATCCATCAAATGTAAATAATGTAAATGAAACGGGCTTCTCAAACTTGATGTTGAACAATGGATGACGGTTTAAAAAAAGTGTCATGAAGAATTTTATGCATTTTGATTTGAACAATGTGCTAAGGGAAATAATTCAAATGGACCACTGACATGAGATTGGATAAGCCAAACAGGCATGTGGGTGGGTGAGTGGTAATATTTTCACTGCCATATTTATACTAGGTTCTAAATGGATTGATGTTGGAGAAATAGAATAGAAATTTGATAGCAGTTGTTAACACCTTACGTCCCGCCACCAGCTCACGTGTCAGTTATATAACATCAGCATCAGCCATGACTACAATCCCATTTGGCTTGATAGGTTTTCTCAAACACGGTATATCGCCAAAGATCTCAGAACAGTTTCATATTATTTTCTCTCTATCTCTCTCATCATCATCATCATTTAATGTCCATTTTGTATACTGGCATGGGTTGGACAGTTTGATAGGAACTAGCTAGCCAGAGAGCTGCATCAAGCTCCAATTGTCTGTTTTGGCAAGGCTTCAACAGCTGGATGCCCTTCCTAACGCCAATCTCTTTACAAAGTGTGTGCCAGCATTGGTGCTCATTCCATGGCACCAGCACTGGTTCATTTTATATGGCAGCAGCACTCACAGGTTCACCAAGTAGCTTGCTGGCAAAAGGTTGAGCTATGATATCAGGACAGGGGTAGCTGTCTTACGACAGAGGAGATGCTTATTTCATTATCTTTCCTTCTGTTTCAAATCCCATCAGAGTCAGCTTTGCCTTTCATCCTTCCAGAAGTCAATAAAATGAAGTATGAGTCAAGTACTCATCATGATTAACAGCTGGACATTTCTGTCTCAACTTCCTAAACTTATACAGTTGGTCTTGTGGTTTCTGTGGCATGTAAGTGTCCAAGATCACAAGATTCAACCCACTGGAAAAAATGCTGGTCCATCGTAGGGTCATTCATTTACAGCTGAGTGGACTGGAGTAAAGCAAAATGCCATTTACACCTGTATTTATATGAGGGGGCTTGGAGGCGCAATGGCCCAGTGGTGAGGGCAACGGACTCGCGGTCGTAGGATCGCAGTTTCAATTCCCAGACTAGGCGTTGTGAGCATTTATTGAGTGAAAACACCTAAAGCATCACGAGGCTCCAGCAGGGTGTGGTGGCAATCCCAGCTGTACTCTTTCACCACAACTTTCTCTCACTCTTTCTTCCTGTTTCTGTTGTACCTATATTTCAAAGGGGCTAGCCTTGTTACATTCTATGTCACACTGAATCTCCCTGAGAACTACATTAAGGGTACACGTGTCTGTGGAATGCTCAGCCATTTGCCTGTTAATTTCACGAGCAGGCTGTTCCGTTGATCGGATCAACTGGAACCCTCGTCGTCATAACCGACGGAGAGCCATGATATATACAAGAGGGTGCTGAAAGGTTCCTGGCTTTGGGTAAAAGAAAATACAGGAGGATCAGTAAGTTAATCATGGTTTTATTCAACATATTGCCCTCTAAGATTCATACACATATTGCAGTGGGCCTTCAGTTTTTCTAAGCCCAGTAAAAGAACTTGAAAGTTTGGGCCTTTCACAATAACCTTAAAGCCAGGCACTTTTCAGCACCCCTTCATATCTGACAGCTACCAGTACAGAGGGGAAGATATCTTACTTGAGCAGAGATTGAACTCAGAAATAAAGTACTGAACTAAACATTGCTCCGTCTCTTCTAATACTATTGCTGGTAGATTAACAAGATCGGTAGAGCAACAGATGAAATGCCTTGTGGTGTTTTTTTTATATATAGTTAGATCACTATTATGTTCTGTGTTTAAACGTGATTGTTTTTTATCCTTCCAACATTGATAGACTAATACTAACGAAGTGCCTGGATTAATTAAACTGGCTGCCCGTCACCTCTCTCTCTCCCTCCAATTATGTCTATAAGATTGCTTACTTCATTGTTTTCTTTTTGACTGTAAGCAAACACCTTTTGCACCCCCTCTCTTCCTACCCCCCCCCCATGTTATTCTTGTCTTCTTTTTGTTTCAACCCCCACCCCCTCACATCTCCACACATTTTGCTGTCCTTGTATCGCCAGTCTTTTAACTGGCTGGACCACTTTACTCTTTGGGAAAGACATTTTTGGAACCATGCCTACATTTATTTACACACTGACTGCATTGCATGTAAGACTCCAGACTCCATCCTCTGCTGACTTGGGTGTTTGTTGTCTTTCTTTTTCTTACATGAATAATATGTGGATTTGTATGTGTGAGAGACAGTAATAATAATAATATTAATAGTAATAATAATAATCCTTTCTACTAAAGGCACAAGGCCTATAATTTTGGGGGAGGGGACTAAACAATTACATCGACCCCAATGTTTCAGTGATACTTAATTTATTGACCCTGAAAGGATGAAAGGCAAAGCTGACCATAACAGAATATGAACTCAAAATATAAAGGCAGATGAAATACCTGTTCCTTTATTACCCACAAGGGGCTAAACATAGAGGGGACAAACAAGGACAGACAAACGGATTAAGTTGATTACATCGACCCCAGTGCGTAACTGGTACTTAATTTATCGACCCTGAAAGGATGAAAGGCAAAGTCGACCTCAGAGGAATTTGAACTGAGAACGTAACAGCAGATGAAATACCGCTAAGCATTTCGCCCAGCATGCTAATGATTCTGCCAGTTCACCGCCTCAATAATAATAATAATAATCCTTTCTACTGAAGGCATAAGGCCATGAAATTTTGAGGGAGGGGACTAGTTGATTATATCGACCCTCAATGTTTTACTAGTATTTTATTTATGGCTTGTGCTATTTGTTCTGATTCTTTGTTTCATCCCACTGGGTCCAAAATAAAGGACCAGTCATATACTGGGGCTGACTAACACCTGTCTTTCAAAACCATTATTTTTATCCAATCCGTTGCCTTTGAAAGAGCCACTCTCATCAGAGGACCTGTTCTTTTGGGTGGAAGGTGGGGAATATGTACACCATTGAAACCAGGAAACTGGCCCTCATGAGCCTGGCATGGCTCAGTTTGCAGATTGACCAGCAAAATACTTTCTAATATTTTTGTCGTATCACTTCACGTTCTGAGTTCAGATTGCACCTGAGTTCATTGTTTTATGTTTAATATAATCAGTTATACACCTCCTCCAAAATATGTAGCCATATCACTTTTTGAAGTTATCTCTGCAGGATTCTTTTTCGTTGCTATCTCAGCAATGTATGTGGAGGCATGTGGCTTAGTGGTTAGGGTGTTGGACTCCTGATTGTAAGATTGTAATTTCAATTCCTGGACTGGGCATTGCATTGTGTGCTTGAGCAAGACACTTCATATCACGTTGCTCCAGTCCACTCAGCTGGCTGTGGAGGCACATGGCCTAGTGGTTAGAGCAGCGGACTCGTGATCAAGGGATTGTGGGTTCAAATCTCAGACCAGGCGATATGTATGTTTATGAGCGAAACACCCAAGCTCCACGTGGCTTGGGCAGAAGGTAATGACGGACTTCTGCTGAC
The DNA here is from genome assembly GCF_006345805.1 of Octopus sinensis. Classification (NCBI taxonomy): domain Eukaryota; kingdom Metazoa; phylum Mollusca; class Cephalopoda; order Octopoda; family Octopodidae; genus Octopus; species Octopus sinensis. The sequence goes on along the minus strand of NC_043005.1, from coordinate 88,585,653 downwards.
TCTTTCGCCACAACTTTCTCTCTTTCCTCCTGCATCTTGCAGCTCACCTGCGACGGACCAGCGTCCCGTCCAGGTGGGGAAACCTATATGCTAAGGAAACCGGGAAACCGGCCCTTATGGGCCAGACATGGCTTGAGAAGGAACAAACAACAAAAACAACTCAGCTGACAGAAATGAGTAATCCTGCGACGGACCAACGTCTCGTCCCAGGTGGGGAATATAAACTCCATTGAAACCAGGAAGCCAGCCCTCATGATCCTGGCGTGGCTCAAGAAAAAAACATTTTTTTTTAGTTATTTTTTTTATCTAAGCAATGTATTGATGGATAGTTAATTGGTTGGATGTGGTGCTGACGAAGAAGAAATAACAACTAAATTATCCAAATACAGCCATTACCTATTTTCTATCTTCAATCACATTGTTTACATATAAGTATTCCTGTATGAAACATCATAACTTTCAGTGTTGGCTCTAAATTATGTAGAAACTCTGTGGAGATAACTTCAGAAAGCGACTGGATCACACTGCTAACACAGGTAGGACAAAGTATTGACCTATAAACCTTTTATATAGTTTGTAGTGATGATGTAGTTAGTATATTACAGTTCCTCAACCAAATATGGAGTCCCTACTGGTGATTGATATGTTGTCATATGTCTATGACTGAAATTTAGGGAGAGGCAGTGTTGTGTAGTGATGTTTGTATAATCTCTCTATATATAAAGCTGAAGTTGTCTGTGTATGGCAGGTTTGGTAGCCTTCAACTAACACTATCTCCTCCGAGACCCTGCGGCACAAGTTGACCAAAATTGAGAGTATGATAGAAGAAGGCTTGCTCTTCCTTCCGTAGAGGAAACCATTCAAATCGGACCAAAAATTATTTACATCAAAAAGGTGCTTTTTTTCTCTGAAAATCCCTATTTTTTATGATTTTTTTACTGCTGAGTCGCCATTTTTCGGTGTATTTCAACCAGAAAAATTTCCGCTTAAAGAGAATAACAAGCTACATAATGCAACATTTTTACTTTTCAAAAATTCCAATTCTAAAGGGTCGAAACAAACCCGAGCAACGCCAGGCGATACTGCTAGTTGAGGAATATTTTGTTTGTTTAGAGAGTAGACAGAGCAGCCTTCTAAGATCTCCAGGAATTTGGTGGCTGATCAGAATTTCAATCTCTGAGTAATACCTCTGAAGAAATTGCCAAAATAGATCAGAATCAGTTTGTGTTCTATAGCAAGGGAGATTCTGTTATCTTGGGGAATACACACACATTCATATATACACACACATATATATATATACATACACACACATATACATACACACATAGATATACAAACATACACATACATTATATACATATGCACACATACATACACATCTACATATACATACACATCTACATACACACATATACACACACATATATATATATACACACACACACACATACCACATATCCATAGACACACATATATACATATACACATACATACACACCTACATACATGTGCACCAAACACACATACATACACAAACTAACACACATACATACACACACATACACACATACATACTTGCCCACATACACATGCATACATACATACATATATGCAGGTGTAGCTGTGTGATTGAGATGTTTGCTTTGTAAACATGGTTTAAGGTTCAATCCCCTGTGTAGCACCTTGAGCAAATGTCTTCTACTGTAACCCTGGGCTGACCAAAGCCTTGTCACTGGTATTGGATTCAGTCGATGGAAACTGGAAGAAGCCCGTTTTGTATCTGTGTGTGTGTTAGTGTCTCCCTATCTTGTCATTACATGGTTGTTGTAAATGAGTGTCACATTCATTTCCGATCTTCCATGAAGACCTGTTGGGCGGGGGTGGGGGGTGGATATTACCCCACTTGGAAACAGGAAGGACATTCAGCTGCAGAAAATCTGCCTCAAGAAATACCATCTGAGCCATGCAAACCTGGAGAAGTGGATGATGAGATTGAGGTCTGTCTGAGAAACTGGCACAAGACATGAATCTGGTTCCTTTAGTTTGCCTGGCTATAACTTGAAACTCTTATTTACTTCATTGTTAAATAGTCGATGTTGTGAACTATTCTCACCTGCAAAAACATTGGCTTAACGATTTAAATACCAACCTGTCTGTGACCACCCCCTTTAACATTTAAACTGGCCATATCTGGCCCAAATATTCTCCCTGTTTTATGTTCAAACTGGCCAGGCCTGGCCTCTCACACCTACCCTACAATGTCATACTAAAAATAAACTGTCACGTCTTTGAAATCTCAAAGTTACAAGAGATTAATTAATTAAAAACCAATGTGAGTAAATAAGTATTACATTTGACAGAGTAATCATGAATGCCAAAAAGTATAGAAAAATTATTTTTTTAAATTCATTTATCAAAATTAATTGAAACAAAGTTTATTTCATCAGAAACATGGTAACAAAGGGGTTAGTGATAAACAGCCCCATCCATTCCAGAATGGAAAAGTGGGTGCCTCTCCTATGACTTACTGACTCTTCATAAAATGAAATCTAAATTCACTTAGATGGTATTTAAATCTCATGACTAATCCTTAAACTTATTTCTTTGGTTTAAAGCTGTAGTTCTCAACCTGGGTCCATATAAGGGTTTGTTGTTAAACTTGATCTGTGATAAACTGGTTTTATTTCTACAATGCTCAAAATATTTAAAGAATTTTTTTATAGAATTCCTAATGATATTTAATTTTAAAAATATGATTAAATAAGGATTTGTTTTTTAACCATCAAATGGCTGTGAGGGTATATTTGAATGAAATAGGAATCAAAAAGAGGGGTTGTTCCACTGGCTTAAAGTGTCCACAGCATAACTTGTCTGTTTTCTATTTTCAGACTAATTTACCAGTTTTCAAGTTAAAAGATTCTAGTGTCCGTCGACGTTACAGTGACTTTGAATGGTTAAGAAATGAACTTGAACGAGACAGTAAGGTAAGTTTTACACGTTTCATTACAATTCTGTGGATTCTTTCTCTTCTGTTTCTTGAATGTTGAATTTATTGCTAGCACCACGTACAAAAAGAAAAAAAGGTGCCAATTATACTAGGGTGTGCCATCATCACCTTTTAACATCTATTTTCCATACTGGCATGGGTTAATATTATTAACCATCATACCAACAACCACCTTGAGCACCTTTTTGAGCTTCATGTGTCTAACACATGTGGGCATGCCTACAAAGTCAGGAAACAGCACAGCTCCCATGACTTTCGGAAACATTTTTTTCACACTCAGAGTTGCTGAAGCATGGAACAAACTGCCTGCATCATTTGTTAGTTGCCAAGACATTGCATCCTTTAAAACTTCCATGCTTCCTGAAACTTGCCAACACTACACCCGATATCCCCCCTCCATATGCATGCACACATGTATATCCTGACTCTTACACTGTTCACTTTCCTGACTTTTGTTCATAATTCTATGTGCTGTACATACACCTTTGATGAGTTGTAGGGCACCTGAGCATTATAAGCAATAATTTCTTTATTATTATTATTATAGATGGTTTGATGGGGATTGGCAAGCCATAGAGCTGCACCAAACTCCAGGGTCTCTTGTCTGTTTTGGCTTGGTTCCTACAGCTGGAAGCCCTTCCAAATGCCAACCACTTTACAGTGTTCTGAGTGCTTTTTATGTGACACCAGCACTGACAGGGTCACCAAGTACCTTGTGCAGTAAAAACCCTTCAACTGGGAGTTGGGGCGGGGGAGTAGTATTCAGCAGAGTGGTTTTGTACCATCTGTGAAATTTAAGGTATCGAAGGGACAGATATAGGTGTCTCATAGAGTAGACAGCCATCTGAGATTCTGTGCATAGACGCCACCCCACACTACCACCTCATACACACATGTTCTTGTCCTGATGGATCCAGCTTTCACCCACTCTTTAGTACTAACTGACCCATGCTTGGCTGTCATTGGAATGGAACTTATTACTTCTGAGTCTTGTGGGGTCAGGTTCAGTCTCAGTGTGTGGTACCTTGGTAAGTGTCTTCGGCTGACAGAAAATCAAAAGAAGGCAGTCATGTATGAGTGTGGGTATCTGGCCAATTCGTCTACAACCACACACACACACATATATACAAGCACACACACACACAGATAAATTGTTATAGACGAAATTACTTAGAACCATGAGTATGTGTTTATGTCTCTCCTTCTCTTGACATCATCCCATGGTTATAAATGAGTGTCACCCACATAGAAACTGTGTCTGTCGTTTCCAGTCTTCTTTAAAAGCATGTCTGGCCATGGAAAAATTATTGGTTTGCTTGGAAACAGGCAAGAGTGGGTGACAGGAAGAGCATCCACCTACTGAAAATTTACCTCAACAAATTCTGTCTGATTCATGTGAACAGGGGAATTTGAATGTTAAATGATGATGATCATTATCTCTCACACACACACACACAAATCAGCAGAAAGACTAGCCCTTTCCTTTCAGTTCCCTCATCTACCAATAGTTTGCTGTCTCACTACTTCAGCTTTGCATAGCAACCATGTCTCAAGGAGGTACTTCTAAATATTCTCTGCAGATAAATTTCATTTTATGGCTATTTTTTATTATCAGCTCATTGTCTTGTTAATAATATGGGCAATAAACTCACTCCTCGTTACTTAAGGTAAACAAGGTTTGGAACATGTGGTCGATTGTGTATGTATGTGTAGATGATTGAGTAGGTTTGTTTATTCATTTCAGTTGAAATAACTGAGCAGTTCTCAGTCATGTCTCAAAGTCAGTAATTCTCAACCACAGTTCCCAGGGCCCCATGCAGCCTCACAGGCACCCTTCAAGCAGTCCCGGACAGTTTCCCTTCACAAATATAATAAAATATGTTTTACTATTTTTTTGGTGCAGCCCCCCAAAAAATCCAGGTTTTTATATCTGGCCCAGATACTAAAAAGGTTGAGAAACATTGTTATTCTGTTAGCCATCACAACAGATATCTTGGTGATCTAATTAAATAGTTGCTGATGCTGTCTTTTGTGGTTTTTCAAAGCTATCAGTAATTAAATTATACTAATTAAAATTTGTTCCTCATTAAATTTATGCCATTTAAAAGAATAAAAACATATTCATAATTAAAAGGATTGTATGTATGTATGTATACATACATACATACATACCTACCTATATTGTTTGAACAGTGATTAATTAAATGTAAATAATTAACATTAACCATTAGTATAAGTTATATTAATTGACATCACTGTATCATCATCATAATTGTTTTTACATCTACTTTTCCATGCTTGCATGCATCAGATGAGAACATATTGGGGCAGAGTTTTCTATGACTGGATGCCCTTCCTGTCCTCGACTCAACTGTTCCCAATCAAGATGATAATGTCAGTGTATCAAACTACAAACGACCTGGACAGGACATGCTTGTGTGGAGAACTGGAATCAAGCGATACTGGGATGAACTTTTTCTGTTTACAGAGAGGGTGTAGCATGTTACGGTCGCATCAAGAAGCCTGGACATGTCTTTATAGGGAACTGCAAGTAAATGACATTGTTTGCAAAGCCAGGGTGTATAACCTGTGCGACACATCTAGATGAGAGAAATATAAACTCACTCTTGCAAACACACACGTTTATATCTTCTTCATCATCATCATCATCGTTTAACATCTGTTTTTCCATGCTGGCATGGGTTGGACGGTCTAACTTTGCCCAGGCTATTCTTACTCTAGTTGCTACACTCTCAGAGCAACCACCCCCACTACAGACTTGGTCACCTAGGTAGCAGAAGCTGTTAACTACTTCTAGTTTCTTTCTCTGGCATGTGATGGAATCTGTTTTCTGTACATTCATATATATTATATATATATAAATACACACACACATTCATATATATAATAATCGGTTAAGTAAACAGAAGATGGAATTGGTATAACTCTTTTGTATGATGATTGTCTCGACCCATCCTGCAACTGTCCCTTATGAGTGGGATGCTGTACATCATATTGTGTTGCATCAATCTTGCAGTCTGGGTCACATCAGGTACATTTATACATAAAGTGGTGTCTGGCTAAAGATCTTGAGTTTGGACAGTCTTATTGAGTTTGGGCGGTCATGTTGCTATTTGCCCATTTCAGTTAGGGAATAGGGCATTGCTACGATTGTCCTTATTCTTAAATGTCCGTAACAAATAATATAAACTGGAGACAAGAAAGGAAATAAAGAGAAGTCTTTTTTTATAGGAATTATGGAGATGTACTTGCATAGCAAGTGACCTGATCTGAGATTGCATGTTGAAACAAAAGCAATTACAGCGTGGAAGGTGTTTATAAGCCATTTAAAAACACACAAAAGCCTTTAGATTCACTTCAACATTTAAATTTAATTTGTCCAAATATTTGTATGGCTTTGAAACCGCGACCTATGGAATTTTATTTGTGAACAGGTCACAGTTTCAAAGCAACAAAAATATTTTGACAAATTAAATTTAAATGTTGAAGTGAATCTAAAGGCTTTTGTGTGTTTTTAAATGGCTTATAAACACCTTCCAGACTGCAATTGTCTTTTTTTTAAAAGGGATAAAAAAAAGATTTTTTTTTCTTTTTTTTTTTGTCCATTTTTGTGGATGGTTTGAAATGCTTGTCATACAAAATAAAAAGTTATACTAATTCCACCTGCTGTTTACTTAACCAATTATCTCAACTAACACTGGAATTTCTGAAGTAGATCCAAAGGAAATATACCCCAACTGTGGATGACACCAGGTAACCCAGGCAGTGCTTTAATCAACACCTCAGCACACTAATTGATGTATACGCATTAATCCAGGCTCCTGTGCAGGTGGCACATAAAAAGCACCATTCAAGCGTGGCCGTTGCCAGTACCGCCTGACTGGCCCTAATGCTAACCACTCAGAGTGGTTGGCATTAGGAAGGGCATCCAGCTGTAGAAACTCTACTAGATCAGATTCAAGTCTGTTGCAGCCATCTGGCTTGCCAGTCCTCAGTCAAACTGTCCAACCCATGCCAGCATGGAAAGCGAACGTTAAACAATGGTGATGATGATATATATACATATATAAACTACTGACTGGCACTCAATCAGTTACGATGACGAGTGTTCCAGTTGATCCTTTCAGTGAAACAGCCTGCTCGTGAAATTAATGTGTAAGTGGCTGAGTACTCCATAGACACGTGTAGCCTTAAAATTGTTCTCAGGGAGATTCAGTGTGACACAGAATGGGACAAGGCTGGCCCTTTTGTAATTACAGGTACTGCTCATTTTTGCCAGCTGAGTGGACCGGAGCCATGCGAAATAAAGTGTCTTGCTCAAGGACATAATGTGCCACTGGGTATTAACCCTTTCGTTACTGTATTTTGAGATGTTCTGTGTTTCTTTTTCAATTTTAGATATAACAAAGAATTTAGCAATACGACTTAGTTATTAAGCTAGTGTTAGGAACATAAATTGTGACTAAGGTTTGGTGGAAGATTTTAATTCAGAACTTTTGAAAACATGAGATTTGTACTCAGGGCCAGTTTCAGCCAGGTTGGTATCAAAAGGGTTAAACTTGTGACCTTATCATTATGGACTGAACATCTCTAACCACTAAACTATATGCCTTCAAGATACACACACACACAACAGGCTCCTTTCAGTTTTTGTTTACCAAATCCACTCAGAAGACATTTGACCAAGATGCCTGCCCCTGAAATTGAACCTAAAACCATGTGGTTGGGAAGCAATATTTCTTAGCCATCATCTATATGTAATGTAGATGGACCACCTCAGCCATAATTGATTCCCACAACTGGCTGATGACCATCATTAATTCCACCCCTCCCAATAACAGTAGAATGCATTTTATCAGACCACATTTTTTATTTGCTCATTGTCCGAGCCACAGGGTTTGTTGATCCCTGTTTCAGCTGAATATTTGTGTGCACTGAAATGCGCACACACACACACACCTATTTCTTTGTAATGTCATAATCAATGTAAAGTGTCATAGGTTGAAAGAGAAGAGGGTGATAAAATATAGAGGGAGGAGGAGAAGGGAAAGTGGTGAAATTTTATGAAGTGAAGGGGAGGATTGTATTAAGAGGTGTTAACAGAGTGCAGGTGTGTAGCCTAGTGGTGGCGGGTGTTGCACTCATGATTGCAAGGTCACAGTTTCAATTCCCAGACCTGGCAGTGTATTGTGCCGTTGAGTAAAACACTTCATTTCTCTTTCGCTCCAGTCCTTATGTTGAACTGGTGTCCCCATTCAAGGGGAATATTGCTATCTCAGTCACTTGTTTGGTGTGGAAAGTGGTTAATTGGCCCTATGAGTACTAGCAAGGGAGATAATTTCCAGGGGTTGGTGATAACGATGTAAAAATAGAGGAAAGAGATCAAAGGAGCAGAAGGGAAGGAAACCATGAAGATGGTTGTGCAAGGTTCGATGGCATTGAGTTGGAACGAAAAAAGAATATAAAAAGCCCTGGTAATGGTGCCACATAAAAAGCAGTGGTGTTGCAAAGAAAGCAGTGCTGATGATGCCATGTAAAAAGTAAAAAAGTAGCTAGTCCACTCTGTAAAGTAGTTCATGTTAGGAAGGCACCCAACCATAGAAATAAAATCTAAACAGACAATTCGAGCCTGGTGCAGTTCTAACCATCCAACCCATGCCAGCATGGAAAACAGACATTAAATGATGATGATGAAGAGGAGGAGATAGATTAGGGTTGGTTGACTGCCAAGAGATAAGAATCTTCTGATTGGAAAATTTAACACTTCAGTATTTGACCCTTTCTTTACCAACCCTACCTGAAACTGCCTCCTGCTCTGTAGTACAAATGTCTTGTTTACATAAGTTCTGAATTAAAATCTTCCACCAAACCTTAGTCACAATTTATGTTCCTAACACTAAGCTTAATGATAACTAAGTTATTTTACTAAATTCTTTGTTATATTTAAAATTAATTGAAAGAAACACAGAACATCTCAACTGAAATATGGTAACAAAAGGGTTAAAGTCACCATGATATTTTTAACCCTTTCAGTATCAACCTGGCTGAAACCACCTCTGGCTCTATTGTATAAATGTCTTGTTTTCGTAAGTTTTGAATTAAAATCTTCCACCAAACCTTAGTCACAATTCATGTTCCTAACACTATCTTAAAGTAAAGTCATTTTACTTTGTTATATTTAGAATAATTGAAAGAAACACAGAGCATCTCAACAAAAATATGGTAATGAAAGGGTTAAACCAACTAGATCCAGCCTCTCACACCTGCCCTGCAATGTCATCCTAAAAATAAGCTTCACACTTGACAGGAGTAATCTGAATGTGAATGATTTAAGGGTCAATTGTTGATAGCCTGGCACTGGACCTAGCTGTATTAGAAGATAAAGGTCAAAACAGTAAACACTTTACACATCTGGGTTCAAGTTTTCCTTTGAGTCTGGAGTAGCTGACAAGAAACCACACTCCTGTTTATCCATCCTTCTCATCATCATCATACATCCATTTTTCCATGCTGGCATGGGTTGGATGGGTTAACAGGAGCTGGTAACCAAGGGAGCTACACCAGACTCTATTGTCTGTTTTGGCATGGTTTCTACAGCTGGATGCCCTTCCTAATGCCAACCACTTTACAGAGTGTACTGGGTGCTTTTTATGTGGTACCTTTCAGTGTATTAAAAAGCAAAAAAAAAGAAGAAAAAAAAGTTAAAATCCTGTGAAGTATTCAGTTGTTCTGTCCTTTTGTGATGTTATTATCAACAATGTTGTATGAAAGTATGACATCAACATTTATCTTACTGATAGCAATTTCTTTCCTAAACTTCATCAGTTTGCAAAGACATCTGCTATCTTGATCAGTATTTCAACTTTGGACACAAATTAAAGATAATTATTCTACCAAGTTCCAAAGTTCATTTCTGAGTGTTGGGGGGAAACAGTACTTTGTGTATACTTTTTACTTACTTTTACTTTTACTTGTTTCAGTCATTTGACTGCGGCCATGCTGGAGCATCGCCTTTAGTCGAGCAAATCGACCCCGGGACTTATTCTTTGTAAGCCCAGTACTTATTCTATCGGTTTCTTTTTGCCGAACCGCTAAGTGACGGGGACGTAAACACACCAGCATCGGTTGTCAAGCAATGCTAGGGGGACAAACACAGACACACAAACACACACACATACATATATACATACATACGACAGGCCTCTTTCAGTTTCCGTCTACCAAATCCACTCACAAGGCTTTGGTCGGCCCGAGGCTATAGTAGAAGACATTTGCCCAAGATGCCACGCAGTGGGACTGAACCCGGAACCATGTAGTTCATAAGCAAGCTACTTACCACACAGCCACTCCTGCGCCTATGTGTGTGTTTCTCAATTTTTTTTCTTTCTTCCCCTGTTCTGTGTACAAAAACTTAAATTTTATTTGTGATGCAGACATAGGTGTGTGGTTAAGAAACTTGCTTTGCAAACATTTGGATTCAGATTCAGTCCCACCATGTGGACACCTCGGGCAGGATCTTCTACTATGGCCTGATTGATAAAAGCCTTGCACATGGATTTGGTAGACCAAGGCTGAAAGAAGCCCATCATAATATAAAATTGTCTGTCTGTCTGTCTGCATCATCACCATTTTCATCATTATCCTTTAATGTCTGTTTTCCATGCTGGATGGATATGTGTGTGTGTATATATATATATATATATAGATAGATAGATATTCTGTTGTCTGGGGAGAGTCATTTTCTTTTTGTGCCTTATAATGTAACATACTCAACAGTAAAAATTTCCACTTTTTTCTTATTTTTATTTTCCTAAAATTTTCATTGTGTCTTGCAACCATTATAAAAATAAAAATTTAAAAAGTGGAAATTTTTACCAGTGAGTGTGTTACATTATAAAGCATAAAAAGAAAATGACTCTCCTCAGACACAACAGAATATACTTGAACACACAAAATCATATAAAGAATCTTGCAAACCAAATCCAAAAACGAAATATATATATACATACATGTATATACATGTATATATATATATTTGTTAAAGAGGACAACAAACGTTAAGGCAAGGCAAACATCTCAAGTTGTATACATTATTATTATTGGGAAAAATTAGATCACCTGTGAATTAAACACCCATATTTTGTATATATATTTATATATATATATATATATAGTGAGAATTTACAAAAAAACAAAAGATGAAGAGAGATGTGTAAACATCAAACAGATGTATTAGTTTAACGCTCAGGAAGGTGAGAAAGTCTTTTATGTTTCGAGCCCACACTCTTAAATAGAAAGGAACACAGAAAGAAACCGGGAAAGAAAATAGAAAAAGGTTTATATAGATATATATATATGTAATTATATTAGTAAATGAGAAAATGGATTTGGTATTAAACTTTATTCTGTGCAACATTCATTTTGACCCATCCTGCTATTGACATTTATTTGTTGGACTTTCTTCAACATGTGTTTCATCGTAATAATATAGGCACAGGAGTGGCTGTGTGGTAAGTAGCTTGCTTACAAACCACATGGTTCCGGGTTCAGTACCACAGTGTGGCACCTTGGGCAAGTGTCTTCTACAATAGCCTCGGGCCAACCAAAGCCTTGTGAGTGGAGTTGGTAGACGGAAACTGAAAGAAACCCATCGTATATGTGTGTGTGTGTGTGTGTGTGTGTGTGTGTGTGTGTGTGCGCGTGTGTATATGTTTGTGTTTGTCCCCCCAACATTGCTTGACAACCGATGCTGGTGTGTTTATGTCCCCGTAACTTAGTGAGACCGATAGAATAAGTGCTAGGCTTACAAAGAATAAGTCCTGGGGTCGATTTGCTCGACTAAAGGTGGTGCTCCAGCATGGCCACAGTCAAATGACTGAAAAAGGGTAAAAGAGAGAGTATATATATGTAAAAAGCACCATCCAAATGTGGTTGATGTCAGCCCCCCCCCTCACGCCCTGACTGGCTCCTGTGCCAGCAGCTCATATAAAACACCATCTGAACATGGCTGATGCCAGTGCCACCTGACTGGCTCTCATGCCAGTGGCACGTAAAAAGCACCCACTACACTCTCGGAGTGGTTGGCATTAGGATGGGCATCCAGCTGTAGAAACACTGCCAGATTTAGATTGGACCCTGGTGCAGCCTCCTGGCTTGCCAGTCCCCAATCAAACCGTCCAACCCATGCCAGCATGGAAAGCGGATGTTAAACGATGATGATGATGATGATATATACTGTGCAAAGATAAGAGCTACTAATAGTTTCTTGTTATGAAGACATGTGACTTGGCAGATTTTGGTTCTTGTGCCTCCAAGCAATCTTTAGGTTCTGAAGATTACTTGGAGACACAGGGAAACTGGAAGAATCCTGTTGCATATGTGTGTCTGTGTTTGTTGCCCACCGCCGCCACTTAATAACTGGTGTTGGTTTGTTTAAATCCTTGTAACATAGCAGTTCAGCAAAATAGATTGATAGAATAAGTTTCAAGGTTTTGAAAAAAAAGAAAGTTACTGGGATCAATTCATTTGACAAAAAAAAAAATGATTGATGGTGATACTCCAGCATGACTGCAGTCTTATGACTAAAACAAAAGATAAAAGATTAAAGATCAGTGACTGAGATCCCCTGCATTCCCTTGAATAGGCTGCCAGGTCATCACGGTTTATTTATTTACAGTTGAGTGAACTCAAGCCACATGCAACATTTTGCATAGCCTGGACTGGGAATCGAAACCATGGTCTTGCAATCATGAGTGTAATACCCTAACCACTAAGTCATGTGCTTCACCAAGGGTCAGGTGGGGATATTAAACCAGGTGACATATTAACCTTTTTGATACCACCAACCTGGCTGAAACCACCTCTGGCTCTGAGTACAAATGTCTTGTTTTTATAAGTTTCAAATTAAAATCTTCCACCAAACCTTAGTCACAATTTATGTTCCTAACACTAGCTTAATGATAACTAAGTTATTTTACTAAATTCTTTGTTATGTTTAAAATTAATTGAAAGAAACACAGAGCATCTCAACAGAAATATGGTAACAAAAGGGTTAAAGTCACCATGATATTTTTAAGCTTACCACCAACAACTGATAAGGCCCATTTGAAATGCTCATTCGTAATTTCCATCTTTAGTTTCATTGACAGAACTTGGGTCAACCTGCTGTTGTAATAGAAGACATTGGCCAAAGGTGCCTTAGATTGGTATTGAACTTACAGCTGTGACTGTAAAGCAAACTCATTAACCCCATAGCCATGCCTGTGTCTTTGATCAGTGATTTTTAATTAATCAACCTTGATCAAGTGCTTCTTAACCTAACATGTTTTAAATCTCTGAAATTACATGTCCGTACAAGAGTCCAGCGTATTGCTCTGTTTCTTTCTTTTTCTCCCCCCTCCCTTTCTCTTTTTGTTTCAGTAATTAAACTATGACCATGCTGGGGCATTGCCTTGAAGACTTTTTAAGACAAATTGATCCCAGGACTTCTTTTAAAAGCCTGGTACTTTATCGATTTCTTTCTTGCTGAACCACTAAATTATGGAGATGTAAACAAACCAACACCAGTTGTCAAGCACAGGCTGGGGATAAACAAAGACACACAGTCATATAATATATAAAAATATATATATATATATTCTTTTATTCTTTTACTTGTTTCAGTCATTTGACTATGTATGTATGTGTGTGAGTGAGTGTTTGTGTGTCTGTGTTTGTCCACCCACCATCGTTTGACAACCGATGTTGGTGTGTTTACGTCCCCATAACTTAGTGGTTTAGCAACCACATGGTCCCGAGTTCAGTCCCACTGCGTGGCACCTTGGGCAAGTGTCTTCTACTATAGACCTTGGTCAACCAAATCCTTGTGAGTGGATTTGGTAGATGGAAACTGAAAGAAGCCTGTCGTATATATATATATATGTGTGTGAGTGTTTATGTGTCTGTGTTTATCCCTCCACCATCGCTTGACAACCAATGTTGGTGTGTTTACATTCTTGTAAATTAGTGGTTTGGCAAAAAGAGACCGATAGAATAAGTACTAGGCTTACAAAGAATAAATTCTGGGGTCGATTTGTTTAACTAAAAAGGCGGTAATCCGGCACATAAACACTCGCACACACCACACGCACACACACACATATATATATATATATATACGACAGGCTTCTTTCAATTTCCATCTACCAAATCCACTCACAAGGATTTGGTTGACCAAGGTCTATAGTAGAAGACACTTGCCCAAGGTGCCACGCAGTGGGACTGAACTCGGGACCATGTGGTTGCTAAACCGCTAAGTTACGGGGACGTAAACACACCAACATCGGTTGTCAAGCGATGGTGGGGGGGGACAAACACAGACACATAAACACTCACTCACACACATACATACACACACACACAATGGGCTTCTTTCAGTTTCTGTCTCCCAAATTCACTCACAAAGGCTATGGTTAGCCCAAGGCAATAGAAAAAGACACCAAGGTGCCACGTGGTGTGACTGAGCCCAGGACCATATGGTTGGGAAGTGAACTTCTTACCACACAGCCTCAGCTGCACCTTGTTTGTACTTTCTGAAATTTTAAAAGATGAAAAGCTCACAAAGCTGCAGTGAACCCTATAGTGGTGTAGGGTGCCTCTTCTGCAGAATTGGGGGCTGATGGGAAATATTAGGGTTTTCATTTCACTTCTTTTAGAAGCAAGGAGAAGTTCACCCTTGGATTATGCAGATTTGTACTGGGCTGGTTCTACTGATTAATCTATTTCTCTCTCTCTCTCTTTTCAATCAATCAATCAATCAATCTCTCTCTCTCCTTTCCTACTCACCCTCTCTATCCCCTCTCATTCACTCTCTCTCTCTCTCTCTCTCTCTTCTCTTTCTCTCACTCTCTCCCTTCTCTATAGAGATTTGACAATTAATAAAGCCAACATTTTTTTTTTTTACTTGGTTTCAAGTAAATTATTTAAGAAAATAGGGTTAGGGGTTAGCATTGCACAACACCTTCCTCCTTCTCTGTCTGTCTCTTTCTGTCACAAGCACATTCCCCCTCCTCTCTCTCTCTCTCTTTCTCTCTCTCTCTCTAATTATCTCCAGTCTTCTTCCTGTTGCTGCCTCAGTGTCATCTGACTCAGTTTCTACAAGCTGAGATCAATTCTGATTAGTTGCTAAGCTGACAATGTTTGGAGACTGATGCTGGTGGTGGTGGTGGTGGTGGTGTTGACGGCGGCAGCGGTTTGTCGTAGCATTAGTATGATCATTAGCTATGTGTATGTGTGCATGTATCTATATCTCATATCTACTTCCTTATAAGTGTGTGTGTGTGCATATGTGTGTGTCTGTGTTTGTGAGAGAGAGAGAGGGAGAAAGAGAGTTAGACTTAGTGAAAAGAAATAAGTATTGATAGTAAACAAAAGTCGTAAATAACAACAGCAGAAGAAGAAGAAGAACGGTAAAAAAAAAAATATAAGCAAATCCGACCACCTCCACCCATGTCCCAGACTTTTGACCTTGATGGAGGTGAGAGGTTCGGATGTTGTTAGACACACTGCACAAAGCATTCCTGTCCATGTTTTTACTAGAAACACTTCCACAGTTACTAATGAAATACACACTCAGTGTGTGTGTGTGTGTGTGTGTGTGCGTGTGTGTGTGTATGTGTGTGTGTGCGCCACTCCCAAAGTGTTTGGATGTTAAGTTTTACTTCTGTGAAAAAGTTTTTAAATTTCAGAGAAAAAGGCTTCAGCAGAGTTATTAAAGTAATGTGATTGTTTTTTCAAAGTAGTGAATAGGTTAAAAGATGGAAAAGGGAAGTAGATGAGCTGCTGGCAGTGGATAAAACTTAGATGAGAGTGAAGTGGAGAGAGAGAGAGAGAGAGAGAGAGAGTCGGTTGGTCGGTGGGTGTAAGAGGCTATGTGAGGTATGAATTAGTCAGGGGAAAAATTGGTTGATGTAATTGTGTGGTGGGGAAGAAGAGGTGGCTGCATAGCCAGAGTTTACCGAAGTTTTATTTACTTGTGTCTGTGTCTGGTAAACATTCCAAACAGTTTAATTCTATAAACTGATCCTTCAATAAAGCATATATAATGCTCTCTGCTCCTAAAGTGTGAATACTTTGTCTTGTATTTAATAAGTACGCAAGGTGGAAGGTGTTTCACATAACTGAGGACAAAACAAGGAAAAATTTAGAAATGAAACAAAAAACATAAAATCAGCATATTTTAGAAAAAAACACGTAACACACATCTTTAATTAGACTCCTACGAAACAGGCCTTTCAAATATACAGGCCCAGGAGCATCCATGCTACCCTTTATATCCGTGAGCATCTCCCAACAAGTTTTTGGCACTCTGTGGCTGCTAACAAAATCTCTCCCTCCTGCTCTGTCCCAACTACCCACCCACCCACCATGTTGCAGAGTTTCCGTATCAGGAGAGAGCTACACAGCCACATATTGTTGCCAGTCACATGATAGTGTTTGTTGCCAGTCACATGATAATGTTTGTTGTGTGTCACATGATCATGCAGATCTGATTTTTTGCTGACTAGGAACTGCCCTTTCTTCATTACAAAACTTGATATTTTCATCTACCACATGTCTGTTAGTGGACTGTGCCACCCTGAGCTATTTGGGGGGTAAACCCCTATGATCCACTGGGGTTTGTCACTGATGACATCCTGGCCCTACATTATGAATTTGCCAGACCATTGACAATGTTACTCTTTATAAGATGCTGGGGAAAAACCGTCACTCGTGACTTCCATCTCTTGACTCTCAACACACTGACAATCTCTGAGTCACCGTGACTGGCAGCCAGTCATAAGTACCTCATGACTTCCCATTTGCAATGTCTCATTGGACTCTGCCATGTTGGTGCTGCCCATCGCTCTGTGTCTATGTTTGTATACTTGTGTGTGTGTGTGTCCCTCTCCCCTCACTTTCTCCCCCCACCCACCCATATACACCTATTCACAAAACCCATTCATGTCTCTCTTTCTTGCTCTATATACACATTTACATACCATCTATCACTTCAATATGAATACATCATTCAAAATATTGCCAAAATACCGTCTGGCTTTACCTGGGATTTTAACAAAGTATCTGTAGCTTTATGGGGGTATCGACCAACATCCATCCATATCCTCTGAAAAAAGATGAGTTGTGAACATTATTCTCCTGCTTGTATTCTACCTTTACTCTTTATTCTTTTATTTTATTCCTTGCAAACTGTAAATTTTCCCTGTCTAAAATATTCATACCTTGTCTCTGATGATGGAATACCCAGTGCGCTAACCTACCATTTGGGTTGGTGGCACATAAAAAGCACCATCCAATCGTGGTTGATGCCAGCTCGTCTGGCCCCTGCGCCAGTGGCACATAAAAATCACCCACTACACTCTCAGAGTGGTTGGCGTTAGAAACAGCATCCAGCTGTAGAAACACTCCCAGATCAGACTAGGGCCGGTGCAGCATCCTGGCTTCCCAGATCCAAGTTTTGTAATGAAGAAAGGGCAGTTCCTAGTCAGCAAAAATCAGATCTGCATGATCATGTGACACGCAACAAACATTATCATGTGACTGGCAACAATATGTGGCCTTGTAGCTCTCTCCTGTCCAAACCCATGCCAGCATGGAAAACGGACGTTAAACAATGATGATGATGATGGTGTGTGTGTGTAAATATATATATATATATAGTCATCACTATCGTCATCTTTAATGCCCATTTTTCCCTGCTTGGATGGGTCAGACAGAAGTCATTGAAGTAGATTTGCTACAGCCAGATACCCTTCCTGTTGCCAGCCCTCACCTGTTTCTAAGCAAGGTAATATTCCCCCCACCCATACATTTTCCAGAGAAGACTAGAAACAAACATCAATTGTGTGACTGACACTTGTCTATGACCATCATGTGATGTCAAAGAGAAGCTACACACACACACACACACATTTACATATGTATCTATACAGTGGGCTTCTTTCAGTTTCCGTCTACCAAATCCACTCACAAAGCTTTGATCAACCCAGGGCTGTAGTAGTAGGCATTTGCCCGAGGTGCCATGCACTGGGTTTGAACCCATGGCTACATGTTTGGGAAGCAGGCTTCTTAACCACACATCAACATCTACACCTATGTCTGTAGGTATGTGTGCATGCATATATATGTGTGTGTGTGTGTGTGAGGAGCAATGGCCCAGTGGTTAGGGCAGTGGACTTACGGTTGTGGGATCATGATTTCGATTCCCAGACCGGGTGTTGTGAGTATTTATTGAGCGAAAACACTAAAAGCTCCACGCGGCCCCAGCTAGGGGTGGTGGCAAACCCTGCTGTACCCTTTCACCACACCTTTCTCTCCTTCTTCCTGTTTCTGTTGTACCTGTATTTCAAAGGGGCCAGTCTTGTCACACTCTGTGTCACACTGAATCTCTCCGAGAACTATGTTAAGGGTACACGTGTCTGTGGAGTGCTCAGCCACTTGAACATTAATTTCACGAGCAGGCTGTTCTATTGATCGACTCAACTGGAACCCTCATCGTCACATCTGACGGAGTGCCACGATATATGTATACCTGTATATACATATATGTATATATATGTGTGTGTGTGTATATTTATATATACACACACACGCACATTTGATGAGGTTGAGTATATTGTGGCATTTTGTTATTTTTACATTCTGCATTTAAATCTTGTTACCTTTTTATATTTTGGTGGGAGAGGGCTATGAAATATTTATTGATATAGGCACAGACATGGCTGTGTGGTAAGAAGCTTGCTTCCCAACCACTTGGTTCCAGGTTCAGTCCCACTGCATGACATCTTGAGCAAGTGTCTTCTACTATGTCCTGGGATTTAGTGAGCAGATTTGGTAGGCAGAAACTGAAAGAAGCCCATTGTATGTGTATATATGTCTGTCTGTGTTTGTCCCTCCAGCACCACTTGACAACTGGTGCTGGTTTATTTACATCCCCATAACTTAGTGGTTCAGCAAATAACCAATTGAATAAGCACCAGGTTTTAGAAAAGCAAGGAAAAGTAGTGGGGTTGATTCATTCGACTAAAAATTCTTCGAGGCAGTGCCCCAGCTTGGCCACAGTCTGATGACAAACAAGTAAAAGATTAACCTCCAGGGTCTGTTTAATAGATTGCACCATTTCCCAAAATCTTCGACTGCTCCTAGTGAGAGGAAGCAGCACTAATGGGGAATTTCACATTTTGTTGTTCTGTAAAAGGTAAAAAAAAAAAGAGGGACCTTCTGATTATAAATAATAATAATAATAATAATGAAATTATTGTATACAGTGCTCAGGTGCACCACAACTTGTCAGAAAGTGCATATAAAGTACATGCAGTAATGTAAAAATGTCTGGAAAGCGAACAATGTATGAGTCAGATACATGCCTGTGTGTGTATGGAGGGGAGAAAATCGGGTGTAGTGTTGATCAGGTGTAGTAAATGATCCCTTAGAAGAAAGGAGTTCCCAGTGATAATTGAGAGTACCTGAAACTATGAGCCAAAAAAGTGTAGTTTTGTCCAAGAAATGGCCCCACTTCAAATGTTAACATGAAATACAGGGTGTCTCTGATCCCATGACATTATGGTTTTAGTTGAATATTATTATTATTATTATCAGGATTGCCAAATGGAAAAAAAAAAGGAAAAACCATCCATACTCTTGTGTTGTTTGGTTCTCCAAAGTTAGGTAACATCAAACCTTTTATCTTTTGCTTAGTTATTGGACCATGGCCATGCTGGGGAGCTACCTTAGGGGGTTTAGTCAAATCAATCTCAGGATGCTTCCTGACTGGCTCCCGTGCCAGTGGCATGTAAAAGGCACCATTCCAGCGTGGTCATTGCCAGTGCTGCCTGATTGGCCCCTGTGCCAGTGGCACATAAAAAGCACCCACTACACTCTGAGTGGTTGGTGTTAGGAAGGGCATTGCCAGATCAGATTGGAGCCTGGTGCAGCCTCCTGGTTTGCCAGTCCTCAGTCAAACCATCCAACCCATGCCAGCATGGGAAAAATGGTGATGATGATCATGATACTTACCCTATCAGTTGTTTGCTGAAGCACTAAATTATGGGGATGTAAACAAACTAACACCAGTTGTTAAGTGGCAATAGGGGACAAACACAGATGCAAAACACACACACATGTATATATATATAACAGACTTCTTTCAGATTCTGTTTACCAAATCCATTCACAAGGCTTTGGTGAGCTCAATGTTATAGTAAAAGACACCTGCCCAAGGTACCACACAGTGGGACTGAACCCAGAAACATGTGGTTGGGAAGCAAGCTTCTTACCACACGGAAGTCTAATGACTGAAACAAGTAAAGGATAAAAGATTTTTTTTTTAAAGTCATTAGATTTGACAGTAATTTGAATGCTGAAGGGTTAAACCAGTTTATCCAGTCCAAATATTCCACCTGTTTTATGATCACACCAGCCAGATCCAGCCCCTCGCACCTACCCTACAATGTCATTCTAAAAATAAACCTCAGAGCCATGAAATAATTCATGATTAATTCAAAATAATGAGAATAAAAAAAGCATGACATTTTGACCGATTTTTTTTTTTTTTCCTAATTTTTCTTAATCTTTCGCTGCAGATTGTTGTTCCAGCTCTCCCCAGAAAAGCATGGGAAAGGCAGTTACCATTCCGTGCAGATGATGGTATTTTTGAATCGGATTTTATTGAAGAAAGAAGAGAAGGCCTAGAATCATTCATAAACAAGTAAGAATATTCATCTCTTTTTTTTTTTTTTTTTTTTTTTTTTTTTTAGTTGTATGCCACATTTAAGTTATATCCAGCATATTGTCAACATTATTTTCTGTGGCCTTGTCCATATTTTCCTGTTATCGTGAATTAGTTGAACCTGCAATGATATTATCTCGTGCCTTTTATCAGCATCTGTTTTCACCATCACTGCTTTAACATCCACTTTTCCTTGCATGCATGGGTCAGATGGAAATCATATTGAGGTAGATTTTCTACAGCTGGATGCCCTTGCCATTGGCAACCCTTACCTCTTCCCAAGAAAATATTTCCCCATGGCCCATGGCCAGACATGTTCTTGTAGAATATTGGAATGGAATGATGATTCTGCTTATATGACAGTGGCAACAATTTACAACTATCACACTGTGAAGGTAAACAAACAAACACACACATTTGTTTATATGTATGTGTGTGTGTATATATGTGTGTATGTATATATATATATATATATATCTCCAAAAAACAAAGGAAAAAAACAACAACGTGAGGACGTGGTACGTGTAAAGTGTTAGCAGACATTCAAGGAATGAAAGAAAGTTGGTTTTACGTTTCAAGCAAAGCTCTTCTTCAGAAATAGGAGACAGAGGAAAGTCTAATAGAGAAGGAAGACTGAGGAAAAAAAAATTGCCAACAATTCACATGTGGTTACATTTTGAAATGACCAGAAGGGAATATCATCATCATCGTTGTTTAACGTCCGCTTTCCATGCTGGCATGGGTTGGACGATTTGACTGAGGACTGGTGAGCCAGAGGCTGCACCAAGCTCAATCTGATCTGGCAAAGTTTCTATAGCTGGATGCCCTTCCTAACACCAACCACTCCGAGAGTGTAGTGGGTACTTTTACGTGCTACCGGCACAATGGCCAGTCAGGTGGTTCTGGCAACGACCACGCTCAAAAGGTGTTTTTACATGCTACCAGCACGGGAGCCAATCCATAGCCCTGGCAACAATCACGCGTTACACTTGCACAAGTGCCAATCAGGCAGTACTGTCATCGGCGACGTCAGTAATTTGATATATATATAATATATTTCCTTCTCGAGGCATGCCAGGCTCATGAGGGTCAGTTTCCTGGCTTCAGTGTCGTATAAATTCCCCCACCTGGATGAGACGCCAGTCCAGTCACAGGATGACTCACTTTTGCCAGCTGAGTGGACTGGAGCAACATGAAATGAAGTATTTTGCTCAAGAACATAACACATCACCTGGTCCAGGAATTGAAACCACAATCTTATGATCAGGAATCCAACACCTTAACCACTAAGCCAAATGCCTCCACCTCATCATCATCATTTAATGTCCGTTGTCCATACTGGCATGGGTTGGACAGTTTGACTGGGCTGGCATGCTGGAAGGCTACGCCAGGATCCAGTGAATTTGGCATGGTTTTCTACGGCTGGATACCCTTTCTAATGCCAACCACTGCAAGAGTGTAATGGGTGCTTTTACATACCACCAGCGTGAATGCCATTTGCGTGACACTGGTATCTGCTACAAGTGCGATTTTGCTCCGTTTGATGGATCTTCTTCTCAAGCACGACATAATGCCAAAGGTCTCAGTCATTGCCTCTGTAAGGCCCATCCCATGGCACGTAAATAGCACCCACTACACTCTCAGAATGGTTGGCATTAGGAAGGGCATCCAGCTGTAGAAGACATCTTCCCAAATCCTGGCTTCCCAGTCCTCAGTCAAACCATCCAACCCATGCCAGCATGGAAAACGGCGATCCCACCCATGCTTGCATGAAAGGCGGACATTAAACAATGATGATGTTATAAATATTATTTGCATGAGTGTAGATCTGACCCATGCAAGCATGGAAAAGTGGACATTAAATTATGATGATAATGATGGTGATTATAGAAAGAGCTTTTGGCCAATCTGTTTCCATGTGTAAACATCACGATAGTCTTTTATAACCCACAAATCTTTTGAAAAACTGGAATAAGTCTTTTACAGACAGTTTGGAGACTGTTTTTATCTTATATGTTTCCTATTTGGAAATAGATAATAAATATATTTTGCTTTTGAAGTAGGAATCTATATTGATAAACCTGTCACTTATAACTTACTTATAAGTGTTATCATTATACATAAATCCTGGCTCCAGCTACATAAACGCTATAGCGAGAAATATATACTCTGAAATGCTAACGGACATTTTATGCATGCATGTATGTTGAAGATGAACAAATTTGTGTTCCTTTAACTGCTATAAAAAAAATACACAGTTTCATAATTGCAGAAATAAATTTCATTAACAAGTGGAAGAACATGAAGAAAGAGAAAATAATTACTACATTATTTTATTTATGTACATTTAGCATTTGTAGTACAATTGGAAAATAAAGTCATTTTGTTGTAGAGCATTACGACTTAAAATTCACGCCAGCTAATTTTTCATACTAATTACTAGAGTTCACAACAATTCAAATAAGTCTTGTTGGATTTAAGTCATAGACATGGCATAAAAAATAGCCAATATCTCAAGGAGTGAGTATGTTGTGGAGTTTAGTAACATCCTATGATCACTGAGTATTTTCCCAAAAATCTGGGTTTTTATAACTGCTCATATCCGAATTCTAAGAAGCAAAAGTTTGTGTTGTACAGCCAGCTGGAGATGATGTCTTCTGGGGCTAAATTACAGCAACATTTGTCCTAAAGTTTACAATTTGTATATGGGCAGTAATTTTAACCAGTGGGATTACCAATAATCATGCTTGTTCAGGCATTTGAGGTAAACTAAAGGTAAACTAAAGTTTGATTCACTCAATTTTCTTTCTAATGTCATTTCTGTTGTTTCTTGATATCAAAACTGATTTACATTCGTAATTTTTTAATAATAATAATTTTTTTCTTTTGTCTCTTCCAGGGTTGCTGGTCATCCATTAGCACAAAATGAACGTAGCTTGCATATGTTCTTGCAAGAGCCAGCCATTGACAAAAATTATGTTCCAGGAAAAATTCGAACAACATGAAAAATTTAAAATTAAGACACTATATTTTACTGTGACCCAGAAGTTTTTTTCTTTTTCTTTTTTTTTTTTCATTCTTTCTTCCTCTCTCTTTTTTTTTTCCAAGACGCATCTTCTGTGGCATCAGATCACTAAAGTTGGATAAGTGGGAATTCTTTCTCTCTCTTTCTCTTGCTATCTTCCTCCCCCTCTCTCTCTCTCTCATTCTCTCTTTCCCTTCCTCTTCTCGTTATCAGGATGCAATGCCAGTTACTTTTATCACACTCACAGATGTTGCTCTTCATTTTAGTTGTGAAAGTTTTGCCAACATATTTACAAACTTTATAACTTTCTGAAGCATTCAGAATTATTAACTGAAAATACTTTATTATTATTGTTATTATTATTATTATTATTATTATTATTTGGTTCTCTTGCTGGACTGGAATATATCCATAACTCCTAACCTTAAACTTTCCCCTTTCAATCTATTCTCACTTGATTTCTTTTCTCTCATAATTTTCTTTTAGTAATTGTATGACAGCAGTTATACGTATATATATACATACATATATATATATATACACATATACATATATATATATATATACCAGCTGCTGGGCCACTTTTGATTAATGCTTCGTACTGTTCCCTCAATTTAACAATAATATGATTTTTTTAAATGGAGATTATTAAAAAAAAATAAAAATTTAGTTATTTACAAAAAAAAATACATTGTTTACATTGACTTATTGTGCTAAATCATCATCATCATCATCATCATTACTGTTGTTTGTGATTTATTCTTCAATTTGTCCAATTATAATATTTTAATTTCTTTAATTATAAAATCCAGTTTACTGTTTTGTAAAATTGTTTTCAGCCTGTTTGCTTTCCTGTTTAACAAGATAAATTTTAGTTTCTTTGTTTTAATTTACTCCAGAAATGCTAAATTTGTTTAAGGCGGAAGTATGACTGTGTGGTAAGAAGTTTACTTCCGAACCATGCAATTCTAGGTTCAATCCAACCGTGTGGCACCTTGGACAAATGTCTTCTACTATAGCCTTGGGATGACCAAAGCCTTGTGAGTGGATTTGGTAGACAGAAACTGAAAGAAGCCTGTCTGTATATTTGTGTGTGCGTGTGTGTGTCTTTGTGCCTGTGTTTGTCTCCCATCACTGCTTCGCAATTAATGTTGGTGCATTCATGTCCCTGTAACTTAGCGGTTCAGCAAATGAGACTGATAGAATAACTATCAGGCTTAAAAAAGAACAATAAATACTGGGGTTCATTCGTTCGACTAAAAATTCTTCAAGGCATGGCCGCAGTCTAATGACTAAAACGGGTAAAAGATATATATATATATATCTATATACAACTTATAAACAAGGGCAAAAGAAAAAATTTGCAATGCCAAATATGCCGAAAATAGACACATCGTCAATAACCATATAATTCATCACTTTGCTGGAGAATTTCTATTTTGGATATATTTGGGGTACTTAGGTCTGCTCATGACTTAGTGTTTGTTTCTTCCATGAGTATAAGTAAGTATTTCATTTATTTCTTTGCCGCATTTATCACTGACGAAGAGAAGGTTCTTATGAATTAACTCTGAAATCAGGTCCGATATGATAATAACGGAATTTTTTAGAAATTTCTGTCGGCTTTCTTCGAGACGTGTACTTATAGTGACGAATTATATGGTTATTGATGATGTGTCTATTTTCGGCATATTTGGCATTAGAAATTTTTTTCTTTTGCCCTTGTTTATAAGTTGTTTATAAATTTAACCTTTAAAGGTATTTTTTAATATGCAGGCCATTGATAGAATTCTTTTTGAAAAATTTTATCCTATATTAGATATATATATATATATATATATAAATATAATGTTTGCGTGAGCATGTATAGATATATATGTAGTTATTTGTTCATTTTACACCAGTTTTGCATTGTTCTGTGATTTAATCAAATATATTCTTGATGCCTTGTTTTACTGCCAGATGCCCTTCCTGTCACTAACGCATACTTCTTTCTCAAGTAAGGGTTCTCTTATTTTGCACATCTTTGTTGACAGGAAAAATGGCATTAGCAATAGCACTGCTTGTGGCCTGCATACATTGCAAATACACACACACACACACACACACACACATATGACAGGCTTCATTTAGTTGCTATCAAATTCACTTGAAATGATTTGATCTGACTAAAACTATGGTAAACCCAAAACTGTGTGGTTTGGATGTTGGATCTCTTAACCTTTTCCATATTACTAAAAGATTTGGCCAAGGTGGACAGCGGGGACGAATCCAGCTTAGTTAAACCAATGGTGGCACAATGGTGCTTCATCCAATTGTGGATTGTCAACATCAGAATGAAAATAGAAAACATAAATGTTTTTTTTTTTTTCGTTTTTGGATTTGGATTTTATGAGGAAAATAAAAATAAGAAAAAAAGTGGAAATTTTACCGGTGAGTGTGTTACATTATAAGGCACAAAAAGAAAATGACTCTCCCCAGACACAACAGAATAAATGATTATTATTGCACAGAAAAACGACACTGATAATTAATAGAGCGCTAAAAGTTTATCAAAACTGTAATTGTATTGGAGTAAAGATTGTTTGCCAACATAACATGGCAGTCCTGGTTTAGGACGAATGTTGCTGGAATTTAGCCCCAAGAGACATCGTCTCCAGCTGGCTATACGACATGATCTGAGTCCTTATATTTTGAAACAAGTGAATGCACAGATATTGTTTTGAGCTGAGTGTGGGTGCTAGATTCCCTTGTTCCAAAAATATAAGGACACAGATCATGTCGTATAGCCAGTTGGAGACGATGTCTCCTGGGGCTAAATTACAGCAACATTCATCCTAAACCAGGACTGCCATGTTGTGTTGGCAAACAATCTTTACTCCAAAGTACTGTTGCTGAATATCTCTCGTGAGATTTAAAAATAGTAATTTTCTAAGTAATTGTATTATTATTATTCCTCTGAGATCAACTTTGCTTTGCATCCTTTCAGGGGTCAATAATTTAAGTACCATTTGCATACTGGGGTCAATCTAATTGACTGGCTCCCTTCCCCCAAATTTTGGGCCTTGTGCCTGGAGTGGAAAAGAATTGTATTATTATTATTAGTAGTATTAAGGTAGTGATTTGGTTTAATAATTAATTTGCCAGGCAAAATGTTTCAAAGCATTTCTTTCATTTTTATGCTCTGCTGAGTTCAAATGCTGATGGGGTTGATAAAATAAGAACTAGTCAAGCATGGCGATTGATTTAATCAACTTGGCCCCTCTCCCCCAAATTGCTGGCCTTGTGCCAGAATTTGAAACTATTATGATTATTCATCATCATCATCATTATTATTATTATTGGTTTATTATGGTTGTGAGCTGGCAGTCGTCAGCACACTGGAAAAAATGCTTAGAAGCATTTCATCTGTCTTTACATTCTGAGTTCAAATCCTGCGATGGTCGACTTTGTCTTTTGTCCTTTTAGGGTTGATAAATTAAGTACCAGTTATACACTAGTCAGTGTAATTGATTTCTCCCTCCCCTATCAAATTTGCTGGCCTTGTGCCAAAATTTGAAACTTATTATTAGATGCTGACCATTTGATTGGACGAGAAACCTATCACAAATATTGATGAATTTAACTCAATAGGCACCAAAATAACAATGGATGGAGACTGCATTCATTCATGAAATAAATACAAGAATCAGCAAAGCCAATCAATCATTTGTTATGTTAAACTCAATATGGAAATCATCAATTCTCAACAAGAGCATCAAAATATGGTTCTACAAAAACAATATACACACTACCTTCCTCTATGGAGCCAAATATTGCAAAAGTAAAGAAAAGAAATTGGAGAGGTTTCAAAATAAATTTCTATGAAACATTTTGAAGGTCTACTGGCTGAATATAGTCTCGACCAGCCAACTAGTATTCTTGTTTGTGAGAGCAGTTGAGTTTATTTCAGATATTCTCATTTTAAAAAATCATTTCTGGCTAATCGTTAAGAGGACGTTGGTGTTGCCTTGGCAAAGGTTTGTGCTCTCTGAGTGCTCTTATTATTATTATTATTATTAAGGTGCTAAGCTGACAGAATTGTTGGTGCGTCAGACAAGATGCATTGCAGCATTTTTTCTGGCTCTGTACATCCTGAGTTCAAATTCTGCCATGGTTGACTTTGTTTTTCATCCCTTTGGGAGTCAGTAAAATAAAGCATGAGTCAAATATTCTTTTCTACTCTAAGCACAAGGCCTGATATTGTTGGGGAGGGGGCCAGTCGATTAGATCGACCTCAGTATGCAACTGGTACTTAATTTATCAACCCCCAAAAGATGAAAGGCAAAGTCAACCTCACTGGAATTTGAACTCAGAATGTAAAGACAGACGAAATACAACTAAGCATTTCACCCGGGATGCTAATGTTTCTGCTGGCTCGCCTCCTTAAAGCATGAGTCAAATATTGGAGTCAACATAATCAAGTTGCACTCTCCTCTTACTCCACCTTCAAAATTGCTGGCTTTGTTCAAAAATCAGAATTCTTAAGAGAAATTCTTCAAGCACTAAAAATAAAAAAAAGTTGCTAAATTCAGTGGCATGCTGGTTGTTATAGATTGAATTAGTTTGAGTTAGAATTCTTTTTTATCAAGAGAAAAATGGCTGCTAATACAGAACAGCTGTCAATTTTGTGAAGAAATTTATAGACAGTTAATTTCAAACACGCACATACACACACATGCACATTGAGATGTTTTTTAACTGGTTTTTATCTATTTTTATTGTTTAGAAGCTTGAAAGCTTAAAAAAAAAAGCAACTTTCCCACTTTGTGCACTGACAGGATATTTATAACCTGCTGCTTCAGCTGGTTATGAAAGAAATATGTAAGAAAAATCTAATTTTTCCTTGTAATTTAATTTTTTCCAGCTGCACACACACACACACACACACACACATGATAAAAATACCTGTTTTCTTGCATCTTGATAATTAAACTTATTCCGATGCAGACTACTACCAGTCTCAGGGGATTTTGCTTAATCTTAATCCATACAGAATAATAAAATTTAATTTGAATCCTTTAGTTTTCAAATTACTCTGTCAAATATAATTCTTATTCCCATTGTTTTCTATTAATCGTGTGTTATCTTGTAACTTTGAAATTTTAATGTTGTAATTGTTTATTTTTAGAACGACATTGTACAATAGGTGTGAGAGGTCAGATGGGGCCAGTCTGAACATAAATCCGGTAGAAATTCTTGATGTAGTATATGGTCAGTTTAAATGCTAAAGGGTGCAGAGTTTGCAGTTTCTTTTTGTAAATGTTTTTTTTTCCCTTTAAAATAATGTGATTACAAGTTTATTAAATATCCTCTGGTTATTCCAAGTTATTTCTCTTACACTTGTACACGCACCTTTCTCTGTTGTACAAGAACAACGGACACCTGAACAGCTCTCCATCGGTTACAAAGACAACTGTTCCAGTTGATCTGGAACAGCTTGCTCATGAAATTAACTTGCAAGTGGCTGAGCACTCCACAGACATGCGTCCCCTTGATGTAGTTCTCAGGGAGATTCAGTGTGACATGTGACACAGAATGTGACATGGCTGGCCCCTTTGTATTACAGTTACAACTCCTGCCAGTTGGACTGGAGCAACGTGAAATAAAGTGTCTTGCTCAAGGATGCAACACACTGCTGGAGATTGAACTCTCGACCTTACTATTGTGAGCCAAATACTCTTACCACTATGCCATGTGTCTTCACAAGGGACACCTGAAAAACACTCAGCTTCACGACAAGTGATTTGTCTCTGAAGATCTCTGATGGCAATCCCTCATCTATACCGTAACCAAAGTAACACGCCAAACACTAAGATTCCTCATTCTACCCAGAAAATATGCTTCCCTGGTTAGTTGTTGATCTTCTACACGGCCCCACTGCAACCCCGTATTAAGGTATTTCTCACCCATCTATAACCACGCTGCTGTCACACACAAACCTTTGGGACCACATTTAGCTGGTTCTCAACCTTTTTGATATCCCAGTCAGATAAAAAAAAAAACCTGGATTTTTTTTAGGGAGCCAAAAAAAAAATGTAAAAGAAATCAAAGAAAAATTTATATTTATAGAGGGAACACCATTAAGAGCCACACAAGGCCCAGAGATCCACAGTATAAACTCTAAACTTCTCGTGTCATTGCTATATTGATTTTTACTCTGCTCCTCTCAACTAGAAAGCTACATCTATCATCCAGTCTTCAGTCACATCATCATCATCATTGTTTAACGTCCGCTTTCCATGCTAGCATGGGTTGGACGTATGACTGAGAGCTGGCAAACCTGATGGCTGCTCAAGGCTTCAATCTTGATCCGGCAGAGTTTCTACAGCTGGATGCCCTTCCTAATGCCAACCACTCTGAGAGTGTAATAGGTGCACGGGGTCAGTCAGGCGGCACTGGCAACGACCTTGCTCGAATCTTTTACACATGCCACCAGCGCGGGTTCCAGTAAGGCGATGCTGATAACGATCACGCTCGAATGGTGCCTTTTAAGTGCCGCTGGCACCATTGTCTTTTTTTTTTTTGTCATTCTTACTGTATTTCATGTCACAAATCCTGTATTCAATATTTTACCTTAATTGTTCCCTGTCAGAACTGCAACCCTCAAATATCTCTTTGAGCCCCCCACCCTCTTTTTTTCTTTCTTTTCTGCAAAAGTTCAAACTGGTTATCAATCACATTGATCTCATCTGAGGAATGGTTTATCAAAGACATGGACACTGTTTTGTTCTGCTACTAAGTTAATGATAATAACAAGAGCACTCAGAGACCGCAAACCTCTGCCAAGGCAACACCAACATCCTCGCAACAATTAGCCAGAAATGATTTTTAAAATGAGAATATCTGAAATAAACTCAACTGCTCTCACAAACGAGAATACTAAAAATGAACCCGACTGCTCTCAAAAATTAAGTGTAAAAAAAACAGGAAAAATAATCCAGAATCCTTGTCTAATACCGGATCAATCCCAAAATCTAATCAGTTCATGCCAGTCATGAGGCCAAACATCCCTGAAAGTTTTATCTGAATCCATCCTGTGGTTCTTGAGATATCTTGTCCATAGACAAACAAAGATGGCTGAAAACAATACCTCCGCCTTTGCTAAGGCAGAGGTAATAATGGTTTCTAAATTAGGTTCACAGCAACCAGCAGTTTTGAGCAGAGATGTTAGTCAGTACTTTATATCATTGATCCTGAAAGGATGAAAGGTAAAGTCTACCTTGGCAGCATTTAAATGCAGAACACAGACAGACAAAATGCTTCTAAGAATTTTCTCTTGTACAATAACAATGCTACCGGCTGAAAGTCCTTTAATAATCCTTTCTACCATAGGCACATGACCCTGAAATTGTGAGAGGAGGTGGGGATGGGGTCGGTTGATTATCTTGGGTCCCAGTATGCAACTGGTATTTTATTTATCAGCCTGAAAGGGAAGTGAAAATTGAGCCTCTGCAGAGTTTGAATTCAGATCATAAAGATGGATGTAATTCCACAAAGCATTTTACAAACTCACCACCTTAATAATGACAATAAGGATGCTTCTACAGGCACAAGACCGGAATTTTGAGTGGGAGGGCTAGTTGATTATATTGACTCCAGTGCTTAACCAACATTTTATCAGCCCTGAAAGGATGAGGGGCAAAGATGATTTGGGTGGTATTTGAACTCAGGGCATTTTGTCTGGTGTGCTATAACTCAGCTTGCCACCTTAATTGATGATAATAAATCTCTCTTTTCTAGGCACAAGCCCTGAAATTTCGGGGCAGACAGGGAGTCAATTAGATCAACCCCAGTACTCAACTAGTACTTAATTTATCAACTCCAAAAGGATGAAAAGTAAAGTCAACCTTGGTGGAATTTGAACTCAGAATGTAGCGGCAGACAAAATACTGCTAAGCATTTCACTCAGTGTGCTAACGATTCTGCCAGCTCGCTACCTTGATAATAATAATAGTGATAACGGTTTCAAATTCTGATGCAAGGCCAGCAACAAGGGGAGTGGCTAGGTTAATTACATCGATTCCCAGTGCTCAACTGGTACTTACTTTGTCTATCCTAAAAGGATGAAAAGTCAAGTTAACCTTGGCAGAATTTGAACTCAGAATGTAAAGGTTAGATGAAATGCTACTAAGCATTTTACCCAGCATGCTAATGGTTCTGCCAGCTCAGCCCTTAATAATCCTTTTTGTTATGGGCACAAGGCCTGAAATTTAGGGGAGGAGTATGGTCGATTACATCGACCCCAGTGTTTCACTGATACTTAATTTATCGACCCCGAAAGGATGAAAGGTAAAATCAACCTTGGCAGCATTTGAACTCAGAACATAAAGTCAGAAGAAATTCCCCCTAACATTTTGTCCAGTGCAGTAACAATTCTGCCAGCTTGCCCTCATCATCATCATTTAACGTCCGTTTTCCATGCTGGCATGGGTTAGACGGATTGACTCAGATCTGGAAAGCCAGCGGCTGCACCAGGTTCCAATCTGATCTGGCAAAGTTTTTACAGCTAGATGCCCTTCTTAACGCCAACCACACTCTGAGAGTGTAGTGGGTCCTTTTTGCGTGCCACTGGTACAGGAGCCAGTCAGGTGGGCCTGGCATTGATTACATTTAAATAGTGCTTCCTACTTGTCAACGGCATGGAGCCAGTCAGGGGCTACTGGCATTGGCCACGTTCAGATGGTGCTTTTTACGTGCCACCAACACTGAAGCCAGTCGTGGGTCCCTGGCATCGATCACATTGTCACTTTAATAATAATACTAATAATGTTTTTTTTATTAACCATAAGGGCCAAAAATAATAATAATAGTGTTGGTGGTTTCTGATTTGTGCACAAAGTGAGCAATTTTGAGGGGCGGGTGTTGGTACCATTCTGCACAATACTTGACTGGTACTTTATCTTGTTGACCCCAAAAGGGTGAAAGGCAAGGTTGGCCTTGGTGTGGTTTGAACTCTGAACCTAATTTGTCCGAATAAATCCTGCTAGGCATTTTCCTCCAATGTTCCATTGTTTCTTTCAACTTGCCACCTTTAGCTAAATAACAGTTCTTGATTTAAGCATAAAGTCAGTAATTTCATGGGGAGCCATTAGTCAATGCCATCAATCACAGTATTTGACTGATGCTATGTGTTATGGGCCCCAAAGGATGAAAGGCAAATTTTGATAATACTTTCTTATTTTGGCACAAGGCCAGCAATCTTGAGGGGCACGGAAGTTGATTACTTTCCCACCAATGCCCAACTGACCCTTATTTATTCAAATCCAATAAAGATGAAAGGCAAAGTGAATGTGAGCGGAATTTGAATTCAGAGCGCCCCACTGGCTCCTGTATTTCACCTGTTGCTACTTTCTGAGTTCAAATACCGCCTAGGTCGACTTTGCTTTTAATCCTTTTGGGGTCAATTAAAGAAGTGACAGTTACGCACTGGGTTTGATGTAATCGACTTAATCCCTTCCCCCAAATGTGAGGCCTTGTGCTTCCGGTAGAAAGGATTATTATTATTATTATTATTATTATTATTATAGACATCACACAGTATATGATATTGTGAGGTTGTTGATTGAAGATATCATATCTACCGGGGGTTTGTACTGTTTGTCACGTCACAACAAGGACCTCAGATAGACAGTACTTTACGCAATATGCGTGCAGTTCCAAATAATGCTGACTTTTGCATTACATCTAGAGTATCACTAAGATTTTCAGATGTTTCTTTCACATTGGGTGGCATTGAACCCAATTCTCTGATGACAATAGGGATAACCTTATAGCTGCCACATCTTAGCGATCTCAATTCTCAGGTCTCCATATTTATCAATCTTTTTCTCTTTCTTTCATGATGATATGTTGATCTCTTGGCGCTGCCATATCAATTATTAGGCACTCTTGTTTGTCCCTCCTAAAGGTTACTATACCCTGCCTTCGGTGTTCTAACACATTGTCTGTATAGAAATTAAAGTCCCATTAGATTTTTGGCTTCCCTTTTCGTCCATTACTCTTGTGCTTCCAGGAGAAAGGTTTGTTTATTATTATTATTGACAGTTTCCTCCAGTAACAGCTGTGTCTTTACTTATTGTCATCTAATGACCTGCTAAATTAAAGTAGAACCAGTTTGTCAGCCAGGCTAATTTTCTCCTTTGTATTGAATATTGAATTACCCATACAGCCATCTGTGTTGGCACTTTAACCTCGTAGCTTTTATGTTTCATCGATGTTAGAAATGAATAATTAATACTCCTGTTTACTCTCTAAATAACGGCTTGAGAAATACGGCTAATCTTGACTGACTACTCAAATGTCTCCACATCTGGCTTTTATTTAAGTTTTTAATTTCACTCAATCACTCACATACCTATTCAGTGCTTGATCTATTTTCTGTTTACGCAATGATTTAGTGACTGTGAGGTGTTAACTGGAAACGATGTTATAAACAGAAGCTCGGCCTTTGTCACAGCTGATGTCGGGTGGAGCCGGACAAGGGACATAACTCTACATATTTCAGCTTTTGTTAACCACTTTTGTTAACCCCGGTAGATATGAGAAAGAAGAGGACGCAGCGGTGGTAGTGGTGGTGGCGGCGGCGGTGGTGGTAGTAGTAGTGGTGGTGGTGGTGGTAGCAGTAGTAGTAGTAGTGGTGGTGATGGCGGTGGTAGTGATGGTAATGGCGGCGGCGGTGGTGGTGGTAGTAGTAGTAGTGGTAGTGGTGGTGGTGGTGGTGGTTTTGATGGTAACTACGGTGCAGGGTTTTTGGTGGTGGACCTGTTTTCATCCCTGTTTACAACAATGTGAAGGTAGTGGTAATCCTTCGGCATCGGCAGACGACGTCATTCGCCCACAAAAAAATCTTCCTTCATGACATAAAGAGGGTGAAGGTGAACGTCGTTGTCTCCTCGCACCATCACTCTCGAGACCAATACCGAAAGAAGATAACTACAGTAAGATTACATCTATGCTATGCTAATAGTAACAAAAAAAATAATAAAAGATACTTGTACAGTGGATATGTTTACATTTTGTTAACAGAATTCTGTCTAGTCAACAAATGATTTCACATTGGCTTTGTATGTCTACGAAATCTTTTTGCTTAGGAAATGACACCTTTGATATTCACTCTCAGTTTACCCATCAACAAACCAATATCATCATCGTTTAACGTCCGCTTTCCATGCTGGCATGGGTTGGACGGTTTGACTGAGGACTGACAAGCGAGAAGGCTGCATCAGGCTCAATCTGGTCTGGCAAAGTTTCTATACCTGGATGCCCTTCCTAATGCCAACCACTCTAGGAGTGTAGTGGGTCCTTTTTATGTGCCACCGGCACAGGAGCCAGTCAGGTGGGCCTAGCATCAATCATGTTTGGATAGTGCTTTCTACGTGCCAATAGCATGGGAGCCAGTCAAGGGGTATAGGTATTGGCCACGTTCAGATGGTGCTTTTTATGTGCCACCAGCACAGAAGCCAGTCAAGGGTCCCTGGCATCAATCATGTTGCCACTTTAATAATCACAATAATAATAATGATAATAATCATTTCTTTATTAACCACAAGAGCCGAAAATAATAATAATAATGTTGGCAGTTTCTGATTTGTGCACAAAGTGAGCAATTTTGAGGGGGGGGTGTTGGTACCATTCTGCACAGTACTTGACTGGTACTTTAAATTGTTGACGTACCACTAGCACGAGGGCCAGTCAGGCGGTTCTGGTAATGACCATCCTCACACTCAAAAGGTGTTTCTATGTGCTACCTGCACAGGAGCCAGTCAGGCAGCACTGGCAACGACCATGCTAGAATGTTGTTTTTTCACGTGCCACCGGCACATGTGCCGGTAAGGCGACGCTGGCGACAATCATGCTCAAATGGTGCTTTTCACATGTCACCAGCATGGGAGCCAATCCCTGGCCCTGACAATGATCATGCTCGGATGTGCTTTTAACATTCCACTGGCACGAATGCCAAACAGGCAGTACTGCCATCAGCCACATCAGCGAAAGTTCCGTTCGATAATTAGACCAATAAATACATTCGAATATACAATCAAAGGTACAGAGATTAGTGGTCGAGAGGTGTTGCCTTCATGGTTATAAGATTGTGGTTTTGTGTCCTGGACCAGGTGATGCATGTGTTCTTGAGCAAAGCGCTGCATTTCATGCTGTTCCACTCAGCTGTGAAGGAGTTAACAGGGTGATGGACTAGCATCTCATCCAGGTGGTGACTAGCTTGGATCTCACCATTTCATCATCATTGTTATTATTTCCACGTTTCTATGTTTTCATGGATCAGGTGGAATTTGTTGGGTTAGATTTTCTATGGCTGAATGCATCTACTCCTCCGCTGCCAGTCCTCACCTGTTTCCAAGCAAGGTAACATTTCGTCATGACCAAATATGCTTTCTTGGAGGATTAGTAATGAGGTACACCGCTTGCATGACGGTGACACTCCTTTACAATGATCACTCAAAGCCAAGGCAAGGGGACAGTAATAAATCCCCTCAAACCATCCAGTCCATGCCAACACGGACGGTGTTTGAGGATTCCTTTCAGTTTCCATCTTCCAAACCCAATTACAAGGCCCTAGTAGAAGGCACTTGCTTGACATACCATACAGTGGGACTGAACCTGGAACCACATGACTAGGAAGAAAACTTTCTCATCAGACAGCCACACTTCTGACATGTGTAAAGAAGTGCCCCCACTCTAACTGTGGAGGGAACCTGTGGAAGAGGTAGACCCAGGAAGACATGGGATGAGGTGGTGAAGCATGATTTTAAAATGTTGGGCCTCATGGAGATGATGACAAGTGAGTGAGACCCGGGACCCTTGGTGATATGCTGTGCATGAGAAGACTCACAAAGTCAAGTGAAATTATGTCTGATACTGGTGTCACGTAACTGGCACCTGTGCCAGTAGAATGTAAAGGCACCTATGATGGTGGCACATAAAAACACTCATGTTGGTGGCACATGAAAAGCAACCATTACACTCTTGGAGTGTTTGGTGTCAGGAAGGGCATCCAGCCATAGAAACCATGCCAAATCAGACTTCAGCTCTCTGGTTTACCAGTTCCAGCATTGGTCTTTGTCAGAAAGAGGAGAAAGGAAAGGTCCTGGGAAAGAAAAAAAAGTCCAGTAAGAGCAAGTGTGGCTGTGAGGTTAGAAGTTTACTTCCTAACCATATGGTTCTAGGTTCAATTCCACTGCATAGGGCCAATCAAAGACAAGTCTTGTGTGTGGAATACATGGAAACTGAAAGAAGCCTGTCATAGATATGTGTGTGTGTCACTGTCATCTTGCCTTGACATCACATGATAGTCATGAGTGAGTGTAACCATCATGTGAGCAGTGTGCCTTGTGTCCAATCTTCCAAGACATGTTTCATGATGGGGAAATATTACCTTTGCTAGAAACATGTGAAGGTCAGCAACAGGAACCAATAAAGAATCTGGTTCAGCAAATTCCATCCAACCCATGCCAGCATGGAAAAGTGGATATTAAAGCAGTGGTGGTGATGATGATGATATATAAGTAGAGACAGACAGACAGACAGACATTTACAGGTATAACAAATGTATTTATATGAAGAGTTACATACACAATTCACAAGATGCAATCAAGTCTAATCATGATTAGATCATGGAATTCATATACATTCCTTATGTGTTTATCTGTCCTTCCACTTCCAAACTTGCTCAATAATGATTGTTTTTTTTAACTGACTGTCTACCTCTGGATTACCTGAACCTGGTGTAAACACACAACCAAACCTATAATAACATAAACTGTAAGGGCAGTGGATAGAGTAGAACCTTCAGCAGAGAAAAGACCACAAGCTAAATATCACCTCCAGCCCCACCAAGTACCATTTGATTAATCTGATCAGATCTGAGATTGGTCAGGTGAGCAAGCACATTCTCAGGAAGATCAATGATGATTCAAGGAAATTATCTTGTGTCTCCCCATGGCAAATTGCAAAAAAAAAATGTAATTTCATGATTTAAGGTCAACCAGGGTAGAGGTAAGTCAAGGGTCACCCAATTCAATAAAGTGGAATTTTATCCATTTGTATCAAGAGGGCTGTTACATAAAGGACTTATTTTACTAGAGAACTTACCAACATTTGTGTTAGGGCTTTGCATGTAATAATGCATACCAGAAAATCTCACCTCTTCAATGAATGTTGAATTTGAGTCAAACAAACAAACTCAGAAGTTGCCATCAGTGTCATGACAGCAACCTCCAGCAACACACATATCTGCAATTTTATAACATTTTTATATTACACACCTGAGATTCGAAATTTAATTCAACTCACTTTAGTTATTGGACACATAAGCTTAAAAAAGACCTAATTCAGACCCTTAAATCACCTAAAGTTCAAACCTAAATTGTAGTTAATTTTTTATAGATAACATATGATTTATGTTATGCAGCATGGAATTTTGTCAGTGAACAGGTCATGATCTCAAAGCGATGAAAATATTTTGGCAAATTAAATTTAAATGTTGAAGTGAATCTAATGGATTTTATATGTTTCTTAAATGGCTTATAAACACATTCCACACTGCAATTGTTTTCATTCCAGCACATGATCTCAGATCAGGTCACTTGCTATGCAAGTACATCTCCGTAAAGATAACATAAGATTTAGACACAAGTTCATAAAGGCTCCCCACTGTAAAACCAAATATGAAGCTGTCATACATCAACACAGCTTCCAGCCACCTGTTTATATTGTTTGAAAACTTTGGAATGGGTGTCAACAGGTGGTTTTGAAGCCACCAATGTGGATGTCTTCAATACAGCAGCATCCTACTACAATGAGGCTTTCACTTCAGTAGATTTAAGGACCACATTATTTACAAGCAGCAAGGTAACCACAACAGTGCTGGTGCCATGGAATGCACCAAATACTCCCTAAATGAAGGGTAATTGATTCTAACAGAAACAATACAGGGTTTGAGAGAGTTTTTTAGTCGTGCTGATGACATGGCAACCTCCATGGTGCTGGTGCCAATGAATAATAAATGCAATACACCCTGTAAAGCAGTAGGTGTTAGGAAGGGCATCCTTGCTGTAGAAACTAAGCCCCCCAAAACGGAGATATTGGAGAAAGGTGTGGACCTTAGATATGTTGAGTTCTGTTGAACCATCCAACCCATGCTACTATGAAAGATAGGCATCAAATGATGATGATGAAGATATATATATATAATTGTTAAAGAGGTCCAACCATGCTAGCAAAGAAAACAGATGATGATGATGATGATAAACATTAATACAAGGCAAACATTATTATTATTATTGGAAAAAAATTCAAAGTCTTACTGCTGTTTCTGGGATATCCCCGAGCATGGGATATTCCATCATCAGAGACAAATAGGGAGAAATGAGAAGGCTATAGATTAATGAGATGATGACATAGACGAAAGGAGTAAAAGAATAAGGAGATAGAAAGAAAGAAGGAAAAAAGAAGCATAAAAGTTCATAGTTCACTTTCCGATGTTGTAGAAACAAGAGCATGAGCAATCCTGCAGAGGTCCATGAGCGTAAGTCCTTACATGCAATCCTACATAGATCCATGTGAGTTAAAATCCTGAAATAGCAGACATCCACTGCATCGGAAATCTGCAATGGCTCCATAACTACCGTCTCGGCTTTTACCTTGGAGTCCCAGTAATCCGTTACAGCTCTTACTTAGCATACCTAATCGTTTAGATCACCTGTGAACTAAACCCCCATACTTTATATATACGAGGGGCGTTCAATAAGTAATGCCCCTGACCCACTTCCCATAGCATTAGAGCAACGAAACTTGGCACAGTTATTAGTCTTTTTCTACATAGGAACCACCCAGAGTTACGCATTTCTCACATTGTTTGATGCAGCTCTGGAGACCGTTTTTGTAGAAGACCCCAGCTTGGTCCTCCAACCACGACGTGACTTCAAAAATCAAGGCTGCATCATCTGGGAAACGTTTTCCTTTCAAAAACTTCATGGCTGAGAAGAGGTGAAAATCAGAGGGTGCAAGGTCAGGAGAGTAGGGGGGATGGGGGATGAGTTCATAGCTGCACGCCTGTGCTTCTGATCTGGCGACACGCGAGTTGTGAACCGGAGCGTTGTCCTGCAAGAGGAGGATGCCTTTGCTGATCTTGCCCTGCCTCTTGATTTTGATAGCTTCTCTTAATTTCCTCAAAAGTGAAGCATAATAGGCTCCTGTAATTGTGGCACCCTTTGCCAGGAAATCTGTCATCAGTACTCCGTCCTTGTCCCAGAAGACTGTGAGCATGACCTTGCTGCACCCTTGCCTTCTTTGGAGGAGGTGAGTCACAGTGTGTCCACTGCATTGACTGGGCTTTGGTCTCTGGATCATAGTGATGGACCCAGGTTTCATCCTGTGTAAACAGTCTTTTGAAAAATTTTGACTCATCTTCTTGGCACATCTCCAAATTCATCCTCGAGCAATCGACACGTTCTTGCTTCTGGAAAGATGTGAGCAACCAGGGAATCCATCTGGCAGACACCTTTTGCATATGCAAATGGTCATGAATGATAGTTTCCACAGACCCGGTACTAATCTTGACCTCATGGGCTATTTGGCCAATAGTTATGCGTCGATCTTCCAAAATGGCAGCCTCAACATGACGGACAGATGCCTCATCAATGGCAGAAGGGGCCGACCAGATCTGGGAGCTGTTTCCACAGAGTTCCGACCATGTTTGAATTCACGATGCCAGCGTTTTACAAGGTCATATGATGGGGCATCATCACCATAAGTTACTTTCATTTCATCAAAAGTCTCCCATGGTGTGCGTTCTTTCAATTACAAAAACCGGATCACTGCTCGACACTCAACAGGCTCCATTTCACACTTGACTCAGTTCAAACACCTATAAATCAGAAACCACAATTAGTTCAGAGCTGTAATTTGTCACTTAATCTATAAAGATATAAATAATTGTACATGCAAAATTTCAGCTAGATCAATCAACTGCAAGTGGGTCAGGAGCATTACTTATATGTGTGTGTGTAGAGGCGCAATGGCCCAGTGGTTAGGGCATTGGACTCGCAGTCGTAGGATCGCAGTTTCGATTCCCAGACCAGGCGTTGTCAGTGTTTATTGAGTGAAAACAGCTAAAGCTCCACGAGGCTCCGGCAAAGGGTGGTGGTGATCCCTGCTGTACTCTTTCACCACAACTTTCTCTCACTCTTTCTTCTGCTGGTCTGCTCACTCAACCAGCGGGGTGGCATGATTTGAAGACTAAAACAATGCAAAGCGCATTGTGACCAGCGATGTGTAGCAACATCTGATAGCCTGGGTGGTCACGATGATATATATATATATACACACACACACACACATATGTATGGGGCAGTACTAACTGGACACAAACAGGGACTTGATCAATCATGGCTGAGTCACTTAACTGAGGGTGTCTGGTGTAGAAAAATTTGTAACACCTAATGACTTCAAGAAACATTACTGACGATATGTACGTGTGAACCCCTTTATGGATGTGAAACTATTGGTCCCTCTTTGACCAGACTTAACTCCTTACAAATACATTAAAGCTCGACACTTTGGAGTGTGGTTCTTTTTCGGATATGATACACTGACGATTGTATATACAGGGTTGGCCAAAAGTTACCTGAGAAGGAATCAAAATTCCATAAATACTCTCTGTAATTCTGTATTGACTCAAATGGAAAAATGTGTCACTCAAGAAGGACTTCAGTTTGAACAATTTTCATGATGTTTTGTATTTAGATGCTTTTATTAAATTCATTCACTTGTTAAACATAAATAAATCTTGGAATTAAATAGTTTTGATTTACTGTCAGGTGACTTTTGGCCAATCCTGTATATATATATACATATATATATATATATATATATATATCATTATTATCATCATCGTTTAACGTCCGTTTTCCATGCTAGCATGGGTTGGACGGTTCGACCGGGGTCTGGGAAGCCAGGAGGCTGCACCAGGCTCCAGTCTGATCTGGCAGTGTTTCTACAGCTGGATGCCCTTCCTAATGCCAACCACTCCATTAGTGTAGTTATATATATACATTTATGTATGTATGTGTGTATGTATGTATGCATATGTGTACATGTGCAGACATATGCATGCAATGCAGTGTATCACCAAAGTCCTTCAAACTCCAGACAGACTGCTTTCTGATATCTATTTCTCTTCTTTATATGCTCTGGATAAATTCTTGTCCAAAAGGACAAGGGAAGCAACTATGAAATCCAAATTAGGAGAAAAATTGAATTATGAGATGAAGGGTCGGCACGTATTGTTTTCTGTATTATCAATATTAGTATTTGTATATATTAAAGAATTTATATCAGGAGTTTCAATCCAGTTTTTAGCCTTCATAGAAATAACCAACATTGTCGCTTCTATCTAATCCTCCTCAACCTATCAGAAATAGCAGTTTCATCTCTACTAAACCATATCTTGAGATATTCAATGCATAACGTAGTCTGAAATAAGCTGTTTGAAATAATGGCACGATGGCCTCAGTTTGAGCACCTTGGACTATGACTGACCTGGAGTTTAACAATAGCAGCACTAATAAATTCACCTTTAAAATAATCTAAAACAAAAACTGTATTATGATAAAGGAAATGAAAAAATTAATTAAAAAATATTCAAATGTAAGTTCAAAATATGTTATAGAAGAAATTAGTTAAGCTGTATCGGGAATTTCGAAGCCCTACATTAGTTACTAGAGATAATAGCCAAATTATCCTCAAATGACACACTGTCATCTTTCAGAAAGACAGGAAACATTACATAATGTAGTCTTAAAAGACGTTGTTCTGATTGGAATGTCTGAGATCATAGGCGCGTGGTAGCCAAAATTGACCTAGGGTTAAACAACTTCGTTATTACCAACAGTTAGCTCCCTTGACAAAGTAGAGTTATGTAGTTTCGTATATATTGGATTTTATAAAACTTCATTATTGGAAAATATTTGCTATAAAATAATTGATAGAATATTCGCTAATGATTTTTTAAAAGGTACATAAATGTGTAATGCTTTGAGTACGTTGTTTCTTTTTCTGTGGTACTAATGTACGGGTTAACCATGCCGGTGGTATTGGTGCCAAGATGGCGGCAGTTGTAAATAGTGACAACTTCAGCGACGAAGAATGGCTTGTGTTGAGGGCCCAGAGCTGCATCAAAACAGACACATATGCTGCCAAAGCATGGATGATCACAGCCAGAAGTTTATTCCCGAAAAACTTCAACATACAGGTAAACACATTAGCTACATTACCCTCATCTAGTGTCTTCATTGGAAGATCCTGCTGGTTAAGAAAGAACTTGATGCGGGCTTAAATTCCAGACAAATGACGATCCGGTTTCGATTCTCAACTGGAATTGCTCCTTGTGTGTTCTTACGAGCAGTACTTAGGAAAAACACAAATGTTGTAAATTGTCTTTATAATTTTCCCCCTTTTGATTTAATATAAAAATAATCTCTATTGACAGATATTGTGTAAAAAAATACAAGTGCTTTCTACACATAACAACAAAGAATTTTCACGATGAAATGAGTTTGGAAAATTACTCCGTGTGTTGATAATTATTGTTCTTTCTGATTAATTCTAGTCTTCTATTTGAAACTAATCAAATAAAGGAGAGCACGCTTCATCCAGGAACTATTATCTGCACGTTCCAGTTCTGTTAGAGTATATTTTGGGTCACTAATATATATTTTTAGAACCCGTGCACGAATTAAAAGGCCGCTAAAGGTGTTTTTAACTTTTCTAAACGTGTTTTTACACTCATCTAATTACATTGTTCGGGGTCCCTAATTGTGCAGTAAAATCTTTTAAATATGTTATTAAGACCCATTAAAATGCATTGTTAAGGTCCCTCAATTTATTGTCAATGTCCCTTAAATTTGCTGCTAGAACCCATAACTGCTTTTAGAGGCTCCCTAAATGTTCGTTTAGCACCCTATAAATGTTCCTTGGCTCCTATCAAAAAGTTCCGAGGTTCCTACTTATTTGTGATATATTAAAGAAACAAGCCAATGAAGAAGCAACTACATAAGCACTCGAACTGCTAGAAATAGCAACCA
Organism: Octopus sinensis; assembly: GCF_006345805.1. NCBI lineage: Eukaryota > Metazoa > Mollusca > Cephalopoda > Octopoda > Octopodidae > Octopus > Octopus sinensis. The sequence continues at coordinate 88,541,689 of NC_043005.1, read as the reverse complement.
AATGCCACCTTACTGTTTAGAAATATACAGCTTTTGTTTCAATTCTTAAAATAATGAAGAATTTAGAACTCTAATTTTGTCGTTATCAAGCTGGTATTTGGAACAAACTAACGCGAAATTTTGATGGAAAATTTTTATTTAGATAATTTTAAAACAAGAAGTTTGTATCACAGATTTAGGGATAGTATTAGTGTGTTGGTTCTAAAATGGATAAAATGTGAAAATACATTGGATAATACAGTCTCAAAAAGATGAGATAGCCATGGTTGGAACGCCTTTGATAATAGGTCTACTTTTTCAGTTGGGAATAAATGACCCAGTAGCATATTGTCTTGTTTCTGTCATTAAACTGCGGCCATGCTGGAACATTACCTTGAAGAATTTTTTTGGTTGAATACATCAACCCCAGTCGTTATTTCACCGATTTCTTTTGCTAAATTGCTAAGCTACAGGAATGTAAACACACCAACACCAGTAGTGGGGGATTGCTGCATGCACACACACATACGTAAATATATATGGGGTTGGTTATTTAATCTCATCTCTGAGCTGGAAAAGTTGACCTATTATCAAAGGCTTTCCAGCCATAGCTATGTCGTCTTTTCTAGACTATGTTATCCATATATATATATATATATATATATATTTGTCTTGAGAAATAACATGGTGCTTATAGCATGGTTGGACCCATTAACTTAAAACCATCCTCCTGCAAGGCCCTGTAATTTCAATCCAAATTTCTTATGTTATAACATTTAATCCAATGTCTCGTTATCTTATTCTTCAACTGTAATTTTAAGAAAATGAAAATAATTTACTTTAACATTTTCTTAAAGCTGTTTAATATTTTAATTAATTTATTAATTTCTTTTCCAGTTTGAAGCTTATATGTTGGAAAAATCTGGAAAGAATGTCAGTGAAGCCGCCCAGATGCTTTCAGAAATGTATGAAAACTAATTTTTACAATATTTCATTTCCATTTATACTTTTCTTGTCAAAAACTTTATTTTCATTCCCATTGCTTCATCTTCATCACTTTCTGTTTCTTTTTATCTGTTAAAAAACCATAGAAACGATAAATTGTTTTGCTTTAACCTTTCAACATTCAGATTTCTCTGTCAAATGTGATGCTTAGTTATTTATTTCAAATAAAGTGAGTTCACAGCTGTAACCTACACCAGTGTCGCATAACCAGCTCACTCAAAAGTACCTTGGAACGTAAGGCGACATGCCATGTTTGAAGAGACCTATTGAGTCAAGTACATCAACATCAAAATCAAATCAAATGGAAATTGTAGTTGTGACCCCTGTGCTGGTGGCACATAAAAAGCACCATCCAAAGGTGACCAGTGCCCGTGGCGCTTTGACTGGCTTTTGTGCCAGTGGTACGTAAAATGCATCATCCGATCGTGGTCGATGCCAGCCTCCTCTGGCCCCTGTGCCAGTGGCACATAAAAAGCACTCACTACATTCTCGGAGCGGTTGGCATTAGGAAGAGTATCCAGCTGTAATAACATTGCCAGATCAGACTGGGGCCTGGTGCAGCCTCCTGGCTTCCCAGACCCCAGTCGAACCATCCAACCCATGCCACCATGGAAAACGGACGTTAATCAATGATGATGATGATGAATCTTGTAGCATTGAGATTTCAGTGATGTGAGTGTTTATTTTTAGTTAGACATTGTAAGGTTAGTGTGAGAGGCCAGATATGGCTAGTTTAGATGCTAAAGGGGTAGTCTTAGTATGTAATTGAAGATGATATTGGTAGACCTAACGGACTGACTGATTTAATATGACTGCTGGGTCCTCATATGGCTTTCGTTGCAAGCATTTGAGCCAAGCCCTTATTCAACCAAAATCTGGCTGCAGATGTTTTGACTGGACATTGGTCTTCTCAGTCTCACCAGTGTAGAAGGGTCTGATAAGGTCATTATTAACCCACCTTGGCCATCATGAAGAACCTCGACCGTTTTGCTTTTTCCTGTGAGTTGCAGACATGGCTGTGTGGTTAAGAATTTTGCTTCCCAATTGCATGGTTTCAGGTTTGGTCCCTTTGTGTGGCACCTTGGACAAGTGTCTTCCACTGCATAATGGGGGCTGACCAAAACCTTGTGAGTAGATTTGGTAGATGGAAACTGAGCGGAGCCGGTGAGGGTTGGTGCCAGGAAGGGTGTCAAGCTATAGAAAATTTGTCTCAATGACACATGCAATCTTGGAAAAATAGACATTAAAATGATGATAATGTTGATGTTAAGAATTCCACACTTCAGAACCAGGCCTTCTTGTACCACATTGCTTTTCTTAATCATCATCGTCATCGTTTAACGTCCACTTTCCATGCTGGCATGGGTTGGATGGTTTGACTGATGACTGGCAAGCCAGGAGGCTGCATCAGGCTCCAATCTGATCTGGTAAGGTTTCTACAGCTGGATGCCCTTCCTAAACCCAAACTCTCCAAAAGTATTGTGAGTGCATTTTACATGCCACCAGCACAAGGGCCAGTCAGGCAGTACTGGCATCGATCACGCTTGAATGGTGCTTTTTACATGTCAGGCAGCACTGGCAATGACCCATGCTTGAATAGTGCTTTTTATGTGCCACCGGAACGGGAGCCAGTCAGGCATCACTGGCAACAGCCACACTCGAATGGTGCTTTTTACATGCCAATCTTAATATTATACATTACTTCAATTCATTAGTTGCCCAGTGGTCTGGTGGTTAGAGTGTTGCACTCGTGATTGCAAGATTGTGCTTTCAATTCTTGGACATGTTGGTATCACATAAAAAGTACCTGTGCAAGTGCCACTTATAAAGCACCCAGTACACTCTGTAAAGTGATTGTCATTAGGAAGGGCATCCAGCCATGGAAACCATGCCAGAACAGGCAGTTGGTGCCAGCTTTCCGACATGCCAGCACCTGTTAAATCATCCTACCCATGCCAGCTGGGAAAAACAGACATTAAATAATGATGATGATGATGGGGTAGTACATTGTGCTCTTGTGCAGAACCCTCCATTTCAGGTTGTTGTGGTTCACTCACCTTTAAATGTGTTTGAATGAACTGGAGTCCCATTCTGTGAGAGATGTTGCAATCTCAGTTACTTTTACACCCTGGAGACTGGGTCACTGGACCTGTGAGTTGTTGGACTTGAGACAGTAATGTCCAGTCTCAGAGGGCCAGCAAAGGTCATGGGCACTGCCCCTTCCTACAGTCTTAAGTTAGAAAAATAAAATAAAAGGCCCACAATCACAAAAGTAGATTTTGTTTTTATTAACAACATTTTTAAAAGAAAGGAAAACATATAAAAAACATAAAAGATCAAATTGAGGAAAAAACCCCATAACTACCTCACCAAGGGAACAAAAAAAATAATAAAAAGGGGTGGTTAAGCAGCAGGAGATGGGAGAGGGAGGGAGTAACAGGTTTTACATTTCGGACCAAATGGTGTATTTAGCTGTGCCTTGTGGTCATGACTGCAAAAGCATTGCCTTGGAGAATGGCCAGCAACACTCATTGCAACAGCCACCCCACTTTGTGGGGCTCATCTCTTAGATGTGCCACAGTTACCGTGATTGTGTGGAGGAAATTGGCAGTGCATTGTGCAAGAGCACCTGAAGTCTCTGTTTGTGGGAGGCATACAGGGAATTAAAATCAAAGCCTGTATTTGACTGTTTCTGATTTTCCTTGAATTCCACCCCAGAAGGATGAAAAACAAAATCAACCTTAGCAAGATGTGAACTCATAACATTTCACATATGTAATCTGGCACAGCATCATTTTTACCACTCACCATCAGGCTGAGGAAGACATAGGACTCGACTGCTGTTCTATTTCATTGACCTCGAAATGATGAAAAGCAAGGATGCCTTTGGTGGAATTTGAACTCCAAATATAAAGAACCAAAAGAAATTTCACTAATCATTTTATCCAGTGCTCAAATGATTCTGCCATCTTACTGGCTTAAGGGGCCTAAATAATGTTTCCAAAGTGTGACACAGGGCCAGCAGTTTTTGTAGAGGAGGGGGGAAGTTGATTACAAACGGTTCTTATTTTATTGACCTGAAAGGATGAAATGCAAAGTCAATCTCAGTGGAAATTGAACTCAGAACATAAAGTCAGACAAAATGCTGCTCAGCATGCTAAAAGTTCTGTCATCTCACTATGTTAAGATGCCTAAACAATAGTAATCATCATCATCATCATCATACGTCCATTGTCCATGCTGGCATGGGTTGGATGGTTTGACCAGGCTGGCATGCTGGAAGGCTGTACCAGATTCCAGTCTGATTTGGTGTGGTTTTCTATGGCTGAACACCCTTCTTAATGCTAACCACTCCGAGAGTGTAATGGGTGCTTTTACGTACCACCAGCACAGGTGCCATTTGCACAACACCAGGGTTTTTTTACGTGCCATGGGCATGGCACTGGTACCTGCCACAGCTACGATTTTGCTAGGCTTGATGGGTCTTCTTTTCAAGCATGACATAATGCCAAAGGTCTCAGTCATTGCCTCAATAGAAAGGCAATGAGATGCTAGAATCATTACTACCCAGAGCAAAATGGTTAGCAGCGATTTTTTTCTGGCTCTTGAAGTTCTGAGTTCAAATTCCACCAACATCAACCTTGCCTTTCACCCTTTTGGGGTCAATAAAATAAGTTCCAAGCAGGCCTTGTGTCTATAATAGACAAGATTATTGCTTTTCAGTAAATAATTATAAAGGTATCATTTATTATTTAGAATTTTTTAATTCTCAGATTCCTATATTTTAATCTTTTAGTGTTCCCTCTGTCAAATGTAATATTTATTCACATTCTTTTGAATTAATAATGCTTTATCTCACAGCTTTGAGGTTTTGATAAAGTGATTGCTGACTTTTAGAATGACATTGTCAGATAAGTGGGAGAAGCCAGATCAAGCCCATTTAAACATAAAACAGCTAGAATATGTTGGCTGGATATGGTTGGTTTTAATGCCAAAGGGTTAGAAAATGTATTGAAGAAAATTACTATTTTTAAATCTCACAACATGAGATATTCAGCAACAGTACTTTGGGGTAAAGATTATTTGCTGACATAACATGGCAGTCCCGGTTTTGGATGAATGTTGCTGTAATTTAGCCCCAGGAGACATCATCTCCAGCTGGCTATATAACACGATCTGTGTCCTTATATTTTCAAACAAGGGAATCTAGCACCCCTACTCAGCTCAAAACAATATCTGTGTATTGCAATTTCTGGGTTATTTCTCTTCATCAGCACAGACTGCTTTCTGGGGCTAAATTACAGCAACATTAGTCCTAAATCAGGGCTGCCATGTTATGTTGGCAAACAATGTTTACTACAAAATATATTGAAATTGTTACAATTTGATTGTTCATCTGTTTTTAAAATTTGCAGGTTTCAAAATTTCCCCCATGAGCCCAACCTTTGGGCTGAATTGCAATCAATGTTAGAAGCTATGCAATCAGATAACGTTGATTCAAAGTCTCAGTTACTCACAGGTATTTCGTTTATTTTTGTTCTTGTGGTTTTCATTATTGTCATCATCATCATCATTTAACGTTCGTTTTCCATGCTGGCATGTGTTGGACGGTTTGAATGAGGACTGGCAAGCCAGAAGGCTGCACCAGACTTCAATCTGATCTAGCAAGGTTCAAGGTTTCTACAGCTGGATGCCCTTCTAACACCAACCACTCTGAGAGTGTAGTGGGTGCTTTTTACATGCCACCAGCATGGAGGTCAGTCAGGTAGCACTGGCATCGACCATGCTCAAATGGTTTTTTTTATGTGCCACCAGCATGAGAGCCAATCCGGTGGTACTGGCATCGGCCATGCTTGAATGGTGCTTTTTACATGCCTCTGGCATGGGAGCCAGTCAGGCGGCACTGGTATCTTGTTTTATATTACAATTGAGGAAAGAACGACATTGTTGCTTGCAGGTATCCAATGTGTCAAGCGCTGGCTCGTTATGGGTCTTTTAGCAAGAGTGAGAGTAAAGAATTATCCATAACTCATTGTCATCGTTGTCATTTAACATCCACTTTTCCATGCGCACATGGGTCAGAAGAATTTTCTACTTGTGCCAGTGCCACGTAAAAAGCATCTGTACCGATGCCACATTAAAAGCCCCTCTGTTGGTACTATGTCAAAAGCACTGGTACTGGTGCCATGCAAAAAGCATCCAGTACACTCTGTAAAGTGGTTGGCATTGTCTGCCAAAACAAACAATGGAACCTGGTATGACTCTCAGTCTTGCCAACTCCTGTCAAAACCGTCCAATCCATGCCAGCAGGGAAAACAGAGCTTAAATGATGATGATGATAGGGCAAATGTTAGCTATTTCTCCACAGACTGAAAAAAATGATGAACAACCTTAATCGATTTTCAAACCTTATTGGGTTCTCATCAGAAGCATCTACATCATTCTGACAGACTCCAGAGAAACAAAGCCAAACTTTATATACTCAACAAATACTGCGGTTACGCTATGAAGGAGTCCCTAATTTGCATACCGAAAGTGTTTAACTCTCTATAAATACCAGCGACCTGTCAACAGAGATCTTAGTCCACACAGTATCAAAGTATGGTATAATAAATATGTAACATATGGTATAATTCATCATCTTTTCAGTCTGCAGAGAAATGGCTAAAATTTTCCCTGTTTATAATTATACCATATGGTATTGATAGAGTATTAAACACTTTCAGTATGCAAATGAAGGACCCCCTTCATAGAGTAACTGCTGCATTTGTTGAGTATATAAATAGTTTGGCTGCTTGTTTCTCTGGAAATTATCAAAGTGATGAGAATCGACTAAGGTTGTTCATCATTTTTTCAGTCTGTGGAGAAATGGTTAAAATTTGCCCTGCTTATAATTATACCATATGTTACATATAAGATAGACTTCTTTAATTTCCAGTTACCAATTTCATTCATAAGGCTTAATGTTGCCATGAGGCTTTTGTAGAAGATACTTGCATAACCTGCTAGAAATAACAGCTGAATCTCATGCACATCTCACCATTTTGTCATTAAAGTCTTAAAATGTCTTCCTATTTCACAGACATATTTGCTGCCGTGCCAACAAATGTCCAGTGTGGAATGTTGCTGTGTATGGCAAAGAAAATAAGTGATATTCTTGAGCAATGCCGACTTCTGCTTTTGGCCATGAGGAAATTCCCAAATCTAGTTACGGAACAAGGGGTACGTATCTAGATTTTGTTGTTTTGTTTTACTGATGGGCGTGCACTGTGCACCCATGTGTGTGGTTAAGACATTTGTAATACATAATGAATGTGTTTTAGTGGGGTGGATACAAAAATCTCATTACCGTTCTTGTTGCATGGTAGAGGCACATGGCTTAGTGGTTAGGGTGTTGCATTCTTAATTGTAAGATTGTGGTTTCAGTTCCTAGACGTGGCAGTGCATTGTGTTCTTGAGAAAAACACTTGATTTCATGTTGCTATTGTCCACTCAGCTGGCAAAAATTAATAATCTTGCAACACCAAATATATACGTTTTTATATTACTTTTATGGCTGTTGCATTGAGTGTTGCTGGCCATTCTCCAAGGCAATGCTTTTGCAATCATGACCACAAGGTACAGCTAAATACACCATTTGGTCCGAAATGTAAAACCTGTTACTCCCTCCCTCTCCCATCTCCTGCTGCTTAATTCCCCTCCCCCCCTTTTTTTTTCCTTGTTTCCTTGGTGAGGTAGTTATGGGTTTTTTTCCTCAATTGGATCTTTCATGTTTTTAATATGTTTTCCTTTCTTTTAAAAATGTTGTTAATAAAAACAAAATCTACTTTTGTGATTGTGGGCCTTTTATTTTATTTTTCTAACTTAAGACTGTAGGAAGGGGCAGTGCCTATGACCTTTGCTGGCCCTCTGAGACTGGACATTACTGTCTCAAGTCCAACAACTCACAGGTCCAGTGACCCAGTCTCCAGGGTGTAAAAGTAACTGAGATTGCAACGTCTCTCACAGAATGGGACTCCAGTTCATTCAAACACATTTTGCAATTTACTTAATCATTGGTATATTATTGTTATTTTAATTTTAATATTTCTATTATATGTAATTTTCTAGATGGTGTAATTTAATTGTTCATTTTGAATTGATAAAAGGTGTTTTTTTCTAATTTATATATATATATTATATTTTGTGAAATTTGATTTAGTATTTCTAAATTGAATTTTTCCCTGTAAGTTAGGAATAATATTCCCTCATAATTATTATATATATACGCCAGAGAAACCAGGAAACTAGCCCTATGCTCCTTATGGAATAATGTGGGCTAACTAAGAAATGCTTGATTAATTAGTAACTACATCATCATCATCATCATGATTTAAAGTCGATTTCCCATGCTGGCATGGGTCAGATGTTCAACAGGAGTTGGTGAACCATAAAGAGTATGCAAAGCACTGATGTCAGATTTGGCATGGTTTCTATGGCCAGATGCTTTTCCTAACAACAACCACTTTGCAGAGTGTTACTGGTTTCTTTTTATGTGCCACTGGCTCGTGTAAGGTCACCAAGTAACTGGCAAAACTACACCCTTCAGCTGAGGGAGGTGGCTTAATGCCAAATGATGAAAGATTAAAGTATCATAGAGGGACAGAAACAGACATTTTGCTGTAGAGGAAATGCATTTTGACTTAATCCTATCTTCTCACAACTGAAATCTCTGGAATTCCTACTCTTTTCCTCTGTTTTCCAACACATCAAGGCTATACAAAGAACATGCTTACATTTTTTATTTCACTGACATTGAGGCTTTGTACTGCTTAGATTTATTTCATTTCTACCAATAAATCTAATTAGAATTTCCATTAAAAAGAATTACCTATTATAAGATTTATATTCTTGCCACATAGCGTCCATGCTGGAGTCACATAAGAAGCATCTGTGCCAGGGCTACACAAGAAACACCTGGCTTGGGTGCCACACATAAAGCACCTGTACTGATGCCAAGTAGAGAACACCCATTGCACTTTGTAAAGTGGTTGGCATTTGGAAGGGCAGACAACTGGAGCCTAGGCAGCTCCTTTGGCTGGCCAGTTCCTGTTAAACTGTCCAACCCATGCCAGCAAGGGAAACAGATATTAAATGATGATGATGATGATCATGATAAGTATATCACTGAAATTGCCAATTGTGAGTCGCACATAAATACAATAACTTAGAATTTATCCAGCAGGATTACTTCAGTCTCTCAACATCTAGCATCAAACCACTCCTCCTCCTCCTCTCAAATATTCCTCTCATTTAGTTGAGGTGGGAGTGGCTTTTTCTGTTTTCCTCTTCCCTGTTCGTTTTTTTCTTCGTCTTGCAAGTTACCTGACGACCTCACTGGATAGGTGGCATAAAGAAAGTACTCAGTATGCACTGGCTGGCATTAGACAAGGGCATCTGGTCAAAGAAACCATGATATAGGAGCTCAACATATGCTCCAGAGCTTGCTGGTCGCTGTCAAACCATCCAACCCATGCCAGCATGGAAAACCAGTTGTTGAATAATGATGATACGGTGACTGTCAGGGGGTAATTAACTCAGGTGGATTAGATTCAGTGGAGTTGTTGTTCTCATTACGTATCATCTAGATCCGATGTGCTTGCTCTCCCTGTGGGGCATTTGTCAAATCTGCAAGCTAGATTTTTGGGCCACAAATAGAAGCATTACTTTACCTGCTGGAATGTTAGGGCTGACTCTTGGATGTGGTTTGCGTTCATGAGGGATGTGGTGAACTCATTGGTTGGAGCTGGCTCAACCCATCTCTCGGATGAAGGCCACCACAAATCCAAGTAAGTAATAAGAGGGTGAACATGGTTGATACCAGTCAGCCAGCACTGGCCATGCTTGAATAGTGCTTTCTACACGCCACCAGCACGGAAGCCAGTCAGGCTGTGCTGGCACCAACCATGTTTGAATGATGCTTTTTACATGCCACCGGCACATGAGCCAGTCATGCGGCACTGGCATTGACTGTTTGAACGGTACTTTTTATGTGCCACCGGCACGGGACCATTCTGCCAACACAGGCAACAAACACGCTCAAATGGTGTGTTTTACGTGCCACCGGCATGGGAGCCAGTCAGCCGGCACTGGCAACAATCATGCTTGAATGGTGCTTTTTACCTGCCACCATATCTATAAGGTGTTTGATGGCCATCAATGAGTTTAGGAATGAAGTAGGTGAAGGGTATTTATTGGTGTCATTTGCACCTTTGGGGTGACATTTTAACTTCTGTCCTCAGAAATTGAAACTTCTGTCTTGTTTTTTCTTTTCTTTTTTTTTTGGTTTCTTTTACTCTGCAGTTGACATTAATAGAAACTTTGATCTTGTCAGAATCAATCACAAACGTACCCTCACCTGTTAATTGTTACAGGAAATTGTTAGGTAAGTCAAACTTCTTAATTATTGTCAGTGTTGTTGTTGTTGCTATTATTATTATTGTTGTTGTTATTGTTACTACTACTACTACTACTACATAAGGTGACAAGCTAGCAGAATCTTTAGCATGCTGGACAAGATGCTTAATGGCATTTCATCCATTAATCACTCCTTGTCAAAGGTCTTATCTTTTGTAGCTGATATTTTCTTCACTTGAGAACAGGTTACAAAAGTGTTCTGAGTTCAAATGCTGCTGCGGTCGACTTTGTTACAATAGGGTTTAAAACAGCTGAGCCAATGAGAGAGTCATTACCTGGTCACTTCCCTTGCTAGAAATGACAACCAAGTCTCCTTCAAATCATACACTGTTATCATTTTCATCATTTCACATCCATCTTCCATGCTGGCATGGATTGGACAGTTTGACAGGAGCTGGCAAGACTAGAGAGCTGCCACAGTTTCCAATTGTCTGTTTCAGCATGATTTCTATGGCTGTATGCCCTTCCTAATGCCAACCACTTTACAAGTGGCACCAGCTCTGACAAGGTCTGTTATGGTATGGCTTTCTGAAACAAAGATACATTACATTATTTACATTTGACGGATATTTGTCATCATCTTGTTTGTTGTTAGCACGACATTTCGGCTGATATACCCTCCAGGCTTCATCAGGTGTCTTGGGGAAATTTCGAACAAGATGAGGACAAATATCTGTCAAATGTAAATAATGAACAGACCAATGATCTAAAGCATTCCAAATGTGATCATCAAATGTAAATAATGTACATAATTCCTCATTTCTTAGATATAGAACTATAAAGATACATTAGTCTGAATCTTTTGAAGAATTAGTGAAGAAATCTCAGATGTGGCAGTAACTCCTAGAATTGGAAGGTCTTGAAGTGAAGGTAGCAGCAGAAACTAAAGTTTTAGTAAAAACAAAGCCAGGATTTTATGGTGTGAAGTCATCATGTCCAGCATAATGTAAAGAAGTGGGAGTTGCATAAAGTGTCTCCAATATAAACCATGATGAAGGGTACAGAAGAAGAATAAGAGGTGGTGGAGTGGCTTTGTAGGTTGGCTGGCAGGGAAGGTCTTCTTGTGTGATATCTTTTGAAGAATAGTCAGGAACTCACATGGACTAATGGTTAGGGTACTCGGCTCATGACAGTCATGTCATGGGTTCGATTCCCAGCAGTAGATTGTGTCCCTCAGCAAGATGCTTTATTTCATGTTGCTGCAGTCCACTCAGTTGGGGATAAAATGAGTTGTACCTGTAATTCAGAAGGGCCCAGCCCTTGTCATATTCTGTGTCATGCTGAATCTCCCCCAGGTCTATGTTAAGAGTATGTGTGTTTGTGGAGTACTCAGCCACTTGCAAGTTGATTTCATGAGCTGACCAGCTGATCGGTTTCACTGATTGCAACAACTGTAACACTTGTCACCGTAACCAACAAAGTTCCAGTTATGAAGAATGGTCAGCAAAAACACTGCCATCATCATTTTAACACTTACTAGCACTATGACCCAGCAAAGTGTTAGTGCATGCATATACAGCTGCATGCGTGCGCACATACACGCGAGTACTGTCCAAAACTCTGACCAATCACATACAGCTAGCTGGCATTCAATTGGCGTATCAACTTTCGGGCATTTTGATTGGGTTTTGGATAGAAAATTCACAAAAAAGTGACTTCTATTGATTTTTAATGGCTTTGCGGGGTGACTGGGGAAATGTAAAGATGTGCACGACCACCCTTGGACGGTTTTGAATGACCATAGAAAGTGCGAGCCCTCTAACGGAAAAATTGTGGATTTGTATAAAGGACACACACACAGACATTTTGCCGTTTATATATAGAGATATGCATGGTGTTTTCAATGCCAACAATATTTTATTTCTGGTTCTTTCTTTCATTCTGTTATTCGTTTATCCATCCTTGTCTCTAAAATAACTAATAACGATGCAGCATGTTTGAATTATTTTCCCTTTTCTGTTCTTCATTTCAGTATGTGATGTGTTGCCGTTGGTTCTTCAGAAATGCCGGGTGTCTTTTACATCAGCAGACCTCTACACATGGATGCAAAAAGCAATACAATTTTATATTTCATACGTCACACAACCACCAAGCCCTTTAGAATGTAGTACGGCTCCATCCTCATCAGGTGAGAAGAAATTTTTCTCTTTTAATTTCACAGCAATGGAATGAGAGATTTGGTAGAGCATCAGAGAAAATGCCCAGCAGCTTTTGTTTCTGCTCTTTACATTCATCATCATTTAACGTTCGTTTTCCATGCTGGTGTGGGTTGGATGGTTTGACAGGAGTCACACCAGGTTTCTTAGTCTGTTTTGACTTGGTTTCTACAGCTGGATGCCCTTCCTAACGCCAACCACTTTACCGAGTAGACTGGACTGAGTAAATTTTATTGTGTTATTAGGAATTTGATTGACAGGACCGAACTAGCTTCTCTTCTCTCTGTCACTTGACAATCATCAGAATTGCTGCCCGCCTTCATGAGTTACTTCCCTTGTAGTTCATGGAGTTTTCATTCCTCTCCATATTTCATCATTGTCTTCTCCTCTTCTTTCTCCTGCTTCTGCCCATCGTAGGTCAACATGTTGCATATTCTTGTTTAGTAACCATCGCAGGCAGGTTCACATGTGAGCTACATGGCCTGCTCCTGATCTGCTGCAAGTGAAACTACTTGACGCAACGGAGAAGTGCCGCCTCTCATGTGTCCTGTCATAGTCTCTCTGTTGTTTCTCCTAAATGGCTGGAATTATGAGCTTCAGTGATCGGTGCCATTCATCCTGCTACAGGGTCTTCTCCTGGGTGTCAAGGGAAGATGCTGGAGTTCTTCGTATATCTATTCAGTACATCTGGCCACCACAGCTCCGCCTGCTCTGATCCAGTTCAGCATAGGAAGCTGCCTTTGGGAGCCTGCTGCCCTCCATCCGGCAAACAGATGCTTATTGACTTACTGCTGCTCTCCTTGGTGACTTAACTTTGCTGTGGCTCACAGACAACACAATCCCTCCATGCAGATTCTTCTTCAGAGTTACTGCTCCCCTGGATGGGTTGCTATCACTGCAGCTTGCAGAGCTCACCTTTTCTCTATGGCTATAAAGATTAAGATGTGGTGTGAAAGTACTCAATACATGTGGGAGAATTTATATCTTTTATCTTTTACTTGTCTCAATCATTACACTGGGGCCATGCTGGGGCAACACCCTGAAGAATTCTAGTCAAACCAAACGACTCCAGAACTTATTTCATTTTAAGCCTGGAACTTATTCTGTCAGCTCCTTTTGCTGAACTGCTAAGTTATGAGGATGTAAACACACCAACCCTGGTTATCAAGAATGGTGGGGGACAAACAGTCACGCAGGCATTCTCACGCATGCACATACATGATGGGCTTCTTTTAGTTTCCATCCTGCAGATGCATTCACAAGGCTTTTGTTGGCCCAAAGCTATAGTAGAAGACACCCAAGATGCCATGTAGTGGGACTGAACCCAGAACCATATGGCTGAGAAGCAAACTTCTTACCACACAGCCATATTTATAATGTGACCATGCCAGCCTAGTGGTCACGGTGTTGTAGTCACGAGATAGGAAGGTCATGGTTTCGATTCCCAGACCAGCTGTACATTGTATTCTTCAGCAAGTCCCTTCATTTTATGTTGCTCCTATCCACTAAGCTGTAAATATGTAACCCTGCAATGGACTCCTGTCCCATTCAGAATGAAAATATTGTGATCTCGGTCCCTTGGCCACTTTGGAAACCCAGTAACCAGTTCTGTGTATCCTAGGACTTGAAGAGATATTTGTGTGCTACCATTACTCTTCTCACCAAGTTGTCAGAACCCAATGCAGTGGTTATCAGACTTGTTAATATTCTGGCCAGATCCAAAACCTGGATTTTTTTAGGGGGCTACATTAAAAAAAGTAAAACACTAATAAATAAAGAAAAATTTGTAGTAAAGATTGTTTGCCAACATAACATGGCAGTCCTGGTTGAGGACAAATGTTGCTGTAATTTAGCCCCAGGAGACATTGTCTCCAGCTGGCTATACGACATGATCTGTGTCCTTATATTTTCATACAAGGGAATCTAGCATCCCCACTCAGCTCAAAACAATATCTGTGTATCACGATTTCTGGGTTATTTCTCTTCATCAGCACAGAATAATTGTTCGGCTAGAGGTGGCGCTGTCTAATTCCCGTTCGAAATATATAGTTTTCAAAGTGACAATATAAGAACACAGATCATGTCGTATAGCCAGCTGGAGACAATGTCTCCTGGGGCTAAATTACAGCAACATTTGTCCTAAACCAGGACTGCCATGTTATGTTGGCAACCAATCTTTACTCCAAAGTACTGTTGCTGAATATCTCTCGTGAAATTTTAAAAATAGTAATTTTCTAAAGAAAAATTTGTTATATTTATGGTGGGAAGACCGTCAGGGGCTGCCACAAGGATGATTGTGGGCTGCTCGAGGGCCTGGGAGCCATGGTTGAGAACTGCTAGCCCAACATATAGCATTTTATTCTTTCTGTAAAACATTGTAAAAATGCTGTCACTCCTTGTGGAGATTTGAAGAGTTTTGTCTTATGCAGTTTTTATTTCCTTTTTTAGATATTTTGTCACCAACCAAGCAGTGTATGAAGAAATATCCATTAATTGTTGGTTTGCAAGAAAAAGAAAGTCAGGTTTCTGATCCGTGGGGAAGTCTCTTCAAACTGATCCAGCAAATATCAGTTTTACTCAAATGGGATATTGACCCAGATTTTTTTTCTAAACCCAGGTTAGTACAGACGTCATCATCATCATCGTCTTCATCATTATATTGTTTGCTTTTCCAGGCTTGCATGGGCTGGACAGAGTTTATTGAGGCAGGTTTTTCCAAGTTGGATGCCCTTCCTCTCACCGACCCTCACCTCTTTCCAAACAAGGTTATATTCCCCCCCACCCCCACAGCTGGAGATGCTTTTGCAGGATATTGCAAAGGATAAGAGCATGATTCTCATTTACAACTGCTGTGCACTGTCAAAATTACGTCTAAATTAAACAAAAATGAAAACAACACTGACATCTCATTTTAACAGATCTATTTACCAAAATTACATAAAAATATCTTGAAATACTAAAGAGTAAATTTATTCAATACAATCACCATCGGTTTCAACCATGGACTGCAGTTCTTCTGGATGGTCTCTTTGTTTTTTAAGTTGGTGAATTCTGCTATAATCCTTGCCTTCAGTTCATCTTTGGTGTTACAAGGAATTTTTATTGCTCTCTCACTCAACTGCACCCCACATAATAATCTAGGGGGTTGCAGTCTGGGGAGTTAGGGGTGATGTGGTGGCAGGAATTGTCTGACATCCAAGACTTGGTCCTCCTGCTTGTGTGGCATGAGGCAGAGTCGTGTTACCAGATATAGGGTCTTCCAGCAGCCACCCTCTTGACCCAGGGCAGCACTATCTCCTTCAAGCACTTGATGTAGGCCTTCATGTTGAGTCTGAGGCCACGTGGGAATATGAATGCAGGCATAATGTCTCTTTCTGAATCCTCTACACTATCCTCAGATTGATACCCAAACACTCTGAAATGTTTGTATTGGAACTTTTGGCATGAATGCCAAGCAGTACAGCATGTTGTTTCCTAATTTCTGGCAGACTGAATTACATCAGGGTGCTGTTTTTTTCACAGACAGTGCCCAACTGACCCTACTGTACTGTGTACTTGACAAAATCAAAAACAGTGTTCATGCACGAAATTAAAAATTTTAAATGCTGACAATTTACCCATCACTCCCTGTATACACACAAACACACACACACGTATTAAGAAAAAGGAGGCAGTCAGAATTTTGGACAATTCTTTATTAGCGCTTTCGTTTGTTTAACCAAACTCTTCAAGAAACATTGAACAAAAATAAGCTTTGGTTCAGTTTTTCAGTTAAACGAACGAAAGTGCTAATGAAGAATTATCCAAAATTCTGCCTCCTTTTTCTTAATATATATGTGTGTGTATGTGAGTGTGTGTGTCTGTATGTGTGAGCGTGTGTGTTTGTGTCTGTGTTTGTACCCCATCACCACTGCTTTCCAACTGGTATCGGTATCCCCATAACTTACTGGTTCAGCAAAAAAAGAGACCGATAACTGTCAGTACCAGACTTAGAAAATGGTAAATTCTGGGATTGCTTCATTTGTCTGAAATTCCTTCACAGCAGTGCCCCAGCATGGCCACATGACTGCAACAAGTAAGAAATAAAACAAATATATAATTTTTCATTATCCCATTCATTCCTGATACAATCACAACAAACATTAAGTCAATAGGCTGGACAGAAAACAGTTGCATCTAATTATTCTTTGGCCGTAATTATTCTTTGGTCATAATTATTTTTGGCCGTAATTATTCTTTGGCCATAATTATTCTTTAGTTGTAATTATTCTTTGGTCGTAATTATTCTTTGGTCATAATTATTCTTTGGCCATAATTATTCTTTGGTCGTAATTATTCTTTGGCCATAATTATTCTTTGGTCGTAATTATTCTTTGGCCGTAATTATTCTTTGGCCATAATTATTCTTTAGTTGTAATTATTCTTTGGTCGTAATTATTCTTTGGTCATAATTATTCTTTGGCCATAATTATTCTTTGGCCATAATTATTCTTTGGTCGTAATTATTCTTTAGCCGTAATTATTCTTTGGTCGTAATTATTCTTTGGTCGTAATTATTCTTTGGACGTAATTATTCTTTGGTCATAATTATTCTTTGGCCATAATTATTCTTTGGTTGTAATTATTCTTTGGACGTAATTATTCTTTGGTCATAATTATTCTTTGGTCATAATTATTCTTTGGTCGTAATTATTTTTTGGCCATAATTATTCTTTGGTTGTAATTATTCTTTGGGCGTAATTATTCTTTGGTCATAATTATTCTTTGGCCATAATTATTCTTTGGTTGTAATTATTCTTTAGCCGTAATTATTCTTTGGTCATAATTATTCTTTGGCCGTAATTATTCTTTGGTCATAATTATTCTTTGGCCGTAATTATTCTTTGGTTGTAATTATTCTTTGGACGTAATTATTCTTTAGCTGTAATTATTCTTTGGTCATAATTATTCTTTGGCTGTAATTATTCTTTGGTTGTAATTATTCTTTGGACGTAATTATTCTTTAGACGTAATTATTCTTTGGTCGTAATTATTCTTTGGCCGTAATTATTCTTTGGTCATAATTATTCTTTGGGCGTAATTATTCTTTGGCCATAATTATTCTTTGGCCATAATTATTCTTTGGTCGTAATTATTCTTTAGCCGTAATTATTCTTTGGTCGTAATTATTCTTTGGTCATAATTATTCTTTGGCTGTAATTATTCTTTGGTTGTAATTATTCTTTGGACGTAATTATTCTTTAGACGTAATTATTCTTTGGTCGTAATTATTCTTTGGCCGTAATTATTCTTTGGTCATAATTATTCTTTGGGCGTAATTATTCTTTGGTCATAATTATTCTTTGGCCATAATTATTCTTTGGACGTAATTATTATTTGGCCGTAATTATTCTTTGGTCGTAATTATTCTTTGGTTGTAATTATTCTTTGGCCGTAATTATTCTTTGGCCGTAATTATTCTTTGGTTGTAATTATTCTTTGGCCGTAATTATTCTTTGGCCGTAATTATTCTTTGGCCGTAATTATTCTTTGGCCGTAATTATTCTTTAGCCGTAATTATTCTTTAGCCGTAATTATTCTTTGGCCGTAATTATTCTTTAGCCGTAATTATTCTTTAGCCATTATTATTCTTTGGCCGTAATTATTCTTTGGCCGTAATTATTCTTTGGCCATAATTATTCTTTGGTTGTAATTATTCTTTGGTCGTAATTATTCTTTGGTCATAATTATTCTTTGGCCGTAATTATTCTTTGGTCATAAATATTCTTTGGTCGTAATTATTCTTTGGACGTAATTATTCTTTGGACGTAATTATTCTTTGGACGTAATTATTGTTTGGTCATAATTATTCTTTGGCCGTAATTATTCTTTGGCCGTAATTATTCTTTGGCCGTAATTATTCTTTGGCCGTAATTATTCTTTGGCCGTAATTATTCTTTAGCCATAATTATTCTTTGGACGTAATTATTCTTTGGACGTAATTATTCTTTGGACGTAATTATTCTTTGGCCGTAATTATTCTTTGGTCGTAATTATTCTTTGGACGTAATTATTCTTTGGACGTAATTATTCTTTGGTCTTAATTATTCTTTGGACGTAATTATTCTTTGGCCGTAATTATTCTTTGGCCGTAATTATTCTTTGGACGTAATTATTCTTTGGCCGTAATTATTCTTTGGCCGTAATTATTCTTTGGCCGTAATTATTCTTTGGTTGTAATTATTCTTTGGTCGTAATTATTCTTTGGCCGTAATTATTCTTTGGTTGTAATTATTCTTTGGTCGTAATTATTCTTTGGCCGTAATTATTCTTTGGACGTAATTATTCTTTGGTCATAAATATTCTTTGGTCGTAATTATTCTTTGGCCGTAATTATTCTTTGGCCGTAATTATTCTTTGGACGTAATTATTCTTTGGACGTAATTATTCTTTGGCCGTAATTATTCTTTGGTCGTAATTATTCTTTGGACGTAATTATTCTTTGGTCATAATTATTCTTTGGACGTAATTATTCTTTGGTCGTAATTATTCTTTGGCCGTAATTATTCTTTGGCCGTAATTATTCTTTGGACGTAATTATTCTTTGGCCGTAATTATTCTTTGGCCGTAATTATTCTTTGGTCGTAATTATTCTTTGGACGTAATTATTCTTTGGACGTAATTATTCTTTAGCCATAATTATTCTTTGGCCGTAATTATTCTTTGGACGTAATTATTCTTTGGTCATAATTATTCTTTGGACGTAATTATTCTTTGGCCGTAATTATTCTTTGGTCGTAATTATTCTTTGGCCGTAATTATTCTTTGGTCATAAATATTCTTTGGCCGTAATTATTCTTTGGATGTAATTATTCTTTGGCCATAATTATTCTTTCGACGACACATGAAATAATTGTAGAAAGACATAAATTAATGCTTTTCCATAAAGAATTTTGTGATTGCTAATTTTTGTTTTCTTTCTGTCTCGCTTCTACTTTCAGAGACTACCAATGGCAGCAGATATTGATTTTACACTCAAGAGCAGGACAAAGTAATCAAGAAAGCAGCTATCACCAGATATTATATATGACTGCAGTTGTGTTCCTTAATTGCCTCTACTCCTATATCAGTTGTGTTGATGCAGAGATTTTTGTGTCAGGTAAAACGGAAGCTGAATATAGCTTCTTCCTTCTTTTAATTCCTCTTCTATGTCTTTGATGTAGACATTATGGTTTTTTTTTTTTTGTTATTATTATAAATAAGGCGGTGAGCTAACAGAATCATTAGCACGCCGGGCAAAATGCTTCACGGCATTTTATCCGTCCTTGCGTTCTGAGTTCAAATTCCGCTGAGGTCAACTTTGCCTTTCATCCCCTTTGAGGTTGATAAATTAAGTACCAGTTGCATACTGAAGTTGAGCTAATCAACTGGCCCCCTCCCCCCAAATTTCAGGCCTTGTGTCTAAAGTAGAAAGGATTATTACTATTGTTGTTGTTGTTGTTATTAAGGCAGTGAGCTGGCAGATTCGTTAGCACACTGGACAGAATGCTTCATGGTATTTCACCCATCACTACGTTCTGAGTTCAAATTCCGCCGAGGTCGACTTTGCCTTTCATTCCCTTTGGGGGTTGATAAATTGAGTATCAGTTAAATACTGGGCTTCAGGTAATTAACTAGTTCCCACCACCACCACCACCACCACCACCACCAAGTTTCAAGCATTGTGACTTTAGCAAAAAGTATTATTATTATTATTATAAAGATGGCAAGCTGGCAGAATCATTAGCATACTGGACATAATGCATGATCTGAGTTCAAATTCCGCCAAGGCCAATAAAATAAGTACCAGTTATGCACTGAGGTTGATGTAGTCAACTTAGCCCCTCCCCTGAAATTGCTGGCCTTGTGCCAAAATTTGAAGCTGTAGTTGTGAGCCCTGTGCTGGTAGCACATAAAAACACCATCCTAACGTGGCCGATGCCAGTGCCAGTGGCACGTAAAAAGCACCATCTGATCATGGTCAATGCCAGCTCCTCTGGTCCCTGTGCCAGTGGCATGTAAAAAAGCAACCACTACATTCTCGGAGTGGTTGGCATTAAGAAGGGCATCCAGCTGTAGAAACACTGCCAGATCAAACTGGAGCCTGGTGCAGCCTCCTGGCTTCCCAGACCCCAGTCAAACCGTCCAACCCATGCCAGCATGGAAAACGGACGTTAAATGATGATGATGATGATGATGATTGTTATTAAGGTGGTGAGCTGGCAGAATTGTTAGCATGCCAGACGAAATGCTTAGTGGCATTTCATCTGTATTTATGTTCTGTGTTCAAACTGCTAATGTTGACTTCACCTTTCTTCCATTTGGAGTCAATGAAATAAGTACCAGTTATGCACTGGGGTCGATGTAATCGACTAGCCTCACTACTTCAAAATTTCAGGCCTTGTGCCTATAGTAGAAAGGATTATTATTGTTATTATTATTATTATTATCATTATCACCTCTTATGTGGTAGTAACAGTCATTCACAACTATCACTTGATGTCAAGGCAAGGAGACACAGACACTCACACACACCCACACATGCACATACAGTGAGCTTCTTTCAGTTTCTGTTAGTCTACTAAATCCACTCACAAGGATTTGGTTAGCCTGAGATTAAAGTAGAAGACACTTGCCCAAGGTGCCACACAGCAGGACTGAACTTGAAACCTCTTGGTTGAGAAGCCTACTGCTTAACCACACAACCATGCCTTCCCATGTTTCATTTTACACAAATATTGACTGTTATTTCTTGCAGGTTCTGCCATAGGCCTACCGGCACCCCTTGTTCTTCTAGAAGGAATTAAAACAGAACGGTCAAATTCCGAGTAAGTCTATTTCATGATTTTTTTTTCTACTATTTTTCAAAATTTTGTTAGTTTTTGTTTCCTTATTCATTCGTTTAAGTCGTCAGGTGGCAAATATTCATGGAACATTTTGCAAAATGCTTAGGTCCAATGCTTTACATTCTGAGTTCAAAACCCACCAAGATCAATAAAATAAATTCTAGTTAAGGATTAAATGAACTCTTTTCATATCAGCCGGTCTGAAGATCAGCTCTGGTTTTATGATACACACTTTGTTCCAAAATTATCTTTTTACCTATGTACACCTTGGATTACAATGTTGTTCTTGTGCACCTCTATAACCCTCCAGTGTTTAAAAGCTAGTTTTATATATACTTCTTTCAAAATTCCTATTTTGTTATTCACACATTCACTCATGTAGGTTTTCAATTACACCCTTTGAAAGAACATGTTCCAGTGGCCAGAAACTTGTTGAACTATGGAAAGTATAAGAGAAAGAAATCAAGCTGTTTCTGGCATTAAATACATCTGAAGCTTGGTCCCATGCCAGTGGCACGTAAAAAGCACCATTTGAGCATGGCCGTTGCCTGTGCTGCCTGACTGGCTCCTGTGCCAGTGGCACGTAAAAAGCACCTTTCGAGTGTCGTTGTTACCAGTGCCACCTGACTGGCCCCTGTGCCCCTGCATCTCCCAAGACTACGAACCCCGTAGGAGGGAGTGGGGACGGCTTAATACGTGGGAACAAGGGGTTAAAGTATATACAAGTATGAGAAAAGGGTGAACAGTTCGGTTCTTATAGAGGAGCTGGGCATTTTATTATAATCTATTATATTTATTAATATATATATATATAGAGAGAGAGAGAGATGAAAATTAAATTATTAATTACTCTGGCTCTTTATATTTTAATTTTTCTTTTTGAATTAATAATTTTGAATTGTTTTAAATGTCTTTTTTATTTAATTTTGATTTTATTTATTTATTATTTTCCCCCCTGTTTACCAAAGAACGAAAGTAAAGAAGCTTCGACCAGAGATTCAGACTTCTTCTTACCCTCATGTTACAGCTAGTGCTGAAATTCCAGATTCTCAAATGATCATCAATCATTTTATAATTGCTCACAAATGTTACGAATTGCTCCATTCAAGCGATATTTTACAGAGAGGTAAGAAGAAAAGGAACCTTTTTTATGGTCTCTACCCAGTTATCTCCCCTTGATATTCCCTAACAACCCGTTGAAATATACGCGCACACAAACACACACACACACACACACACATCTACTCGTATATGTAATAATAATATTAAGAATAATAATATAACACAAGAGAACATAAATTTTGCCTTTCCTTACTGGCAGTTTCACTCTATATTTCTCACACACTCTATAAGTTGATGTGATTCTGTACATACTTGTGTGTGTGTGTGTTCATTTTTATGTGTTTTTCCATTCTAGCGTGGGTTAGACAACTATGTATTGGCAAGGCATTATGCCCTTCTTGGCACTTACCCTTATCTGGGTTTTTTTTAAGTAAGGGACCTCTTGTTTCACATGTCTTTGAAAGTGCAAAGTGAGTGGACAGGTAGTGGACAGCAGAAGTGACAACACCACAAGTGTGGCTGTGTGGTTAAGAAGCTTGATTCATGACCACAAAGTTTCAGGTTCAAGCCATTAGCTGACCAAAGCCTTGTGAGTAGATTTTGTAGACGGAAACTGAAAGAAGCCCATTATGTGTGTGAATGAGTGTTTGTGTAGCCTTGTCTAGACAACACTGGTTGATTGTAAATGAGCATCACTGTCTAACAAGAGGTGTTGTTCCTTCCAGTCTTGTATGAGGAACATATCTGACCCTGAGGAGATGTTACCTTGGTTGGAAACAGGTGAAGGCTGGTGGCCGGAATGGCACCCAGCCATAGGAAATCTGCATCATTAGATTCCATCTGACCCATGCAAGCATGGACAATTCAATGCTAGAACAATGGTGTTGATGATATGTCAATGTTATATATCCATCCATATACGATCGTGAGGTTGTGAGGTCGATTCCTAGACCGGGCTGCGTGTTGTGTTCTTGAGCAAGACACTTTATTTCATGTTGCTCCAGTTCACTCAGCTGTAGAAATGAGTTGCGACGTCACAGGTGCCAAGCTGTATTGGCCCATTTGCCTTTCCCTTGGATAAGATCAGTGGCATGGAGAGAAGAGGCTGGTATGTTTGGGTGACTGCTGGTCTTCCATAAACAACCTTGCCTGGACTTATGCCTTGGAAGGGAACTTTCTAGGTGTCATTTTTTCCATCTACAAAGAAAAAACTAGATTTGTCTTGTTTCTATATCTACAGCATATATAATTAGTTCAAGTAGAACAATTTGAACTTTTTGTGGGGTTTATTAATTTTTTCCACTGAAGAGAATGGTAATATCTAATTAAATTAATTTAATTTAATTATTTTAAATATTATTATAATTAATTTAATTTTTTCCATGCTTTCTTACATGTCAGTATTATCATTCGAAACGATCGTATGGATTAAAAATTTATAAAATCTTTTAACATCTTCTCTTCTCATTTTTTAACTGTTAGTTGGGTTTATATAAACTTTTATCCTGTAATACTCATAACATATTTTTATTTATATATATATATGTTATGTAAATATTGTTTCTCTCTCTTTTGTTTTAATATAGGTTTTATAAAGCTTTGTCAGAACTGGCAGTCTGAGACATGGTCATGGATGGCTCATTTTCAAACAGACATGTTTATTCATCAGGTAAACAAACAGTTCTGTTTCTTTCCTTTTCACCATTCAAGAGATTTTTCTTGTTTTTCGTTGACCATCTTTTGTTTGTTTTTCAATGTCCAGACCTTACCGGTGCTGGTGCCACATAAAAGCCACCCAAGCCACTCTGTGAAGTGGTTGGCATTAAGAATAGCATCCAATTGTAGAAACCATGCCGAAACGATCTTGGCAGTGCTGCTGTCACGTAAAAATCACTCAGTTCACTCAGTAAGGCAAATTAGAGTTAGGGTTTGAACCCAGAATGTAGAGGTGATGAAAGAAATGCAGAGTTAACCACTGTGGAATTTAAACTCAGAATGTAAAGGGCACAAGATGCTGTCAAGCAGTTTTCCTAGCATGGTAATAATTCTGTCAGCTCATTGTCTTCTTAATCTCCAAAATGTGTCCAAAAACTGAATTCTCCACCTATGGTCCCTCTTGATGTGTCCAACTCCTGCCTCTCTTTGTACAAACCATTACATACTTGGTCTTGGGAACATCCTCCCTCTGGAATCTCCACTCTACTCATTTCTCTACGAAAATATAAACAGAACATTAACACCATCCACCTCAAAACTGTCACAGGGACTGCAAGGGCCATGAGCTCTGCCCCTCTTTCCAGGAGACAGCAGATAGAGACTAAAAAGTGTTTCAGAGTTAGTTTAGCTGTTTTTACTTCATGGTTTCGCTACTGTAGGGCAAAAAACTGGCAGAGCCATTAGCACTCTGGGCAAAATGCTTTGCAGCTTTCCATTCCTCTTCACATCCTGAGTTCAAATTCTGCCAAAGTTCACTTTGCCTCTCATCCTTTCGAGGTCAATAAAATAAGTACCATTTGAGCACTGGGGTCAATGTAATCGACTGGCCCCTTTCTACTAAATTTCAAGCCTGGTGCCTATCGTACAAAGGATTATTACAGGGTTTCACTGCTGTGTAGTGTTTACTTTATGCTATCTATTTTCTCTTGTATAAACAATAAACAATATGTGAGCTGTACCTAGGGCCAAGGATTGGCTCCTGTGCCAGTGACACGTGAAAAGCACCATTCGAGTGTGATTGTTGCCAGCATCGCCTTAACGGCACATGTGCCACTGGCACGTGAAAAACATTCGAGTGTGGTCGTTGCCAGTGCCACCGGACAGGCTCCTATGCAGGTAGCCTGTACAAAGACCTTTTGAACGTGGTTGTTGCCAGAACCGCCTGACTGGCCCTTGTGCCAGTGGCACGTAAAAAGCACACACTACACTTACGGAGTGGTTGGCATTAGGAAGGGCATCCAGCTGTAGAAACTTTGCCAGATCAGATTGAGCCTGGTGCAGCCTCTGGCTCACAAGTCCTCATTCAAACCGTCCAACCCATGCCAGCATGGAAAGCGGATGTTAAACGATGATGATGATGATGATGCAGATTTAGGTCCCAGTGGAGGACTGGGGGCTGTCTGGTTACTTATTCTTCTGCATGTTTTTTTCTATCCTTTCCCAGGTACCTATTATGTATTGTGGGGATTATTTCTGTTTTCAGGCCCCACATTCTGGTCAAATCTATTTCAAGATCTTTTCTATTTGACTAATCTTTTCTTTTTTTATGTAATACCGTTTCCTCTATCTCCATCATCATCAGCATTCTTTGAATTTATTACTTACCATTTTTATTCCAATCAGGGTTTATTCCAAGATGCTGTGAGTAATTTACAAAATTTCCAGATTAATTTGTCAGAAAAAATGCAAGTAAGTTGAAATATTTTGGTTATTAGTTTCTTATCTTGTCATCATCACCACCATCACCACCCAACACGTCTCCCAACAAAGCCCTTTCCCTTCAATGGGGACCACCTCTAAGTGATTGGTTGGTCTCTTAAAAATTATAAATCTCCTTTAAATCACATTCAGTTATCTAACAAGACAAAGCAAAAAAAGGGTCAAACACACAAACACAGAGTATGTTGTAGTCCTAGGTACACTATGTCTGAAAAAAGTGGATGGTTGTGACTAGAATGCTTTTTAGTCTAGGACAGCTTGATCAGAATTGACCTAGGGCTACTCCACTAACAACAACATCACCCCATTGCCACCACTACCACCAACATCATCATCACTGCCACCCTCATCTCCACCACCACCACCACACTTCTGTTTCCTTTTATAATTCCTTTTAGGGAAAGTATAGAATGCAGCAGCACAAAAAAAACCTCCCACATTTTGTATGGCGATGGTTGTTGTGCAAATGAAGTTTGACATGTGATAAGGCCATCTTCATGGAGCTAACGTTTTACCATTTTGTTTTTGTTGCCTTTCATGGTTTGGATCAGTTAATAATGTGTATTTAGTGTTGAATTACTTGAAAACCTATTACACGTAGGTGTGTCCTTTTCTGCCACACCCTTGGGACATGGAAAAAAACAATCTGACTTTCAACCATATTGATTCCGCTTCAAGAATTTCCTTTTTTTCATTTGTTTCAGTTACGGAAATCGTTACAGCTTGCCTCCTGCTTTCATTGTTTGGGTACATATTCTGTAAGTTGTTGTTGCTGCTACTACTACTACTATTATTATTATTATTATTATTATTATCATCATCATCATTTATCATTATTTATTATTTATTATTATTTATTTATTATTATTTATTATTATTTATTTATTATTATTATTATTATTATTTATTATTATTATTATTATTATTATTATTATTATTATTTATTATATATTATTATTATTATTATTATTATATTATTATTATTATTATTATTTATATTATTATTATTATTATTATTATTATTTATTATTATTATTATTTATTATTATTATTTTATTATTATTATTATTTATTATTATTATTATTATATTATTTATTTATTATTATTATTATTATTATTATTTATTATTATTATTATTATTATATTTATTATTATTTTATTTATTATTATTTATTATTATTTTATTATTATTATTATTATTATTATTATTATTATTATTATTATTATTTATTATTATTATTATTATTATTTATATTATTTATTATTATTATTATTATTATTATTATTATTATTATTATTATATTATTTATTATTATTATTTATTATTATTATTATTATTATTATTATTATTATTATTATTATTATTATTTATTATTATTATGTTCATTATTATTATTATTATTATTATATAAGTTGATTTTGCCTTCCATAAAATAAGTCTCAGTTGAGCGCTGAGGTTGATCAACTAACCCCTGCCCCCAAAATTTCAGGCCTTTTCAAGAGAAAAGTATGTATTTATTAAACAGTAATATTTATCTCCACTTGAAATTGCCAGTACCGACTGACTAGCCCTCGTGCTGGTGGCACATAAAAGCACCCACTACTCTCGGAGTGGTTGGTGTTAGGAAGGGCATCCAGCTGTAGAAACTCTGCCAGATCAGGTTGGAGCCTGGTGCGGCCTCCTGGCTTGCCAGTCCTCATTCAAACCATCCAACCCATGCCAGCATGGAAAGCGAATGTTAGACGACAGTGATGATGATGATTTAACAAAAGGATTAAATGTTTTTTTTTTTTTTTCCTTTCTCTACAAATACACAAAGGTTTCTCTAAAGAGCAACCATTCTTACTTTGCTTTTGTACTCTGACTAATCGTTATAAGGGAAATACTCTTAGTACACTCCTTGCTTCTCTTGTAATGTTGTTGTGAGGTGGGGGGGGGTGCTTGTGTTCATCTGGTCAGTGAGGCCATATTTTGTTGGCTGAAAGAAGAATAACTGGAGCAAACTCACAGACATTTAACTCGTTATTTCTTGCCAGACATAAGGATATTTGTTGTTGATTTTTACAACAATAATAGTTGCTGTCTCGGGGAAGAGAGAGAGAAAACTGCACTGTCTATATTGAAGATATTCTGTGAGACATTGTATGAATGTTCAGTTTGGGTCAGTCTGAGAACTTGGAATCGTCTAAATGGCAAGAATGGAGGTGCATGAATCAGTCAGCCAGCTTCAACAATGGGATTAATCAGGCACTGAAAACTGTTTCTAAAAAGAACAAGTTGAATTTCAGAACATTCCCAAAAAAACCATATCACACCACAGCCTCATGCTGATTGGTTGATTTATGGGCCAATCACTTGAGACTGTAGTGGTTCACTAGTCTCTGGCTAAGTATCTAGCAGTAAGGTTTCAAATCACTGCTACAATGTGAAATATTTTGTAGAATGTTTTGTAAATTTCTCATTTTATCCTTTCTAATATTCGGACACTTATTTTCCTCTTCTTCTTATCATCATCATCGACATCAGAAAGCGTGTGAACTCTTACTCGATATCATCGGATCTCTGAAGCAGTTTTCAAACTCTGATCCCCTGACTTCAACTCATTCGATCGAGGAAGAAAGCAAAAACAAGAAACTAACCCCGGGTCGCCAGCTGTGGCTGACCTTATGCACCGAGACAGAAATCCTGTCTTATTGTATACAACTGCTACTCTCTTGTTTTAAGGTAAAAAATCAAGATTTCTTCTTTTTTTAATTTTATTTTAGTTCCTGTTTTAATACAACCTTGCTCACTTGATTTCATCCACAAAATTTCATCTTCATGTAAGCCCTCCCCCACCATACCACAATCTTACCCCCCCCCCCAGTGCCATTGCCTCCTCCTCCCTCTTCTCCCACTCCTACCACTACTATTAGGTCTTCTCTTTCTCATAAATTCCTTACTTTAATTCATAGACAGCTAAACACATAAACACCTGCAACATCCTTCATCACCTGGCTTGTTGTATATTATTATTATTATTATCATGATCAACTTCCTACCACACAGCCCTCCTTCACCACAAAACCTAGGGCACGTAAGCCTAGGCATGCCGTATGTGGCCGAATGCCATGCCACCCGGCTCGTCAGCACCGGAAGTGACTGGCTTCCAGCCCGGTGGCACATAAAGAGCACCAACCACTCATTATGGCCATTGCCAGTCCCCTGGCCCTTTGCCTTGGCATTTAAAAAAGCCACCACCTACACTTTCAGAGTGGTTGGCGTTAGGAAGAGCATCCAGCTGTAGAAACACTGCCCGATCAGATTGGGGCCTGGTGCAGTCTCATGGCTTCTCAGACCCCAGTCGAACTGTCCAACCCATGCCAGCATGGAAAACAGACGTTAAACGATGATGATGAAGTAATGTAAGTTTTCACTCAAATTACTGAATGTTAACTAGTATACAAAATTCACTAGTCACTTTTTACTGTTAAAAGCTGTTGCTTAGTTCACACAGTGGAATGTCCTCTTCATATTCTGGCATTTAGGATGAGAAAAATTTGATATCAATAGACATTATTGCCAGGATTGTGGCACAAGCAAATTCTAAGACCCAGTTTACGAGGCTCTTGGTTCTTGCTAAGACATTTGATCCTACATCTCCTGTCTTAGTAATTTTGTTATAACTGGAAACAGTTCTATGTAACTACATCCAATTATTCACAAGTCATACATATTTTTCTAGCATTCATTTTGCACCAAAATTTATTGCCAAAAAAGGGGACTTCTACACCAAGACGACTTTGAAGGACCAAAAATTCCATGTGAAATGCAGTAGGATTTGGAAAGAGACAGTGTTTGAATGTCTACACTGTATGCAACATCGTCTTGTGTGCCAGAAAATATGATACCTTTGTTGGCTATTATACAAGTTTCTGTTGCTAATTCTGAGATATTTATAGCTGTTAGCACCACAGACTTGACATTGATTGCTAGCAGAACTGTTCTATGTGTAAAGCTTGGTTTTAACTCATTTAACCATTTCACATTCTGTGGTTGCTAACAGTGCTATGTAACAATCACAGCGTATTCTATATATAAATACTTTTGGCAGTGAGGTTGCTAGCATTGTTGCTATGTATAACATTTTAGCTGTAAACCTTGTTATCAGCACTAATACTATGCAACATTAGTTGTTATGTCTTGGGAAGATCATTATGCCAATAACACACACACTAGTTCAATATTACTTCTTTTTTGTTAGACAGTTCGATATTTGCTGTGCCGGTGTCACATAAAAAGTGCTCATACCAACACCACGTAAAAGCATTTGTGCTGGTACCATGTTAAAAGCACCCAACACACACTGTAAAGTGGTTGGCATTAGAAAAGTCATCCAGCCGTAGAAACGAAACCAACTCAGTCTGGAACCTGGCGCAGCTCTCCAGCTTGCCAGCTCTGGTCAAGCTGTCCAACCCATGCCAGCATGGGAAGCTGACGTTAAATGATGATGATGATGGTTAAATATCTAACCAACAAACTAATTGGCTGTTTATCGAAGTCCTTTCGTCACGGTTCATGACCTCATTAACCTTTTCGTTACTGTATTTATTTTGAGATGCTCTACATAACAAAGAATTTAGTAAATTAACTTACTTTGACTTGAGACAACATTCACCCGGGGTAGGTTGAGCTGGCTTCATTCATCCTCAATGCTGCATCTCTCACAAACGCCGACCAGACCTGGCGATTTGAGGCTAACGACTACGTGATCTACAACCACTCCTTATTCCAGCGGCGAACGCCGTAGATATGAGGGCCTAGGTTGGGTTCCAGATCAGCCTTGACTGTCATCAGCCAGGTTTTTCGTTGTCCACCACATCGCTTTCGCCAACCCTGAAGGGGAGCTAGGGCAATTGCTTCTTAAATGAATTCTCCTGGTTGACGACGGAGGGCATGACCCAGCCAACGCAGATGTCTCTAATGAGAAATTAACTTAGTTATCATTCAGCTAATGTTAGGAACATAAATTGTGACTAAGGTTTGGTGGAAGATTTTAATTCAAAACTTATGAAAATAAGAACATTTGTACTACAGAGCCAGAGATGGTTTCAGCCGGGCTGGTAATGAAAGGGCTAATGATATGCCGTCACTCTTCAAGGTCTGCCTTGAGTCTGTCTGAGAATTAGTTTTATTCCTCTGTGTGTGAATGTGTGTGTGTGTGAGTGTGTGCATGTGTGTGTGTTTGTGTATGTAGATGTGTGGTTGCTTCAAAGAGAAGAAAAGGGTGAATAATATTCCATTATATGTTTAATTTATTACATTTTAGTTATACAATCTGCAAGTTACCTGCAAAATTTCAGTAAATCTATTTTACTCTTCCCTTCTTTTTATTGTTGTTTTCTTTTTAGGAAAAAGCCTTCCAAACGCCAATGGACGACACTGCCTTAGGTCACATGATTGTATTGCTCCAATATGATTGGCCCAAAAATTATCCTGCTTTTGCAAAAGCAGTCCATTTTATTCAATCTCGAGGTAGCTTTACATACAATATATTTTTCAACTACGTCATCAGTATCCTTATTTTGCCACCTGATTTTTATATGAATTTCCATTCTTTTGAAATGTGTTTTTGTTTCTGAAATCTTTGATTCCATGAGGAAAATGTCTTCTTTAACCACACACCTGTAGACATTGATATTTTGGAAGAATTTGCTTTTATTAAAACTGCTGAAGGTGGAAAAGTGAGCCTGGATATCTTGCCAATAAGTACAAAAGCTATTGCACAGTAAGTTTGGTTTATTATTATTATATAATTATATATTATCAGAGCTAAGGTGTCTGCTCTTAGATATAAAGGTTTGAAAACTTCTCAGTAGTGATTTAGCATGATAACAAAGCCACAATTAGATCTAACATCCATGTTGATCATAGTAAAATTTGAAGTCGGAACAAATACCACAAGGCATCTGGTCCCATGTCCTTACTGTTCCTATTTCTTTACTACACACAAGGGGCTAAACACAGAAGGGACAAGCAAGGACAGACAAACGGATTAAGTCGATTACATCGACCCCAGTGCATAACTGGTACTTAATTTATCGACCCCGAAAGGATGAAAGGCAAAGTCGACCTCGGCGGAATTTGAACTCACAACGTAAACGGCAGCTGAAATACCGCAAAGCATTTCACCTGGTGTGCTAACGATTCTGCCAGCTCACCGCCTTCTTACTGTTCCACCAACCAATTGATATTTTTTTTATTGAGTTGTGATACCTGTGCCGGTGGCAAGTAAAAAGCACCATCCGAATGTGGCCGATGCCAGCGCCGCCTTGAGTGGCTTCTGTGCCGGTGGCGCATAAAAAGCACCAACCGATTGTGGCCGCTGCCAGCCCCCCCTGACACCTGTGCCAGTGGCACGTAAAAAGCACCAACTGATTGTGGCCGTTGCCAACCTCCCTTGGCACCTGTGCCGGTGGCACGTAAAAAGCACCCACTAAACTCATGGAGTGGTTGGCGTTAGGAAGGGCATCCAACTGTAGAAGCATTGCCAGATCAGACTGGAGCCTGCTGCAGCCTCCTGGCTTCCCAGATGCCAGTTGAACCGTCCAACCCGTGCCTAGCATGGAAAACAGACGTTAAACGATGATGATGATGATCTTAAAACAACGAAAGGCAAAGTTGACCTTGAGCTCAGAATAAAAAGAGTTGGAGCAAATAGCACAAAACACTTTGCCCAATGCTCTACCAGCTCTATCAATTCACTGCCTTTCTAGTTCTTTAATTTCCATGGATCTTTGTCCACCTCTCTAACTTCTGTCATTGGTTCTGTTGGATTGGATGGATTGAGACAGGGTTGCCAGGTCAAGCCAAACCAATTCTTTCTGTCTCTCTTCCTGTCTGCACTTTGTAACCAATATTCAGAGCAGATAGCTCATTACATTAGTGTCCCACTCTATACTGCAGTAACTCACAAGTCCTGTTTTTTTCTGTTCTCCCGTCAGCCTTGAAGGTCATGGAAAGGTTGTCGGTGTGACCCTTACTCCTCTTATAGATAGAAAGAAACAGAAAACTGGAAATAATAATTTTTTTTTTGTGTGTGTGTATTTATTTCTCTTCTATACTTATACATATATATGTATGTATATGATGATATATATAGTGGCTGTGTGGTAAGAAGCTTGCTTACCAACCACATGGTTCCGGGTTCAGTCCCACTGCGTGGCACCTTGGGTAAGTGTCTTCTACTATAGCCACGGACTGACCAAAGCCTCGTGAATGGATTTGGTAGATAGAAACTGAAAGAAGCCTGTCATATACATATATAGGTATCTGTGTTTGTCCCCCACCATCGCTTGACAACCAATGTTGGTGTATTTACGTCCCTGTAACTTGTAGTTCAGCAAAAGAAGCTGATAGAATAACTACTAGGTTTACAAAGAATAAGTCCTGGGGTCAGTTTATTTACCTAAAGGTGGTCCTCCAGCGTAGGTGCAGTCAAATGGCTGAAACAAAATAAAGGAATACACACATACATATTTATATAAGCACACACATATATATACACATATATAAACATTATATATGCATATACACATACACTCATAATATATATATATATATATAAACACACACACAGATACATATATACATATATATCTCTCTATATATAAACGGCAGTTTGTCTGTGTGTGTTTCTGTGTGTCTGTTAGGTTGTACCCTCACCCTGACCACGGCTTTCAACCGATTCTGATGAAACTTGAAACACACATAGCCCAATGTCATAATTCAAAACTAACGCAGCGAAAATTTTGAAAAGTTCCCCCAGTTCTGAAAAAATTGATAAATTCGACATGGGGTTGAGAATCAGAAACACAAACCACAGACTGTCTAGGGGACGCAACTCGACCATCATTTTTTTTCCGTTTTTGGCTATAACTCTCTAAAAAATGCTTTATAGTTATTTCCCTTACAAACCCGAGCAACGCCGGGCGATACTGCTAGTATATATATATATATATATATATATATAAACACACACACAGATATATATATATATATATATACATACAGACTACTCTTTAATAAGAATAGTGTTGATAGTGACTTCAAACTATTATAACTTGGCATAAAAACAAACAATACACGCATATATATATATATACGTATGTGTGTATATATATACGTATGTGTATATATGTGTGTGTATACCTATATTTTTACTTCCTTTTCTTCTTTTATTTTTCTTGTTGCTAGGCAGCGAACTGTGACAAGAGGGGTGAACAAAGTCGTGAAAGAAGATTTTCGTGCTACCATGGAACGACAGATCTCACGCAGCAATGAAGTCACCGAGAAAGTGATTTACCAATTTCTCACCGAAGAGAAGTCTTTGATATTATCCACCCTGTTAAAGGGATGAACAAAAGAAAATAAGATGAAAAACAAAAATAAAATATAATATACAAAATAATCACATTAATAATAACATCCCCTTCTTTCTCCAAATCACTGAGACTCATTCATATTTTACTCATTGCTATCATTGGATCTCCTCTCTCTCTCTCTCTCTCTCTCTCTCTCTCTCTCTCTATCTATCTGTCATTTTCTTTCTCTCTAATAGCAATGGTTTGGAGACATTTCATCATTTGTAAATAATGTTGTGATAACGATGATGATGATGATAATGATGCTGATGTGGTGATGATGATGATGGTGATGAAGTTTGTTTCTTTGGAATAAACCCCTTTCCATTTTTACAGAACATTATGTCCCCACCCACCTTTTGTTTTCACCATTATTTCTTAGTAACAAATTAAAATCCCAAGAATATGCTCATATCTAAATTTGGAGAAAACCATTTTATTTTACATATATATATATATATATATAAGATCAGCAAAATTTAGATTCAGATGAATATGGTACTTAAGTCAAAGGCACCAGAATTTTGTATGGTATTATCCATATAAATCAAATGGGGTGATTATAATCAAAATAAGCAACAAGTATATCCAAGGTAGAGTAGTACAATCATTTCATGCTACTTCATTTTATTAATTTTTTATGTATATA
This sequence comes from Octopus sinensis, assembly GCF_006345805.1. Lineage (NCBI taxonomy): Eukaryota > Metazoa > Mollusca > Cephalopoda > Octopoda > Octopodidae > Octopus > Octopus sinensis. Next base: position 88,506,679 of record NC_043005.1, on the reverse strand, counting down.
ATAAAATGAAGTAGCATGAAACAGTTGTACTACTCTACCTCGGATATACTTGTTGCTTATTTTGATTATATATATATATAAAAGAACACAAGTTCAGTTTTGAACCCCACTTGTGTTCTTGCTTTATACACATGCTACATTTGGAACTATCCCTCAGTTGGATTGTACCTATGTGTATATATATATATATTCATTTGTCTGTGTGTACTCATCTATAAAGAAATGCGGAGAGGTATATATGCATCCTTACAGCACACAATCATCAAACGACAACTTTAAATTGCTCAAGAGTATTGGAAATTCAGTACCTGGCCTTTCCTAGCATCCTGCACATTGAAAAACGCAGATTGTAACAAATCCAGCAACTGCACACACACACACACATACATATATATGATATTATATAAACATACTTGCATGTATGTAAAATAATGAAGAGAGGAAAAAGAAATTCTTAGAATTTTTACTTGGTCTTTTGAACATAGGAAGGAATACAAATTTCTTTTCTTCTTGTTTTCCGGTTTTATTTTTGCCTAAATATTTCCTCAATTTTTTGCAAAATCAAGATTTGTCAAAATAAACCCCAAATAAAATGTCCTCAATACACACCTAAGAATCCTTAAAGCCTGACTTCATCATTTCATGTAAATGTATGGGATGTGTGTATTATATATACATGTGTGTGTGAGTATGCATTATATATGTAAATATATTTGTATGCATATATGTGTTTGTGTGTGTGAAGGCGGCGAGATGGCGGAAACATTAGCACGCCGGGCGAAATGCTTAGCAGTATTTCGTCTCCGTTACGTTGTGAGTTCAAATTCCGCCAAGGTCGACTTTGCCTTTCATCCTTTCGGGGTCGATAAATTAAGTACCAGTTATGCACTGGGGTCGATGTAATTGACTTAATCCCTTTGTCTGTCCTTGTTTGTCCACTCTATGTTTAGCCCCTTGTGGGTAGTAAAGAAATATATATATGTGTTTGTGTGTGTGTGTGCGTGTATATACATATATATATATATATATATATCTAAAACAAAACAAAAAATGGAACAAAAACGTAACAGACTTTTAGACAATACAAAGAAAGACAATAGAAAACAAGGACGGGTCATTTGGAGCTTTCTATCTTCAGTTGAGTTACAGATCATCATTGCAGTTTCAGCCAGTTAGACTGCTCCAATCTGGCCGGCCCCAAGAAAATCTAAGCTAAGAGCACTAGATTTTTTTGTCAGTGGCCAGCATATAAAAAAAGACTGATTAGTGTGAAATTATATATATATAATTATAATTAAGGGCGTTTTCAGCATACAGGCTATAAAATTCATTTCTATGCCCTTAAATATATATATATATATATATATATATATATATATACACACACATTCACACACACACACATATATATACTACTGGAATTGTTGAGCGTATAAACAGATTGGTAGCATGCTTCTTTGGAATTGGTCAAAAACTGATGTAGACACCTCTGGTGAGTATCCAATGAGATTCAAAACTCGATTCAGGTTGTTAATCCTTTTATCCAGTGTATGGAGAAACGGCTTAATTAGTCCTGTTTAGAAATCTACTATATTGGTTGTGTGTGTGTGTATAGTTTATTGTTCTATTAAGGTGGGATCAACAAAAAAAATACTCCATCCAGCGAGAGGTAAATATCGTTTACTGTACAGAATATTTAAACTAAGAGCTGCCAATGGTTTCTAGCCAAAGAGACACTGAGGTTAGGCAGATTTATATAATGTGTTCATGTATCTTCAAGCAGTCTTTGGAACTAACCATTTGTCCTGAGCCTGAAGATTGCTTGGAGACTCAATACATGATATATAAATCTGCCTAATCTCACTGTCTCTATGACTAGAAACTGTCGGTAGCTCTTAGTTTAAATGCTGAGTACATTTTATACATATATATGTGTATGTGTGTATGAAGGCAGCGAGCTGGCAGAAACATTAGCACGCCAGGTGAAATGCATAGCCGTATTTCGTCTGCCGTTACGTTCTGAGTTCAAATTATGCCGAGGTCGACTTTGCCTTTCGTCCTTTCGGGGGTCGATAAATTAAGTACCAGTTACGCACTGGGGTCGATGTAATCGACTTAATCCGTTTGTCCCCTCTGTGTTTAGCCCTTTGTGGGTAGTAAAGAAATATATATGTGTGTGTGTGTATGTATGTGCACACATGTATGCATGAGAATATAAAACTAATAAAGTCGCAATGTGATCACCGACAAACAGAACTCTGAGACTTTTATGAAATTGAGTTTAGTTTCTGTTGCTACCAAATGAAACAACAACAACAACATAACATTCAATAAAGGACATTTCTCATCACCTTGTCTCTGCCATTACACTTGTTACTTCCTTCTCTCTCTCTCTTTTCTTTGATAAAGCATCAGAATAAATACTCTGCAGCATGTTCTGAGTTCAAATCCTGCCTTTATGCCTCCAGTTTTGATAAAATAAGAACCACGAAGATAACGAAGAAAGTGATTGATTAGCAAGCAGAATTGGTAAAATGTCAGATAGAGGCTGTACCGTAAGGTGTGTGTGTGTGTGTATATATATATATAAATTTATGTGTATATATATATATATATATGAAAAAACAAGTCAAGATAGAAAATGCTAAAATAATTTTATAAGGAACATTTCAGTATCGGTTTCGGTCATTTTGAGACTGTAACGATTAAATAATTAAATTTAGAAAAATTAAAAGAAAAGTTTTTTTAAAGGAATATTTGTATTGTGTTCAAATATAAGTGGCATTTTCCTTGTTTCTGCCTTTCTCTGTCTCTCTTGTTTACACACACACACACACACATATGTATATATATATATATACATACATACATATAAATTTATGTATATATATATATATATATATACAAATGAATTTATACATACATACATTATATGTATATATACACATAATGTATGTATGTATATATATATATATATATTTCATCATATGTAAACAAACGTAAGTTTGTTTTTGAAGCGTTGAAATGTATTGATTGATTGATTGATTCTAGTTTCAGCTCACAAGCTGTGGCCATGCTGGGGCACCGCATTGTAGAACAAGTAGAAAAATAATTTTTTTTCCAACATGTAAATACTTAATATGTATAAAGGATAAAATCCTTTTAAGAGCAGAAAAATTTGTCAGCAAATTTTTCTGCTCCTAAAAGGATTCTATCTTTTATATATACTTTTCAGTATTAACGTGTTGAAAAAAAAATTATCTTTCTGCTTGTTCTATATATATAAAAACCATCAACCAATCGTGGCTGTTGCCAGCCTACCCTGGCACCTATGCCAGTGGCATGTAAAAAGCACCATCCACACATGGTCGATGCCAGTGCCACCTTGAGTGGCACGTAAAAAGCACCAACCGATTGTGGCCATTGCCAGCCTCCCCTAGCACCTGTTCCGGTGGCACGTAAAAGGCACCCACTACACTCACGGAATGGTTGGCATTAGGAAGGGCATCCAGCTGTAGAAACACTGCCAGATCAGACTGGAGCCTGGTGCAGCCTCCTGGCTTCCTAGACCCCGGTTGAACTGTCCAACCCATGCTAGCATGGAAAACGGACGTTAAACGAGGATGATAATGATGATGTATATGATACACATAAAAATATGGTGCAGGCATGGCTGTGTGGTAAGATGTTTGCTTCCCAACTACATGGTTCTGGGTTCAGTCCCACTGCGTGGCACCTTGGGCAAATGTCTTCTACTATAAGCCTGGGCCAACCAAAGCCTTGTGAAAGGATTTAACAGATGGAAACTGAAAGAAGCCTGTTGTGTATATGTGTGTGGATGTGTTTTTCTGTGTCTGTCTCTCACCACTACATGACTACCAGTGTTGGTGTGTTTACATCCCCATAACTTAGCAGTTTGGCAAAAGGGATCAACAGAATAAGACCTGGGGTTGATTCATCTGACTAAAATTCTTCAAGGTGGTGCCCCAGTATGGCCACAGTCTGGTGACTAAAACTAAAGATAGAGATAGGTGCAGGCGTGGCTGTGTGGTAAGAAGCTTGCTTCTCAACCACATGGTTCTGGGTTCAGTCCCACTGTGTGGCACCTTGGGCAAGTGTCTTCTACTATAGCCTTGCGAGTGGATTTGGTAAACGGGAACTGAAAGAAGCCCATCATATATATGTATGTTAGTGTGTCTGTGTTTGCACCCCCCCCCCACCCACAATTGCTTGACAACCGATGGTGTGTTTATGTCCCTGTAACTTACTGGTTCAGCAAAAGAGACCGATAGAATAAGTACTAAGATTACAAAGTCCTGGGGTCAGTTTCTTCGACTAACACCCTTTTTGGAGGTGCTCCAGTATGGCTGCAGTCAAATGACTCAAACAAAAGATAAAAATAAAGAATATTATATATGTGTGTATGTATGGTTAATTATGTATCTGATACATACATATACAGACACACGCATTTAAATATGTTTTGTTATGAGATTTTCCTTGTGAGATGGTCACAGTGGATTCCTTTGTTGTCCAGATGAAGCTTGAAGCTGAAGATTATTCAAGGAAGAATGAATAAATATAATTAAGTGGAGTGGGAAAAAACGTCAAGAGAAATCCCCCAAACAGTGTGACGGATTCAGTTCGCTGACAGGTTAATTCCCCGTCGTTATGACGTTCACAGATTAACATTTATTACAAATGCTGCAGGGAAGGAGAAGTGACACAGGTTACTTTGGAGCAGGGTGGGGAGCATCCGATATATGACACCTTTTGTACTTGAAATTGGATCAACATTTCCTCCACAAAATCAGGATAACTATGGTCCATCTGAGAAATGAGCCCCAGAGAGTATAACTGGCCATTCTCCACAGCAATGCCATTGTGGTCATGACAGTGAGGCATAGTTGAACATGCCTTTGTTCAGGGGTCTACAACTCACTATTCCCTTTCCCCATCTTCTGTTGCTCAATTCTGCCCACCATTTTTTTCTTTTTCTTTGTTTCCTTGGTGCAGAAGATTTGGGGTTTTTTTTTTCTTTCAATAATTTGATCTTGTATACTCTTAATGTTTTTTCTTTCTTTTCTTCCTGTAAAAATCTGTTGTTAACAGAACCAATATACCAAAGTTATTTGAATAAAAAAACAGTAAAAACTTAACATGTTTTGAGGAAAATTTCTTAGAAATTCTACAAGCTTGTTGGAGGGACTTTTTATTATTCTGTCACCTATTTCTTTACTACCCACAAGGGGACAAACACAGAGAGGAAAACCGATTTAAGTCGATTACATCAACCCCAGTGCATAACTGGTACTTATTTAATCAACCCCCAAAAGGATGAAAGGCAAAGTCAACCTCGGTGGAATTTGAACTCAGAACATAAAGGCAGACGAAATACCGCTAAGCATTTCACCCAGCGCGTAAACATTTCTGCCAGCTTACTACCTTATTCTGTCACCTAACCAAGAGTACATCTGGTTCTTTGTTACAATCTTATTTTAGCCCTTTTGATGCCACCCTACCCAAAGCTATTCCTTCTTTCTCTGATATATTCTTCCTGTTATAAAGTGATCTAAATTAAAACTTTTCATCAAAATGTCTTGTTAATTTAGGTTTCAAATGCCTGCATAATATTCATTTCTACTCTAGGCAAAAAGTCCAAAATTTTTGGGGAGGGGTCCAGTCGATTATATCGACCCCAGTACACAACTGGTACTAAATTTATCGACCCTGAAGAGATGAAAGGCAAAGTCGACCTTGGCAGAATTTGAACTTAGAATATAAAGACAGACAAACTACTGCTAAACATTTCGCCCAGCATGCTGCCTTAATGCCCGCATAATATTGACAAAACAGTTTTACTAAATTCTTCATTATTTCAAAATTAATTGAAATAAAGGCAGTGTATTTCAATAGAAATAGGGTTAGAGCACCCCCAACCATGACCCTCCAGTCATTTGTTTTATGTAATCACAATAAATCCCAGACTAAATCATCCAATATAATGGACGGTAAGGTGTAGTTTAACCCTTTTGCTACCAACCTACTTGAAACCATCCTTGGTTCTATGATGCAAACTTCCTGTTTAAAGTGATCTAAAAAAAAACTTCCATCAAAATATCATGAATTTATGTGCCAAACACCAACTTGATAATATTGCTTACATTTGACAGATATTTGTCCTCATCTTGTTTGTTGTTAACACAACGTTTCAGCTGATATACCCTCCAGCCTTCATCAGGTGTCTTGGGGAAATTTTGAACCTGGGTTCTCATTCCTAAAGTATTTTTCGATGTTGTGGTGTCATTATATCCAAGCCAGGTGGTATTGGCTTTGAGTCTCTGTGTAGATGTAGAAACTCAAAGCCAATACCACCTGGCTTGAATATAGTTACACCAGAACATCAAAAAATACCATAGGAATGAGAACCCAGGTTCAAAATTTCCCCAAGACACCTGATGAAGGCTGGAGGGTATATCAGCTGAAACGTATTAACAACAAACAAATTGAGGACAAATATCTGAGAAATGTAAATAATGTACATAATTCCTCATCTCTTAAATATAGAACTGTACCAACTTAATATTGGAGAAACTATTTTCCCTTAAATCTTCTTTATTTCAAAATAAATAGAAACAATGGCTGTGTATTTCACCAGAAACATGATAACAAGAAGGTAAAGTCATCTTGCTAGTCTTTGAGTGCCTTTAGTGTTCTTTTGCAGAGTTCAGTCTTGCAAAGTCTCTGGTCTGAGAATAATTTATTCCCATCTAATCTCAGAAGGGATTTAGAAAGTCATTGGTGTTTACCTCCTACCCCTGGCACTGCTGAGTCACCAATGACTGGGTCTTTGGACACACAGATGTCTTTTAATTTCCTTTCGGTTCTTCCTTTAACTGTACATTGGATTTGTAGAGAAAAAATCAGAGCTTTTAACCACTGGAAGAGGTGAGAACTTTTTCAACCTACCAATTCCACAAATACATATTAAGCATTTTATGTTTTGTTGGTGTTTTGTTTTTGCTGTCATACCTTTTTGTCTTTGTAAAATTCCATTTGTGTGTGTTGCATTGTTGTATAAAGAAATGATACCTGAAGTCAGGTCAGCTTTTGAGAATTGATAATATTAAATCTCTAGCATGGCCAAGAATCAGATCACATAAAAACCATTCCTTAAGTTGGGTCAACTGTTATGAGTTTGTTGTTTAAGATCCACAACCTCAGCCATCCATTATGTCTTCAGAAAGAGACTTATTTTGTCTTTGTAGAGCTTTTACAAATATTGTTTCAATGTGTTGAAGATGTCAGTGGCTGGTTTTGGCAAGGTGAGATGGGAACATATGACCTGTGTTATATATCATAACAGTCTTTTAGTTGTGATAATTGTGTGTGGCTGTGCTAGGTGGCCTGTGGCTGTCATGAAATGGGAAATGTGTTTAGACAAAGATAATAGTGATGATTATGGTTGTGGTTGCTTCTCCCTAAGTCCACCTTAATCCAACAGATCTAGGATCATCTAATGGGATTCTGCACAGTTTCTATCTCCTTGATTCCACTTACAAAGCCCTTCTGGGTTTAGTCCTAATATTGCATATCTTTGAGGTCAAGCCCAGAAGGGCCTTGTGACAGCTTTTCACCCTTCATTGCAGAATTAAGTCAAGGGTTTTGACAAGTTGTTCATAATGCTCAGTTGGAAAGTCTTCTAAAAGAGTCAGCACAAACTCTTACCATTAACATCCAGTGTAAATTCCAAAACATCATTACTATCTTTCCATAGAATGCCACTCACCTCTGATTGTCTACTGATGTCAGTGGAGCACCTAAGCACTCTTAGATGCTATCTGCCATCTTTAGTTTAAATTCCAAAATTGCAGTAAAGATTGTTTGCCAACATAACATGGCAATCCTGGTTTAGGACGAATGTTGCTGTAATTTAGCCCCAGGAGACATCATCTCGAGCTGGCTGTATAACACGATCAGCCGTACAAGATTATCACAACTAAAAGAATGTTATGACCTACGAGTATAACACAGGTCATATGTTCCCATCTCACCTTACCAAAACCAGTCACTGACATCTACAATACATTAGCATTGAAACAGAATAAAGAAGATTATGTCGTATAGCCAGCTGGAGATGATGTCTCCTGGGGCTAAATTACAGCAACATTCGTCCTAAACCAGGACTGCCATGTTATGTTGGCAAACAATCTTTACTACAAAGTACTGTTGCTGAATATCTCTCATTGTGAGATTTAAAAATAGTAATATTCCAAGATTGCAGTTGTTCAAGATAACAAGTTGTTAGAATTTTTTCTTTATGAATGGATGCCACTTTGGTTTTTATTGAAGGAATCTTTTGCGACTCTGTGCCTCCAGAGATGAACTTTTAAACAAACAGTACTTCATGTTTCCACAGAATTGGGTAAGTCAGACATTCTTTAGGACAAAGGATAGATACATTGATTATCTCCAGCTTTTCAAGGCCAGTGGTCATTCTGTTTCTGAAGGAGATTTGCCACGTTAACTCTTGTCAGTTTCCCACCAGCTGGACATCTACAAGAAACCACACAACTGACTCTTACCATTGACCCAAAGACAAATGGTTTGGTGTAAAGTTGTCTCATCAGCTGCCAAACTTCAACATCATCGATTACTCTTCATCTAGGTTCCTGTCATCCTATTCAGTTAGTTTCACATAAGTCAGAAACTGTCACATCCTCTGTACTGGTATAACAGAGGTGTTCAGACACTGCACAGTCCTTAAAATGGTCACCTTTCACAGTCGGGACTTGAGTGCCGCTATATACAGAAGTGGTGGGCACAGACAGGCTTAATGAACAGAAAACTGATGTTGAAAGCTGGTTAGATGATTGAAGTAAGTAGTGAAGGTCTCTCAAAGTGGTTCAGTGAAATAATGTTGAGAAACCTTGCATAGGCACAGGAGTGGCTGTGTGGTAAGAAGCTTGCTTACCAACCGCATGGTTCTGGGTTCAGTCCCACTGCATGCCACCTTGGGCAAGTGTCTTCTGCTATACCCTCTAGCCAACCAAAACTTTGTGAGTGGATTTGGTAGACGGAAACTGAAAGTAGTCCATCGTGTATATATATATATATGTGTGTGTGTCTTTCCCCCCTCACACACAATCATTTGACAACCGATGCTGCTGTGTTTACATCCTTGTAACTTAGCAGTTTGGCCGAAGAGACTGATTGAATAAGTACTAGGATAACAAAGAATAAGTCCTAGGGTCAATTTGTTCAACTAAAGGCAGTGCTCCAGCATGGCCACAATCAAATGCCTGAAACAAATAAAAGACTATCTGTTCAACTGAGAATCATATTGTCACCAGGGCTTCGATTATTCAAAACTTGGTGTTTAGGAATTTTCTTTTACATCAAGTTCAAAATTTTACACCAGCTGTTAAACTGTCAATACGTTGCTGTCCGTCGTTAAGAAATGCCAGCCATGGTGACTCTACTATCCTCAGATTCTATCCCTTCAAACTTTGGTTTCCAATATTATATTATTTTTATTCAGCTCACAAGTTCGTCTGTCCCTTTTAAGTGTTAGTGTTTTGCTGTCTGCCTTGAAGCGGACCTTTCCGTTGTCACTGCCTGATATTTATGATTGATCTTTCAAAATATTTTATTTCTCAACTTACTCAAGATCTTTTGTTGTTTATAAATGGGAGAGAGCTAGATAAAGATAGAGAGTAAGAGAAAGCGAGGGAGAGTCCAAGAGAAAAAAAAGAGTGGGAAAGTGAGAGAGAAACAAAGAGGGAGAATCATCATTATCATCATCATCGTTTAACGTCCATTTTCCGTGCTAGCACGGGTTGGACAGTTTGACCGGGGTCTGGGAAGCCAGGAGGCTGTACCAGGCTCCAGTCTGATCTGGCAGTGTTTCTACAGCTGGATGCTCTTCCTAACGCCAACCACTCTGTGAGTGTAGTGGGTGCTTTTTTCGTGCTGCTGGCACAGCTGCCAGAGGGGCTAGCAGTGGCCACGATCGGTTGGTGCTTTTTACGTGCCACCGGCACAGAAGCCAGTCAGGGCGGCGCTGCCATCAGCCACGTTCGGATGGTGCTTTTTTTACGTGCTGAAAGGAAGCAACAGAAAGTAACAACCACACTCTTACCTGCACGTAGAGCGGGTCACATTAAGCTAGTATATATATATATATATTTATACCATAACTCTAACAGTTGAAAGTGTGTCCATGTACCTGTAAAATAAACCACTGTTATATCTACTTCTAACAGCTCAATGTCGATATGTGTGTGTAAGAGATGTCATTGTTGTAGCCTCTTGCTAGATTAGAACTCTCCATTGTCCTGTTCTATATCTAAGAGATGAGGAATTATGTACATTATTTACATTTGACGGATATTTGTCCTTATATTGTTCGTTGTTAACACAATGCTTCGGCTGATATACCTTCCAGCCTTCATCAGGTGTCTTGGGGAAATTTTGAACCTGGGTTCTCATTCCTAAGGTATTTTTCGATATTATTATTATTATTATTATTCAGGTCACTGCAGTTGGTAATTTAAATGGTAAACCATGGTTTAATATATTCAGATAAGAAAGGGAGCAGTGAGATAAATGCAAATTCACCTCAAAAATAACAAACTAAAACAGATGTAAATGTTAATTAAACTATGACCATTTAATATCAATGATTAACTTCTAATTGTTAATTGTTGTTCCATTTCTTTTCTTATCTGTGTGTGTGTGTATACACACACACACACACACACACACACACATGCAATGGGCTTCTTACGATATATAGTTTGTGGATAGGGTTAAAATCCAAGCTGTGTCCTCTTAAAGTACATCTTCATTTTCAAGTACTCCAAAATTGTATGAGGTATGCATAAGAGTTGAAAAATTCTAAAAAAATAGTTTTTGCAGATTAATTATAAATTAAACTGAATATTAAAAAAATACTTTGGCATTATTTAAATTCTTTGAGGAATTTCTAATAAGAACTGTCTTACATATTTTTCTGCATGTACACCTTTATATCTCCTGTTGGGGAACAAATAATGCCAAAACATTTCCTGTTTTGATATATGTGTGTGTGTGTAGACATCTTTTGATGGTTATAAATGAGCATCATCGTCACATTAGCAAAGTTATGTGTTTCCAGTATTCCACCAAAACGGTGGCAAGCTGGCAGAATTGTTAGAATGCCGGGCAAAATGCTTTGTGGTATTTCATCTGCCGTTATGTTCTGAGTTCAAATTCTGTCGAGGTCGACTTTGCCTTTCATCCTTTCGGGGTTGATTAAATAAGTACAGTTACGCACTGGGGTTGATGTAATCGACTTAATCTCTTTGTCTGTCCTTGTTTGTCCCATCTATGTTTAGGCCCTTGTGGGCAATAAAGAAATAAATATTCTGTAAAAAACATATCTGGCCATGGGAAAACATGACCTTGCTTGGAAACATGTAAGGGTTGGCAACTGAAAGGACATCCCGCCGCAGAAAATCTGCTTCTACAAATTCTGTCTAACTGATTGCAAACATGCAAAAATTAATGTTAAGAAGATGCAAAAATATACTAATGATTTCTTATTTAGGCACCAAACCAGCAATTCTGAGGGTTGGGGGCAGTTGATTACAATAAGCCCAGTTCTTGACTGGTATTTATCATGTACTCTTTTTGATGGGACCAGCAGAAGTGAGATTGCAGTGTAGTCTGCTTGACTAACGTCCCTTTCAACTAAGGGATTACAGTAGAGGGGAAGTAACTTTATGTGTAGTGTTGAGAAGTGAAATGATCAGAGCAGGGGCAAGGTTTGTAGTGTGGCTCGGAGATATCCTTACTGTTTGAGTGACAAGACAGCGATAAAAAATGGCTGATGTCGCTAGAACATGGTTGAGTTGCTTTGTGGTCAGAGGTTAGTCCTTAGGACTAGAACTTAAGACAAATAATAGTCTGTTGATCTAGCCTTTTTAAAGGGTTTAGGTGGCTCAAAACAAGGCATCAGAAAAACAGTGTCACGGGACCTTATTGAAAGGTTGTGATTGGTTGGTTTACACATTGGCGCGAAATAAGTCAAGAGACAAACTGTGCCAATGCCAACCAATCAGAGCAGTGGACACAACAGGGTCCAAATGGCCAAAGATGGTTGCTATCTAACACAAGATCATTTCTAATATATCTCTCAAACGGTGAGGATATCACCGAGCCATGCTACAGGTTTCTTGCTTGAGGGCTACATGGCTACATTATACAAGAGTGGATGGAAAGAATGAGAGCAGAGATGGGAAGAGAGATAAAGATAGTGGTGATAAGGTGTCAGGGTGGCCCCTCAAGGTACAATAAAGTGAATAGAAGAGAGAATGGGGACAGAAGATTGGGAGAGGTGACGTGTGTGTGTGTGTGTATACATGTATATAGATGACAGGCACGAGTACCATATGAGCGTGATCATTGACAGAGCAGCTAACCGGATTCCGTGCCAGTGGCACATAAAAGGCACCATTCGAGTGTGATCGTTACCAGCATCGCCTTACTGGCACTTGTGCCCCGTGCTAGTAGGGTGCTAAGAGCACCATCTGAGTGTGATCGCTGCCAGAGCAGCTAACTGGCTTCCGTGCCGGTGGCATGTAGGAAGCACCATTCAAGCGGGATCGTCACCAGCATCGCCTTACTGGCACCTGTGCCATTGGCATGTGTAAAAGGATTCGAGTGAGGTCGTTGCCAGTACCGCCTGACTGGCCCTCGTGCTGGTGGCATGTAAAAGAACCCACTACACTCTCAGAGTGGTTGGTGTTAGGAAGGGCATCAAGCTGTAGAAACTCTGCCAGATCAAGATTGGAGCCTGGTGCAGCCATCTGGTTCACCAGCCCTCAGTCAAACAGTCCAATCCATGCTAGCATGGAAAGCGGACGTTTAAACGACGATAATGATAATGATGATATGCATATCTATCTATCTATATATATGTATATATATATATATATACACATTTTATTCCCTACAGTCTTCTATAGTATGATATAAAGATGAAAGCTTAATAACCGCATTCATTCAATCTAAATATAGGCAAGATTAAACGCTAACTTTAAAATTAACTACAACAAACACATAAATCTATGTACAACTATATCAGTATATATATATATATATATATATGAAAGAAGGTTTGAAAATGCAATTTTAAAAGATGTTTAAGTAAATAAACATCTTTTAAAATTGCATTTTCAAACCTTCTTTCATATATATATATATATATATATATATATATATATATATATATATATACTGATATAGTTGTACATAGATTTATGTGTTTGTTGTAGTTTAATTTTAAAGTTAGTGTTCAATTCTGCCTATATTTAGATTGAATCATCATCATCATCATCATCATCGTTTAACGTCCGTTTTCCATGCTAGCACGGGTTGGACGGTTCAACTGGGGTCTGGGAAGCCAGGGGCTGCACCCGGCTCCAGTATGATCTGGCAGAGTTTCTACAGCTTGATGCCCTTCCTAACGCCAACCACTCCGAGAGTGTAGTGGGTGCTTTTTACGTGCCACCTGCACAGGTGCCAGGGGGTCCGGCATCGGCCACGATCGGTTGGTGCTTTTAATGTGCCACCGGCACGGAAGCCAGCCAAGGCGGTGCTGTCATCAGCCACGTTCGGATGGTGCTTTTTATGTGCCACCAGCACTGGAGCCAGTCGAGGCAGTGCTGGCATCGGCCACGTTCGGATGGTGCTTTTTATGTGCCACCGGCACAGAAGCTAGTCGAGGCGGCGCTGGCAACAGCCACGTTTGGATGGTGCTTTTATGTGCCACCGGCACAGGTATCACAACTACTATTTCCATTGATATTTATTTCGATGTTCATGTACTTGACTCAACAGGTCTCCTCAAGAACGGCGAGATGTTCTGGAATCCAAGGTACTTTGAATGGGCAGGGGCTATGCGGAACTGGTGCAGGAAGCAGCCCAAGTCTTTGCAGTCACAGCATATCTCCAGAGATCTCAGTCCTTCGCCATTGCCTCAGTGAGGCCCAACACTTTGAGTTCATGCTTGACTACCTCATCCCATGTCTTCCTGGGTCTACCTCTCCCCCTGATACCTTCAACTGTTTGGGAGTGACATTTCTTCACACATCTCTCCTCATCCATCCGCAGTACATGACCATACCATCGCAAGTATCGCTCTTGCACACCACATCTGATGCTTCTTATGTCCAGCATTTCTCTCAGGGTGCTTACCCTCTGTCGTGCGCGCACACTGACATTACACATCCAGCAGATCATGCTAGCTTCATTCTTTTCAAGTCTACGCATGTCCTCTGCAGTCACCGCCCATGTTTCACTACCGTGAAGCATGGCAGTTTGCACACATGTGTCATACAATCTACCTTTCACTTTGAGCGAGAGACCCTTTGTCGCCAGTAGGGGTAGGAGCTTTCTGAACTTTGCCCAGGCTATTCGTATTCTAGTGGTAATACTCTCTGAGCATCCACCTCCACTACTACAGGTAGCGGAAACTATCAACTACTTCTAGTTTCTCCCCCTGGAGTGTGATGGAATCTGTTTTCTGAGAATCTGTGGTGTCTATTGTCCCTGTGCATCTGCCACACATGAAAGCTATCTTATCAGTTAATTTCCCTTTGATGTTGCTGCACCTCTTATGCGTCTATAGCTTACACTGGGTGCATCTTATGGAGTTTCTACCTACACCTTTCCTACAGATCGAGCAGGGCCACCTGCCCTAGGGGGTGTGTGCTGAGTTCGCCTTTCTGCTTACTATAACTTTGGTCTTTGCTACATTTACTCTAAGGCCCTTTGATTCTAACCCTTGCTTCCACACCAAAAATTTCTTTTCTAGTTTCGGTAGTGATTCTGCTATGAGAGCCAGGTCATCAGCATAGAGGAGCTCCCAGGGGCATCCTGTTTTGAATTCTTCTGTTATTGCCTGGAGGACTATGATGAATAAAAGGGGACTGAGGGCTGAGCCTTGGTGTACACCTACTTCTACCCGAATTCTTCACTATATTCGTTGCCAATCCTAACCTTGCTGACAGCCTCTCTGTATAGGGCCTGTACAGCCCTTATTAGCCATTTGTCAATCTCCAGTTTCCGCATCGACCACCAGATAAGGGGTCAGGGGACCATGTCAAAGGCTATCTCCAAGTCCACAAAACCTATGTAGAGGGGTTTATCTTTAACTAGGTACTTCTCCTGCAGTTGTCGGACCAGGAATATAGCATCAGTGGTGCTTCTACCCGGCACAAAACCGAACTGCATCTCATCTAAGCAAATTCTGTCCCTAATGAGATGGGTTATGATCCTCTCTGTGACCTTCATCACCTGATCCAACAGTTTAATACCCCTGTAGTTATTTCTATCTAGAGCATCACTCTTACCCTTGTAGCAGTTGACTATGGTGCTGCTACGCCAGTCATTGGGTATGACTCCATTATGAACTACCTGGTTTACAATGCGGGTGACTAGGCCATAGCCCACATAGCCAGCTGTTTTAAGCATCTCAGCAGTGATTCCTGATGGGCCGGGGGCTTTACCTGGTTTCATATCCTTAATTGCCTTAACTACAAGGGAGCTGTCCATTTGGATAGCTGGTCCCTCTACTGGGTCAACATTTGGCAGGCTCTCCTCCTCCCATTCATTCTCCACATTCAGCAGTCTTTCATAATGGCTTCTCCAAGCCTCTTTCTTTTCACCAACATTAAAAGCAAGTGCCCCATCATCCATGCGGACACATTTCTCTCCTGTAACATCACTATTTTCTCTCACACACTGTCTGGCAATCCGAAATACCTCAGCTCTTTGGTCCTCACGTCGCTGGACATTGGCAAACTTCTTCTTTTCTGCTACATCTTTGGCTATGTATACCTGCCGCCCAGCCTCCCTTTTGGCTACCTGGTACAGTTCCCTGCTACCCCCATCCCTCCAGGCTTTACAGGCCTGTTTCTTTAAGCTTTCATCTTTATATCATACTATAGAAGACTGTAGGGAATAAAATGCATGACTTAAAGGTTTGGTCGCTGTTTAGGAGTTGGTTATAGATTTATTTATTGAATTTCAGCACTGCTGTTGACACCGCCAGATTGAATGGTCCTGCCCAGGTGTCAAAACCATAATGATATCCATGGGGCAGCTGATGATGGAGGTATATTGGATTGTTAATATGGCTGCTTTTGTATATATAGAATAGTATTATAACACATCCATTTGATATATGTGTACAGGTATTTATTTATATACATCTAGATGTGTCTGCGAATATATATATGTACATGTCCTAGTGCCATGTAAAAAGCACTTGTGCCAGTATCACATCTCGGCACCTGTGCTGGTGCCACCTAAGAAGCTCACTCTGTAAAGTGGTTGGCATTAAGACAGGCATCCAGCCGTAGAAACCAGACCAAAGCAGACAATTGGAGCCTAGGTAGCTCCTTTGGCTTCCCAGCTCTGGGCAGACAGTCCAACCCATACCAGCACGGAAAATTGACGTTAAATGATGATGATGATATACACTTATATATATATATATGTGTGTGTGTGTGTGTGTGTGTGCGTATGTATGTCTGTATGCATATGTATGTGTGCTTATATACACATACGCATATATACACATGTATCTGTATGTATATGCGTGTGTATGTGTGTGTGTGTGTCAGTCTATTTATATTTCCCATTTAGTGTATGGTTAATATTCAGGCATAAAATAAACACATCATATATATATACGTATATATATTTTCGTATATACAGTTGTTATCCTCCTCCCTCTCCTTCCACATTTACCTGTATGTGTGTGTGTGTGTGTGCGTGTGTATCTATACATCTGTCTACATCTAGGTGTATGTGCGCGTTTGTGTGTGTGTGTGTAAACACGTACGAATGTATGTGAATACGAATGTGTTGTAAGCGTATTAAGACCGTTCAGTTGCGTGAGTGAGTGTATAATCCCAACGAGCTGCGTGTGTGTAGTAAGCTTGTGAAATCGTGTATATGTATGCGTAGTATGTGTGTGTGTGTGTGAGTCTGTGTGTGCGCGCGTGCGTGTTTATGTATGTGTGTGTGCGCGCGTGCGTGTGCGTATGTTTTGGTGTATTTAAAGATGGCTGATCTCTTGCCGTGTTGTCGTTACGGTGGTCGCTGGTGAGGGACAAACACGGGCGCAGCACAGACAACAACAACAGCAATAAGCGCCGAGGTGCACCCCACGACGCAAGCAAACTTTTTGTTTGTTGTGTGTGGACGGGTGTGGGTGAAATTCCTTGAGAAGAAACCGAAAGTCTGTGGCAAGCCTGGCAGGTGACTCTTTCAGAGCCGCCACCACCTTCTCTGAGGTGGTGGCGCCGTTGAAGGACTTCACCAACCCTTAATTCGTCTCATAATCCCCATCTCTCTCCACATATATATATATATATATATATCTTATATATATACAGTCAAAGGAAAATACCAGCGGATGAGGAGCGGTGGTGGCGTCGGCGGCGGCGGCATGTTTCTTCCTCTTCAACACCGACCTCTGGGTTCATGGCATCAAGTGAAACTTTATAACGCCTGCAAAGGTTTTTAAATTATGTCTACTCATTTATTTATTCATCTACGTATTTATCTATGTATGTATAATGTATAATACTGACACACACAAACATATATTTATATACGCACAAACAGCCACAAAAATATAACAGACAGACACATATGTATACATTCTGTGTGTGTGTATGTATGTATATATATATACATATATATGTATATATATATATATATATATGTTTGTATGTTGTGTGTGTAATGTGTCGGTTCTGGCTATTTGGTGTTTATGTTTACATTCACATCATATCATCATAATTTCTCTCTCTTGTCTTCGAGTTGTTGTTGGCAGTTTGTGGTTCAAATATTATTGCATTCACCTTATTCTTGCTGAATCTATGTTATACGTCCCTGTCTGTCTGTCTGTCTCTCTATAAACATATATATGCTGTGTGTATTTACGTTTATACTTAGCCACCATCATCCAAAGAGTTCTGCTCGTTATTTTTGGTGAGTGGATTGGACGACGTGGCCTATTGCAACCTTGTTATTTTTGCCTGTTGTTCAACGTATCACTTGACAATTCCGGCTCCTCATACATATAGATATGGATATATATATATATATATATATATATATATATATATATATATGCATAGATATATATAGATAGTGGTATAAATGTTTGTATGGATTTACGTGTTTCTCGTTCCAATTCCTCGCGATTTAACATTCACCATTTTCTGTTCCATTTCTGGGACACCAGAAAAGTCAGTACCATTTAATATACTGTGGTGATATAATATAGTTTTCACTTTGTCCCTTGTGTTGTTAATCTCGTCGTTATTTTGGAACACACGCACATACAATACACAAACATACACACATATATAATATTTGTGCGTGTGTTACATAGACGCAGACATAGTCGAGTGGTTAAGAAGTTCACTTGGAGGTTACGGGATCCCAGGTTCTCATTCTGAGAATTGTCTTACACGACTATACATAGCCTTCGGCCAACGCAAGTCTTATCAAGGAAATTACACAGACGGATACTCCTCCGTGGACGTCCGTCGTCAGATGTAGCGTAGCTTTAAAGGTACACCGTCACATTCTGTCTTGCTGATAAACCCCGGGAATTATATTAAGGGTATCATAGGAGTATATTCGGTTAGCTACCCGTTAATTTTATGAGTAGTTCTACTAATCGAATAGCTAACCAAGGGAGAATTCGTGTGTGTGTGTGTGTGTGTGTGTGTGTGTGTGTGTGTAACGTATATAATGTGTGTGTGTATGTATATTTATATATATATATATATATATATTTATTATGTGGTAAGATAAGAGGGTGACGTCGTTAGTAAGAGAGGTTGGGAAAGATAAAGGAGGAAGATGAAACAAGATAAAATGTAATAAATGGTAGGAGAGAGGGGTTTATGAGGAGATTGGATTTTCTGTGATAGGTTTATGGCTATAAAAGTTTTCAAACTTCATGGATATCAAAGTTTAAGTACGTATAAAAAATTTAGGCGCAGGAGTGGTTGTGTGGTAAGTAGCTTGCTTATCAACGACATGGTTCCGGGTTCAGTCCAACTGCGTAGCACCTTGAGCAAGTGATCATGATTCTCCTATAGCCTCGGGCCGACCAAAGCCTTGTGAATGGATTTGGTAGATGGAAACTGAAAGAAGCCTGTATGTCTGTTTGTCCCCATGTTGGTGTGTTTACATCCCCGTTCGGCAAAAAAAAGACCAATAGAATAAATACTAGGGATCGATTTGTTCGACTAAAGGCGGTGCTCCACAGTAAAATGAAAGAAAAGTAGACCTAACATTAGATAGGTAGATAAATAGACAGATAGTTCAATAGGTAGAAAGATGTAGTTTGCCCTATATGTGACCAGGAGTGAACTCACGCACACACAGTGGCTTCAATTCCACCACTTCAAGGCATCTTGCAAGGATATTTTCCATAGCCACAACCCAATCATTATGAGTGAAATTGGTTAAACAGAAACCATCATGTGGGATGTGCTCTCTTACCCCACCTCTCTCTCATACAAAGCTTTGTGTATTTGTGCATATATATATATATATATGTCTTCCACCCATGATTCTCTGTATATATATGTCTTCCACCCATGATTCTCTGTATATATATATATATATATATATATATATATATATATATATGATTCTCCGTTTTTATTCTCTCTTTATGCACCTCATCTCCTCCAGGGCAACACCCCCTCATCATACTCTAACATCAATACTACAGCCTCATTCAGTTGATTAGTCATGCCTTGTGAGTTACTTGGCGACCTCACTAGTGCTGGTGCTACAAAAAAATGCATCCAGTCTACTCTGTAAAATGGTTGGCACCAGGAAGGGTATCCAGCTGTAGAAGCCATGCCAAAATTGAGCTCAATACAATCGTTTTGCTTATCAGATCCTGTCCAACTCATGCTGGCATCAACTGCAGACACATTCAAAGTTGATGAGGATAATGTTATGTACCGCCATAACAACAAGCAAGCTGGCAGAATCATTAGCAGCATTTTGTCTGTCTTTATGTCCTGAGTTCAAATTCCGATGAAGCCGACTTTGCTTCAGTGGTCTCATGCCTTCCTGAGCTAGTTTTCCACCACATTTCTTAAATGTGGTAGAGGCCTTGATCTTGGCACCACTCATGTCTAGAAACTGAAGTTGGGGCTAAGCAAAGGCATGCTCCCCATAGAAAATCTAGCTCCAAAAACTCCTCATGATAGCAAAGGAGAATGGGCACCAGCTAGTCCAAAGTTTGGGGGTGGGTTGCACCTGCTTACTTCAGTTGCTATTGGCGTTGAGGTAGATCTGGCCACCCCCATTAACGGGGACAAAGTCCAGATTTAAAACTGGATGATGATGAGTACTGAGGGTTAATGTTATCGTTTCCCCTCTCTCATAATTCCTGGCTTTGTGCCAGAATTTGAAACCAATATTACATATCCCCACATGTCCACCATTTCCTAAGCAGGTGTCAATTGGACAGGTCCTTATGGTCTGAGTTTTCTCTTCTTGAGATCTTTGCCCTTGTGCGCTGGTGCTTTTAAATGTCTTTTAGTTTGGTTTCTGTGACTGGATGCCCTTCTGTCCTGGGTGCCTTTTTTCATGGCATCAACACCCAAGAGGTTATTTCATCTTTCACAAGACAGGACTGAAGATATCTCTTAACCTTAGAATTTCTCTGCTTGTTTGCCACCCACTTTACACTATTGTGGGTGGGTGGGTTTTCTCAATGCACCTCTCTCCAAAAAGCTTGTGAGACGGAATTAACTGAACCTTATAACTTTACACATCCTCTGTTCAATGAGAAATCTTTCCGGAGGATGCCCTTGCAGGGTTTCTCGTTCTGCGTGCAACACAGGTAATTAGGAAGATGTAGAGATCAGAGTAAAGTCAAGAGATGATGAGTTCATGTAGGAGAGATGAGTGAAAGATGATGATGATGAGCAACAGGCAGATGAGTGTAGGGAGGTGAAATATGTGGGGGGGGGGGCACAAAGGTGGGCTTGAAAGAATACAAATACAAACACACATTTTATCTTTCTTATAACTGTTTCAATCATTAGACTGTGGCCATGCTGGATCACTGCCTTGAAGAATTTTAGTCTAAAAAGTCAACCCTAGTGTTTTTTTTTCTAATCCTGCTACGTATTCTATCAGTCCCTTTTGCTGAACCGTTAAGTTATAGGGATGTAAACACACCGACACCAGTTATCCAGGAGTGGTGGGAGACACACACACACACACACACAGACATATACTCACAACAGGCTTCTTTCAGTTTCCATCTATCAAATCCACTCACATGTTTTTGGTCAGTCCAAGGCTATAGTAGAAGACACTTGCCCAAGGTTGCACCCTATATATATATATGTTTCTTTATTACCCACAAGGGGCTAAACAAGGACAGACAAACGGATTAAGTCGATTACATCAACCCCAGTGCGTAACTGGTACTTAATTTTATCAACCCCTAAAGAAAGGCAAAGTCAACCTCGGCGGAATTTGAACTCAGAACGTAACGACAGAAGAAATACGGCTACGCATTTCACCTGGCGTGCTAACGTTTCTGCCAGCTTGCACCCTATATATATATATATATGTATGCATGTATACATACACAGACACACACCCCAGCCTTTTTAGAACATTGCAATGTGTATTTCATTGCAAACTGGTTTGTTCTTTATCAACTTGAGAAATGTCTAAATGGTCTTTTGTCATTTCTCGCGTGAGATGCAACATCCTAAGTTCAATCTTCGTCACTTTGTTTTAAGTCTTTCTTTTCCACAGGATCCACCAACTTCAACCACTTGGCTCTTCCTTAACCCTTTCGTTACTGTATTTATTTTGAGATGCTCTGTGTTCTTTCAATTACTTTAAATATAACATATAGTTATATAAAATATAGTTATCATTAAGCTAGTGTTAGGAACATAAATTGTGACTAAGGTTTGGGTGGAAGATTTTAATTCAAAACTTATGGAAACAAGACATTTATACTCAGAGCCAGAAGCGGTTTCAGCCAGGTTGGTAACAAAAGGGTTAAGCAACAGTTGTCCCCTATATGCATCATATACCTGTTCCAACACAGCTTCCTTTCTTCTACCCTCCATTAACATTGTACATCCAGCCAAGCATGTTTGCCTCGTTTCTTCCTGGTTTTCTGCATTTAAGGTCCGTCTTTCACTGCCATGCTGCATCACATTTCAAACACAAGCATCATGCAATCTACCCATCACTTTGAGGAGGAAACCTTTGTTGCCAGCAGGGGTAATAATTTCAATACAACCCCTTCCACTGCTCAGTAAGCTATGTAACAGAAGCTATCAACTACACCTAGTAAACCGTCCCCTTTAGAGCCTGAAACTGCCCTTGGTTTTATGAAACAGATTTCTTTGTTTTAAAGGGATCTAAATTAAAACCTCCCATCAAAATTCCATGTTGATGTATAACCTACACACCTGTTTCATAATGACTAATTTTGGTAAATTCTTTATTATTCTCAAGATTAATTGAAATGAAAGCATTTCAACAAAAATATGATAGCAAAAGGGTTAAGGAACTTTACTTCTGGTGTGCTCTTGATGCTTATTGCCTATGTATACTGCCGTACAGCTGGTATCAGATTCCTCTATTATGGCTTGGAGGACTACAATATACAGAAGCAGGAGGAGTTCTGAGCCTTGAAGGACTCCTACCTTTCTGCTAAATTTGTCATAGAACTCCTCACCAGCTCATTCTTTTACTGAGTGCAGCTTACATGTAGCTTTATACAACCCTTGCAATCATTTACTCTTAATTTCTTTTGTAATCCCAGGTTACTGACACTAGTGACCTATCAAAGACCTTCCCTATGCCAATGAATGCTAGGTAAAGTGGCTGGCTTACTTCTCTGAAGTTGCCTGTCATCTGTCATGGCTATAATGTTGAACTGCATTTCAAGTAAGCTAATTCTGTTCCCAATCAATTCTCCAAACACTCTCTCTCTCTGACCTTCATGACTTGGTCCATCTATGTGTTTCTTTATTACCCACAAGGGACTAAACACAGAGGGGACATACAAGGACAGTCAAACGGATTAAGTCGATTACATCGACCCCAGTGCGTAACTGGTACTTATTTAATCAACCCTGAAAAGATGAAAGGCAAAGTTGACCTCGGCAGAATTTGAACTCAGAGCGTAACGGCAGACGAAATATGGCTACGCATTTTGCCTGGCGTGCTAACGGTTCTGCCAGCTCGCTGCCTTCAATTGGTCCATCTATGTGATGCCTTTGTAATTTCCTCTCAGGCACCTCTCTTTTCCTTTTAAAAGTTTACAATGATATCACTACATAAGTCATTGGGTATCACCTTCTGTTTTTACCTGATTAACTAATTAGCTAATTAGCACGAATCCCGCTTTGCTAGATATTTTCAGCATTTCACTTGATGTACCTGCAGCTTTTCTCATCTTCATCATCTTAATTTATCTACTAAACCCTTGCCGACATGAATTGCTAGTGCTTCTGTTGGGTTCACATGAGGTAGACCTTGTTTTCCCATGCATCCTCACCATTCAACAAACTCTCATAATAGCATTTCCGTGTCCCTTTATAGTCATCAGCAGTAAAGGCAAGCATACTCTGGTAAACCATTTTGCAACCTAAACCACCTCACGTCTATGATTGTATATACACAGGGTGCGGTGAATAAACTGTCATCTAAATTATGCAAAAATGAAAATAACACTGACATCTCATTTTAACAGATATATTTACCAAAATTACATAAAAATATCTTGAAATACTAAAGAGTAAATTTATTCAATAAAATCACCATTGGCTTCAACCATTGCCTCCAGGCGACTTCGGAATCTCCTGCAACTCTCCCGGATGGTCCCCAAGTTTAAGTTGGTGAATGCTGCCATAATCCTTGCCTTCAGTTCATTGGTATTACAAGGAGCTTTGTTGGTCTCTCATTCAACTACGCTCCACACATAATAATTAAGTGGGTTGCAGTCTGGGGAGTTAGGTGGTCAGATGTTAGAGGGGATGTGGTTGCAGAAATTATCTGACAGCCATGACTGGGTTCTTCTGCTTGTGTGCCATGGTGCAGAGTCCTGTTGCCAGATATAGGGCCTTCCAGCAGCCACCCTCTTGACCCAGGGCATCACTATCTCCTTCAGGCACTTGATGTAGGCCTCCGTGTTGAGTCTGAGGCCATGTGGGATGATGAATGGAGGCATAACGTCACCATCACTAGTGATCATTCCAAACACCATGATGTTGACAGCATGTCATTTCTAAATTTTTGGCAGAGTGAATTGCATCATGGTGCTGTTTTTCTCACAGACGGTGCCCAACTAACCCTACTATACTGTGTAGTCGAAATAAAAAACAATGTGCATGAGTGAAATTAAAAATATAAAATGGCAACAATTTACTCGTCACACCCTGTATATATACACACGCGTGTGTGTGTGTGTGTGTGTGCGCACACACGGCTGTATGGTAAGAAGTATGCTTCTTAACCTTTTGGTCTTGGGTTCAGTCCCACTGCATGCCACCTTGGGCAAGTGTTTTCTCCAACTTCAAGTTGGCCAGAGCCTTGTGAGTGGATTTGGTGGAAACTGAAAGAAGCCTGTCAGGTGTAGATGAGTGTCACCATTACTGTACAAGCAGTGTCTTTCATTTCCAGTCTTTTGTGAAAACCTGTCTGGTCTGGAGGAAGATGCTACCTTATTTGGAAAACGGTGAGGGTTAATGATAGGTGGGGCATCCAGCCATAGAAAACCCAACTCAACAAATTCTGTCTGAACCTTGTGAACATGGCAAAGTGGACACTAAAGCAATTTATATACCTTGCACACATCCAGCTGTAGGAACCATGCTGAAACAGATGACTGGAACCTGGTGCAGCCCTCCAGCCATGCCAGCTCCTGTCAGACTGTCCAGTTCATTGCCAGCATAGGAAACAGACATTAAAATGATGATGATGACACGCACGCACATTTGTGCTTATGTTTGCATAATTGTCCGTATGTCTATTTAGAGAGATATATTGGCACAACTGGTGAAGTCAAGTGAACAACTGAAGACTCGCGTCAGAAATTTTGGTTGACCGTTAACAACTTGTGGACAGTCAAAAGTGAAATTCAGCTTAGACTGTCAACTTTTGATATAATAAACATATCTAATTACTCATATTTATTTCTTTATTGCCCATGGGGGGGGGGTGCTAAACATAGAGGGGACAAACAAGGATGGACAAAGGGACTGACTCCAGTGTATAACTGGTACTTATTTAATCAACCCCGAAAGGATGAAAGGCAAAGTTGAACTCAGAACGTAACGGCAGACGAAATACCACTAGGCATTTTGCCTGGTGTGCTAACATTTCTGCCAGCTTGAGCAGATAATGTTTGCACCATGGAATATAGATTTTTAATATATTTTACAACTTCTCTGGTTCTTTATGTTTTGAGTTCAGACACCATGAAGGTCAGCTTTGCCTTTCATTCCTCCAGGGGCTGACAAAATAAAGTACCTTCCAAGTACTGGGAAATATGGTATAGATTAATCCTTTCCCATCAAATCTGATGTCCCTGAATCTGAAACCAGCAAGCTGGTAGAATCATTAGCATTCCAGCATTTCGTCTGTCTTTATGTTCTTGGTTCAAATTCTGCTAAGGTCAGCTTAACTTCATTCCTTTGAGGTCAATAGAATAAATCATCATAATCATTGTCCGACCGTGGAATTTACTATGTTACGCCAGAATCCACGGTCCATCATAGCATTATGGAGGTCCTGTTGCTGGATGCCTGTATCCCTGGAGATTACATCAGGGTAGGAGAGTGTACGCCCTATGGTATCGTGAGCAGATGGCTTCCAGAGGAGAAGAGTAGAAATTACCTCGTTTTCAGCTCTACAACAATGTCCAGCAAACTGGACTCTTCTACCTTTCACAAGAGATGATACAGGTGGTAATTTTCCATATATTTGTACTTTGGTTGGATGACACTTCCACGAGAGATTTTGAGCTCTCATAAGGAGAGCACTGGGGTCCTTGTAATCAACTTACCTCCTCCCTTGAAATTACTGGCCTTGTGCCAAAAGTTAAAGGTGATATATTTTACACCTCTTACATGCTATTAAGGAAAAGACTATCTCATTATCTGGAGACAATAGGTCAGGTGTGGACATGTTTCTACCTCATAAGGCATCATCTACACAGCAGTTGCCCTACCATACCCCCAGCAGAATAAGACACTTTGACATGTACAAAAAAAGTAGAATACACCTGTGGTCCCAAGGTAATTTGCATAAAAGAAACGAAAATGAAGAGTAAATCTGAATGGCCATTGGCGTGCTAATTAATGTAATCTTAATCAACAAAGATGAACAAGGGTACAAGAAATTGAAATTATCCCTGCTTTTAGAGAAGATAGAAAATTTGTTTGATGGCAGCTGGTACCACACACACATGCACACGCACTTGCACATGCGCACACACATGCACACACACACAGCTGTATTTCTGTATCTCACTTTCTATCTTATATATGTATATATCATGCGATCATATGATCAACCAGACTATCTGATATTGTTATACATCGCTAGTCACAATGCACTTCACATTGTTTTAGCTTTTGAATGGTGCCACCTTGCTGGCTAGGTGAGCAGGCCAACATCTGCCCCTAATCAGAAGGCCAGTGTGTCACAGGGTGATCCATTTACAGCTGAGTGGACTGGAACAAAGGGAAAGGAAATGTTTTGCTCAAGAAATTGAACCCACAATCCAGTCATCATGAATGCAATACCCTAACCACTAGGTCACATACCCTTCATGTATATATGAAGGCCTGCTGGCAAAATGCTGCTCTTCTAAATAGAAACCTTATCTGTCATTGTGGTGTTGTGGCACAAAGCAAAGCAGGCCTTGCCGTCCACTCAAGAAAGCACAGAGTAAATGATCCTGAAGTACTCAAGCAAACTGAGTCCTCAACTTGTTCCATTTACCAAAAGGTTTATAAGGAACCAGCAGACCTCAAGAGACACCTTCATGTCCAGAGAACATGATTAACGCTTTATTTCACTGAACCTTCATCATTCATGACAAGAGAATCCATCATATATACATATATATCATCATCATCGTTTAACGTCCGTTTTCCATGCTAGCATGGGTTGGACGGTTCGACCGGGGTCTGGGAAGCCAGGAGGCGGCACCAGGCTCCAGTCTGATCTGGTAGTGTTTCTACAGCTGGATGCCCTTCCTAATGCCAACCATTCTGTGAGTGTAGTGGGTGCTTTTTACATGCCACCGGCACAGGTGCCAGGGGAAGCTGGCAGCGGCCACGTTTGGTTGGTGCTTTTTACCTGCCACCAGCACGGAAGACAGTCAAGGCGGCGCTGGCATCTGTCACGTTTGGATGGTGCTTTTTACGTGCCACTGGAACAGTTATCACAACTACAATTTCCATTTGATATTTATTTTGATGTCAATGTACTTGACTCAATAGGTCTCCTCAAGCACAGCAGGTCACCCTACGATCCAAGATAAGCACAGCAGGTCGTTCTGCAATCCAAGGTACTTTGGATGGGCTGGAGCTGCTGTGCGAAACTGGTGCAGGAAACAGCCATGAACTCACGTTATTTGTCAGGTCTTTGCAGTCACAGCATATCTCCAGAGATCTTGGTCTTTCATCCTTGCCTCTGTGCAGCCTAATGTTCGAAGGTTATGCTTCACCACTTCATCCCATGTCTTCCTGGGTCTCCTCTCCCCCGGATTCCTTCAACTGTTTGGGAGTCTATTGCCCCTGTGCATCTACTGCATACGAAAGCTGTCTTGGTTAATTATATATATATATATATAACACCAAGTAAGTTAGGGGTTGTGGATCCAACCCTTCTAAGGGATAATACTTATCCGATATACTGTTTGTATACTACCCAAATTATTAATACACAAGTGATATATATATACATATATATATATATATTCTGACAGGGTCCTTTGAGGTCCGTCCTGACACCTCATCTCCACTGTTTAATCTCACTCCAGCTCATCACTGAACTTCCCACCTTCTCCTCTATAATATGTGTAACCATGTAGCTCTTCTGCAGCAGGAAACCTATTCTGGGCTCCTTCTCACAAACTGTAACCTCTCACCTCTTGGCATAGAGCTGCCACTCGCTCGCTCTCTCTCTCTCTGGCTTCACTCAGTCTAGTGGGCTGCATGGAAAATGGCATTCAGTACACACTGTAAAACGGTTGGCATTGGGAAGGCCATTCAGCCATAGAAGCCCAGCCGAAGCAAACACTGGGGCATAATGCAGTCCTAGGACTTGTTGGATCTTGTTAAACTGTCCAACCCATGCCAGCAGGGCATATGGACGTTAAATAATGATGATATGTAATCTGTGTATCTATGTATTTATCTATTTAAAGACGTACACACATTCATAGGCATATAGATTTATGAACTAGCACATATATAAACACGTGTATGAATTCCTGCGTTGATAGATAGATAGATAGAGAGATATAGAGATAGATAGATAGATAGTTAGAGATATATAGATATAGATAGTTAGAGATATAGAGATAGATAGATAGTTAAAGATACAGAGATAGATAGTTAGAGAGATAGAGATAGATAGATAGTTAGAGAGATAGATAGATACAGAGATAGATATAGAAAGAAAGAATTCACTAAAATGGATACGTTGGAAGATTACTGCAACTCATTTCATGTCAGACTTGGACGACGAATGCCATGTTCGTGTGGATTTGGGGAATCAATATTTGTTGCCCATGCAAAAAAGGGGAAAAAATCATGTATAATTTTAAACCTTGAATAATTTCAAGTTAAACACTCACACAAAGTACGTTTAGTTGTTTTTCAAACGGGAGTCATGAACTCAATACGTGTGTGTAAATAAAGTTAGGTAAGGTCTGTTTATGGGACTACCTTAGGTTTCACGTTCATAAAGGGTTTAGTTTTATGGAGTATCATCAGATCCCCAAACCTGTTGGCCTAAGGCCTCTAGCGAGTGTGTGTAAACAAAATTACAATATAGTTTAAGTGAATACAATAGTGTGTGTCTTTTGTCACTACTTCAACAGTTCAATCGCGATGCAATTGTATTCATTTGTAATGGATACAATAAATAGAGCAACACCGTTTTCACGAGATGCCACGGAAGGGGAGGGGTAAGGTTCGTTGCCCTTGGGAAGAGGCCTCCTTGAAAAGCGCGCGTGTGCGCGATTGTTTTGGCTCCTTTCGTTGACGCCGTCCAAACATTTCACTCGCAGACAATTCTTAGAATAAGGAATTCTGCTACACGTTTTTAAAACCGACACAGATTTGGACGAGAGAGATGTTTTCACGGCATCAAGAAGATGTCTTAGATTTAAGACACACACGGACAGTCACAATGTGTGTGTGTGTGTGAGAGAGAGAGAGAGAGAGAGAGAGAGAGGAGAGAGAGAGAGAGAGAGAGAGATAGATCCAAGACAACTGGTAGGAGTTCTTTAGGGGCCTACAGTTACGGTTAGGGGCCAAAGTGATTGTCGAAGTTTGAAACGAGCTTTTGCACGAACATTTTAGGCCCGTCACTAACGTCTGTAGTATTCTACGCTATTTAATATAATCTATAGGCACAACTACAGTTTAGCGCCTCAAATTTGTTTCCTTCATAATTTCCTGAAGTAGATTGCTATTATGTTGATAACGTTGCCTTTAATATTTTTTTTTTGTTAAGGTATTTCGGATTATTCTTAACCCCCCCCCCACGACTCTGTTGCCCCATAACACTCTTTTAAAATGCATATTTTTCAAATGACACTTTGTAAATTATGTAATGTTGATGTTCAAACATAGAATATTAGTCTGGGAAATCACGGAAATTGGTGGAGCCAGTTTAATTCCCGCAAAACAAACTCGGAGCGGATGTGAGTTGTGTTGATAGAACGATTCAAAATTCCTCCTAAAGACGTGTCTTTGCTGACATTTTATCTGCATAATCGCCCTCAAAAATGTATTTTTTTCAGTTTTTCGTTAACGCAGGTTTTAAAAGTTATAAGGACAAGATCGGGCGATGAAAGGGGCACCAATGTGTGCTTACACGTATGTGCCATCGCTCGATACTTTCAGATCTTGAGTCGCTCTGCTACTTCTAAAATTGTGTGGGTACATCGGTCCCTTTATATTCGCTGATGCACAATGTAAGAGTGCACCATTGGTGCAGGTCTGAAGAAGTGTCACGCTAACGTTTAAAATCGCAAATATTACATACATTTTCACTTTTGTGTGAGCTGGCATTGAAAGTAGAGTTTGTACAGAAGCCGCTGTAAACGGTCATTAAAGATGGGTTGAAGTCCTTTTCTTCTTCGGATTATATTTTACTCTTCGCTAAACTCACAAAATGGTTTTACCATTGTGAAACCTGGAATTTCTAAACCTAATGAATTTCTAAATTAGCCTGCCTAAAGTTCTAGTTGAGTGGTTCATTGGAAAAGCCCCAACTTTCTGCCCTCCCAGGACCTATATATATATATATATATAGTGTAACATCGTCCGTTTTTCCGTCCTTGTTTCGTATACATTCGAAGCTTTTTTCCAAGGGATCTAATGCTCTTAGCTTAGTTTTTCCTTGGGGCTGGCCAGATTGGAGCAATCTCAAGATTAATCAGCCGAAATTGCGAGGATGATCCGGTTCTTGACTGAAGATTGAAGGCTTCGAATGACCCGTCCGTGTTTTTTGTATCGTCTTCTGGATGTTTTGCGTTCTTGTCCCATTTTGTATATATATATATATGGAGTAATGTCCGTCTTTATATATCCAGTTTATTAGTAAACACTTGCTTCGTTTAAACAATGTCAAAGACAAGAGTCTACTTTTCGCCCGATAACATTCTCTTGGTTTCTGTTTATACTTCATCATATGTGCAGTGTACCCCCAGTCTCTCTGGCATCATCACCATGGCAGCAGCAGCAGCGGCTGTCGGTCCGTTTGATGTCAAAAGTTGGTTACCACTGCTTTTCCGACTACACGCACACACACACATATATCCGTCAGTCTTGTATCAATCCAGAAAAACCTGTCTAGGCCAGACTGGGGACACACAGACATAAGTAGCTGTATCTTTTCTCCCCCCCCCCCCATCGCACATTCCTCTTTCTTTTCAATACTTACTTTCTGCCTGCTCCTGCCCCCCTCCCCCACCTCCTCAACATCACCTCCGCCGCGCCGCCGCTATGTAAAATGTTTTTCCTCTTTTTTCCACATCATCAATAGTAATTATCATGTTGTCTTCGTGTTGTACAACAACACTAAAAACCATCCTTTCTAACCATTTTGACTAAAGATCTACAGTTTACTACTTACAAGACACATACGGATATCGTATGTGTGTGTGTGTGTGTGTGTGTGTGGTAGTTGATACATTTGTCTTGTGTAATTTGATCTGTAATCGTATGTCTGCAGACAATTATAAATATATCTCTAACACACGTGTGTGTGTGTGTAGGTATGTATATTTGTGTGTGTGTGTGTGTGTGTATATATATATATATATATATAATGTGTGTGTGTGTGTGCATGTGTATATGTCTGTCTGTCGATCGCTCCCTCTCTATCTATGAGAGGGCTCACTCTTGATGCTTGCTTTTGGGTTTGTTGAAGATGCATTTATCATTAAAAAACAGCATAACATTAGAAAAATAATGTCCAAGAGAAATGCTGAACGACTTTCCTGCTCTACATTCGCAATAAACACTGCTGCAATATACACAGTCTCACTTTCTGGGATTTCCTGTCATCCTACTGTCAATTAGGTCTTAGTTGATGGGTGGGGAATCTGGAACCAAAGCAAGATGAGAGCCTTGTGGTGTGGGCAAGCCACTATCATTTATTGCCTCTAATGCTCACGTCCCTCACGTCTCACTCTCACTGCAGTGACTAACAGTGACTGTGGATCTCTTCAGTTCACTGTACATTGCTTTAGTATATTCAGTGTGGTGCCCCAGCGTGGCCGCAGATATATGACTGAAACGAATGGAAGACAGCTGGTGTTGGGCCTTTCTGTCTTTCTCACTCACTTAAGGGATCTCGTCAGACCTGCCATGCACCCCATACATCCTAGCTGTCCTCCCTCATTAGCCGTTGGGTATAAACATCCACCATCCACTCTCACCATTTATTCACCTCTCGCTAGCTGTCGCCCTCTAACCCTTATCCCTTCTAGTACCATGATAAAATGCACCTAGTACCCTCTCTGTTAAGTGTAAGAATGAGAGATCCCCCATTTGTCTTGTCAAAGATATGACCACCCTTTGAGTCTTGGTGCCACAAACAGATGTACCCAAGCTAAAGATGAAACTCTTGGGTGAGATGTGACCTGAACAGGAGAGCAGCAAACAAAATGTCCAGCTTAGGCCAACATGGAAAGCAAACCTACTTTGTCTTTTTTTTCTCTCTCCCCTGGCACCTGTGCCAGTGGCACGAAAAAAGCACCATCCATATGTGGTCGATGCCAGCACCACCTTGACTGGCTTCTGTGCTGGTGGCACGTAAAATGCACCAACTGATCGTGGCCGTTGCTAGCCTCCCCTGGTACCTGTGCCGATGGCACGTAAAAAGCACCCACTACACTCACGGAGTGGTTGGCGTTAGGAAGGGCATCCAGCCGTAGAAACACTGCCAGATCAGACTGGAGCCTGGTGCAGCCTCCTGGCTTCCCAGACCCTGGTTGAACTGTCCAACCCATGCTAGCACGGAAAACGGACGTTAAATGATGATGATGGTTAGTACATGTTCAGAACCACTTTTACAACACTGCTACTTAGGTAATCTTGGTGGCAGAAGATCTCAATTTCTTTTAGGGGGTTTTCTGGCCATTTGAGGGAAAATTTATTTCTTGTGTGTTTACAGTGGTTATTTTCGTATGTGCACTAGCTACACATGAAGACTGCCTGTTACTTTGCTTGTCATGCTAGTGTGACTTCTGTGCATCCATAGTATATACTGTGTTCACCATACGGAATTTCTACCTACAACCTTTCTTCATATCAAACAGCCATTTCCCTGATCATCGCAGGATCTCTGATGTTCTTTCCTTCTAACTAAATCTTGGTCCCTACTGAGTTTACCTTGAGGGTTCCCAGTTCTAGGTTTGGCATCCAAGTCTGGAATTCCTCTTGAATCTACAAAAATTGGGTCATCAGCATACAGGGTTCCCCACATGCATTTGGCTTCTGCTATGGTCTGAAGGATTATAATAAACAAGAGGAAATTGAGGATTGAACCTTGTCTGCATATCATATTTACTGCTCAACCTGTTACTTGCCCTTACTTTTGAACATGGATTATACAGCCTTCATAAATTCTTTGTTTCCTTAGCAACTGCTACAGAATGTAGAACCCTGCTAAAGTCCTTCTCCAGGAATTTAAGTATGGTGGATTACTCCTAGTTAAGTTCCTCTTTTGTAGGAAGACAGAATCAGTAGTATCTCTTTTGGTATAAATCTGAATGACATCACATTTAGGAGCTGTTGTCTTTTCAAGACTTTCAGAGCCTCATCCAGCAATTTAAGTTAGCTGTTTTCTCTTGTGCATCTCCTTTGCCTTTGTGGCATTTGATGAGGTTATTACAATACCAGTGATCAGATATGAGACTGCCCTGCACTCCCTGATTGACTTTACAAATAACTAGCATAGTATGGTGTATGTGTGGAGGTGCAATGGCCCAGTGGTTAGGGCAGTGGACTCGCAGTTGTAGGATTGCAGTTTCGATTCCCAGACCGGGCGTTGTGAGTGTTTATTGAGCGAAAGCACCTAAAGCTCCACGAGGCTCCGGCAGGGGTTGGTGGCGATCCCTGCTGTACTCTTTCACCACAACTTTCTCTCTTTCTTCCTGTTTCTCTTGTACCTGTATTTCAAAGGGCCAGTCTTGTCACACTCTATGTCACACTGAATCTCCCTGAGGACTACATTAAGGGTACACATGTCTGTGGAGTGCTCAGCCACTTGTACGTTAATTTCATGAGCAGGCTGTTCCATTGATTGGATCAACTGGAACCCTCGTCTTCGTAACCAACAGAGTACTGTAGTGTGGTGTGTGTAGCAAAATAATGTAAATAGCACATTTGCCATCTGTTTTATTATTGCTACTTTTATTATTATTATTATTGATACTAAAAGGCAGTGAACTGTGAGAATCGTTAGCACACCAGGCACCAAGCAAAATGCATGGCGGTATTTTGCCCTTCACTACATTCTGAGTTCGAATCCTGCCGAGGTCGAGTTTACCTTTCATTCTTTTGGGGTCGATAAATTAAGTACCAGTGAAACACTGGGGTCAATGTAATCAACTGTCCCCCTCCTCTCAATTTCAGGCCTTGTGCCTAGAGTAGAAAGGATTATTATAGATACTATTAACTCAGGTGGTGAACTGGCAGAATCGTTAGTGTGCCGAGCAAAATGCTTTGTGGCATTTTGTCCATCATTACATTCTGATTTAAAATGCCACTGGGGTCAACTTTGCCTTTTGTCCTGCAGGAGTTGATAAAATAAGTACCAGTGAAGTACTGGGATCATTGTAATCGACTAGTCCCCCACCCACCAAAAATTTCAGGCCTTGTGCCTATAGTAGATTGTTATTATGTTTTGCTGAGGTTGACCCTTTTAGGGTCGATAAATTAAGTATCAGTGAAACACTGGGGTCGATGTAATCGACTAGTCTCCCTTCCCTCAAAATTTCAGGTCTTGTGCCTTTAGTAAAAAGGGTTATTATTATTGTTCTACATACATATTCATGAACTTCTTTGAGTCTGTATAAATACTAACCCCCTTCATACAACCTTCTCTGCAATTCACTATCCCCCTCAACCGTCCTCTCTTCCCCATTAGCTGCCCAACTAATCTGACTGGTTGTCAACATCAATAGTAATACCCACCATATTCTACAACCCCTTTACATTTGTTGGATCCTTTGTCCCCTGCCTCCCTCCACCTAAAGACAGCTTGTTGCTTTTTGTTCTTTTTCACTCTCCTCCCTCTTCACCAAGCTACTCCCTGATGACTGCTTCCCCCTCCCCCGTTTCTTATTTGAGGAAGAGAGAGAGAGAAAAGGAGAGACAAGTAGGGATAGGAGATCTAAAATAGGGATTGCTGTTTAATCCCGGTTAGGGAGTTTCTCTATGGAACTGGTGGAAACCAGCAGAATTTTACAGATTACAATGCACGCACTCTTGCACATATATACATAAGTCTGTATATAAACAAGGGACATAGAACAATTGACAGATTCATATTAAATGCACAATAAATATATGTATGTATGTATGTGACTGTGGTAAAATTGCTGTGTACCATGCATGTGTACTGACATCGCTCCTTTACTTATGGACCCTTTACAATGGGGGAAAGCTTTGTTTGCAATGTTTGCAGTCGTGTATGCTTGTCAGTCAAGAGCAGGGTTCATTAGCCACCAATGGAGCCATAAATGCAAAATATAAGTTAGTTTCTGAAGGTCAGCAACGGTCTTCCTTGGTCATTGATGCATAGACATCATTGATGGAATGCATTCACTCTCTGAGTGATCTTGGCAGTCATTTTCCAAATTTCTCCTGCATAGGTTCCTGTTGGATGGACAATGCTCTGATATGCCAGGATCTTGATATGGTTGCTAATCAAAATGCCAACCCAGATCTTGTTCGTTCCTCTGCACATTGTCACTGCATGCCTGATTCTGAAGTTGACATCTTCCTCAGAACCCACATCCATAGCAATAATGCTGGTGTCATGTAGCAAGCCCCTCCCTCTATGCTGGTGTCACATAACAAGCATCCAGTACACACTGTAAAGTGACTGGTGTAAGGTAGGGTATCCGACCATAGATACCATGCCAAAGCAGATAATTGGAGCCTGGGGCAGCTTTCCAGCCTTGTCATCTCCTGTCAAAGTGTCTAACCCATGCCAGCATGGAAAAAACATATGTTAAGTGATGATGATGATGTAGTTGATGATGGTGACATCTTCAACAAGTTCTTTATTCATAAAGTTTTGTGTTCCCACCTTGCCAACTGCCCTGCTTCTTCAGCCTCTCTGGTCCTCATTTGCTGGAGCACTGAACGTGACCCTGCCAGGGGTGCCATGTCACCAGCACAGTCCAAATCCTTTTAGGCATCTGCTTACAAGCCAAATAGTTTTGGGTTCTTTAACTTTTTAGCATTCAGGTTATTCTGTCAAATGTAAAGCTTGTTTATTCCATATTACTGTGAATTGTGCAATTCTCTCATGGTTTTCAATGATGTGATTGTTTATTTTTAGAATGACATTGTAGGGTAGGTGTGAGTGACTGGATCTGGCCAGTTTGAACATAAAACAGGTGGATTATTTTGGCCAGAAATGGCTGGTTTAAATGCTAAAGGATTAAAATTAGTTAAGACTTCTGTGTAGAGATGGTGGGAGTGGTTGAGTTTTCTTTTTTTTTTAAACCCCAGGTCAGTCCTTAATTAGGCAAAGGACTTGATCAAAGGCGCCCCAGCCTCGACTATTCTCCTTTTTTGTATAGCAGGGACTACATTGTCCAATGTGTCCCTCCCCACTTGCTTTGAAGGCATTAACCCTTTAGCACTTAAAACTGACATTATCCGGCCCAAATAATGTTTAAGTTGACTAGATCCAGCTTCTCACACCTACCCTACAGTGTCATTCTAAAAATAAGCAATCACATCATCAAAATCTCAAAGCCATGAGATAATTCTATGATTAATTCAAAACAATCTGAATAAATAAGAATTACATTTGACAGAGCAATCCGACACTAAAGTGATTTGGCTGCTGTTTCTTGCAGGTTGAGCAATCATGCAGAGACTCTTTGTTGGTTCATACTTAGGGGAATTTTGGCATTTAGGTGGTAGTTGTTTGGTTTTCCCAATGATAGAATTAACCACCTGGACAGTGTTTATGGCTTCCTAATCAAATCTTACGGTTGATCTTTTGTTATCTAGGTCAAGGTCTCTTCTGATTAAGCAAATCTATTCCATAAAGGTCGCCAGACAAATAATGGAGTGTAGACTCATAAATCTATTGCTCTGGTAGAAACGTTAGTTCGCCGGGCGAAATGCTTAGCGGTATTTTGTCTGTCGTTACGTTCTGAGTTCAAATTCCGCCGAGGTCGACTTTGCCTTTCATCCTTTCGAAGTAGATAAATAAAGTACCAGTTTCGCTCTGGGGTTGATGTAATCGACTTAATCCATTTGTCTGTCCTTGTTTGTCCCCTCTATGTTTAGCCCCTTATGGGCAGTAAAGAAATATATACTATATCTACACCTACCCTTTCCCCATCCTTCTCTAGCTCGTTTCACCTGCCCACCCTTACGTTTGGCCCCCTTTGCCATTGCCAATCACACCCTTCTTAATGCTCTCATCCCTTCCACTCTCCCACCCACTTAAGTCTTTCTGATGTTGTTGTTCTCTCCCCTCCTTGGTCACCTGTGTGAATGTATACACCTTAATTTGTGGACTCTCTATCCCTACACTTACACCTCTACCACCTCTCAAACACCCATTTCTGGTCTTTCTGTCTTCATTGTTTCTCTCTTCTTTTCCACCTCAGTCTACTCACTTTAGGTCCCCCCCCCCTGGATACTCCCTGTATTTATTTGTTTATTTTTGGTTTAATCTAAAGTGAAAGGAGAGCACCTGTAACCTTTACATCGTTGATTGAAAAAGATTCTAATCCTCTGCTCTCCACAGTTCCAAGCAGTAACTACTACGCCATTTCCTCTAAATAGCCCAGATGAGAGTCTATGTCCGTAGCTGGTCCTTCCAGTAAACAACACAGCTTCCTGATTTGTTGTTTATGGGGCCCAGATCTCGGCTGGTGAGTAACTTCTAGCTGGGCCCTCTAATAAACAGTTGCATTATTCAAGGGAACGTGAAGTAGGATGCGAGGCTTTTGTGTTAACCTCTGATTAGAAACCTGATCACTTGATCAAAATGCATCTAACAGAATGGGTTACACTAAATGCCATGTGGTGGCATTAAATCTCAACTGACAGATTAGGTCTGTCTTTTTCCTTTGTGACCAAATTTTCTATTTGGAATCAGTTGGAATCAATGAAAGAATTTTTTCTTACAATTTGAGGAAGTC
The DNA here is from genome assembly GCF_006345805.1 of Octopus sinensis. Lineage (NCBI taxonomy): Eukaryota > Metazoa > Mollusca > Cephalopoda > Octopoda > Octopodidae > Octopus > Octopus sinensis. The sequence continues at coordinate 88,468,443 of NC_043005.1, read as the reverse complement.
TTTAGGGTGCAGGTGAATAGTGTAGTTCTTGTTGGGTTTGTGGATGAGACAGCTTGTTCCAGTGGCAGACTGGCCAGGTTGCCCATTGGCAAGTGGGCCCCTGCGCCATTAGAATCTATATATGGGGGCTCATCCCCTCAAGTTTGAGACTTTTTTATTCACTTCTGGAATAATGCCTTAACCTTTTCATTACTGTATTTATTTTGAGATGCTCTGTGTTTCTTTCAGTTACTTTAAATATATCAAAGAATTTAGTAAAATAACTTAGTTATCATTAAGCTAGTGTTAGGAACATAAATTGCGTCTAAGGTTTGGTGGAAGATTTTAATTCAAAACTTATGAAAACAAGACATTTGTACTACAGAGCCAGAGCCGGTTTCAGCCGGGTTGGTAACATCATCATCATCATTATCATCATCGTTTAACGTCCGTTTTCCATGCTAGCATGGGTTGGACGGTTTGACCGGGATCTGAGAAGCCAGGAGGCTGCACCAGGCTCCAGTCTGATCTGGCAGTGTTTCTATAGCTGGATGTTCTTCCTAACATCAACCACTCCGTGAGTGTAGTGGGTGCTTTTTATGTGCCAGGGGTCACTGGCAGCGACCACGATCAGTTCGTGCTTTTTACATGTCATCGGCACAGAAGCTAGTCCACCGGCACATTAATTATTTCAGCTTGGCTGTGTTTGTAGATAGTTGAAGAGAATACTTTTAACAAAACAAAAAAAGTTAAATGATAGCATTGTAGTTGCGGGTGGGCCTCCTTAGTCTCCTGGCAACCAATATTTTTAGACCCAGTCTGCCACTGTTTGTTTCATTTGGGAATTGTCCAGCTGTGGATTAATAAAATGGTTCTTGAAACTGTTTGGACTGGCAGAAGCTGTAATCGATGGCAATGGGGAAAATTTAATTCTTCTTGTTGGAGATTGCACTGACCTGTGATCAAAGACAATCAAACTATGACCATCCCATCTTTTAGTGAGACCTGATGCTTCTAGGACCATTTTGTCTTGTATAGCCTCCCCACATATGTTTTAGAAGGTTGTAGAGTGTGACTTAAGGGAGATTTGGTTGTTTCTCATGGGTTGAAGCTCTCTAACTGGTTGTTGCAACATTTCCAGCAAACATACATACAAATGAGAGAGAGAGAGAGAGAGAACAAACGAATGGATGCTGTAAGCATGAGAGGCTACTGAATAAGTATAAATATAATAAAGACAATCTCTTGCTCCTTTCCCTGTCCCAGATAAAGGGGGGAGAGAGAGAGAGAGAGAGAGAGAGAGAAGGGGGTAAGCTGTAGCCATGAGAGTCTGCCAAATAAGAAGTATAACTGACCTAGAGAACCTATATTCAATAAAGCCATTTGCTTGATTTCCATTCCTACCAGCAGATCTCCAGTAAAAGTCCAGATGTAGATCAGTCAAATAAAGTAATTAACTAACTTGAAATTAGAAAAAGCTGTTGGTTCTTTAGTGCTAACGAAGTACTGGAAGCCCCAGGTTTGTTTAGTGTTGTATCAGTCACTAACCTAACAGTAAGTTTATACAAGAAAATTACCATTAGTGGCTGGTGGTGGAATTTCATTATATCCTATTACAGATTAATTGAGATTTGCCAGAGGGACAGAATTTTTAGAGTTCCTCAGCTAATGATCTAATTAATGAAGACATTAGGAAGTAGAAAGAGCTGTAAACAGAGCTAATAGAGGATGAAAGCGGATGAGAAGTTTGGGAGGTTAATTTGCTGCCAGGGATGGAGAATTGAATACAAGCAGTTTTGTCTTTTGTTTGAGAATAAGGAAAGGAGAAATAGTGTTGTTGTTGTTGTTGTTGCTGCTTGGGCTGGCAGCAAGTAAATGGATGGGGGAGTGGTTTGGGGTTGGAATTTGGTTTGGTGCCACTGATGATGTACTTTTGGTGACATGCACTTCAAAAGAAGTACAAGGAGAACTCTTATTTTACATATATAATCACAAGAGCAGGATTTTATGGGAATCTATACTATTGTGGTTGTCAATCCCTGCTCCTCATCATCACCATCATCATCATCACCATCATCATCATCATCATCACCACCACCACATCATCATCATCATCATCATCACCACCATCATCATCATCACCACCATCATCATCATCACCACCATCATCGTCATCACCACCACCACCATCATTGTCACCACCACCATCATCGTCACCACCACAATCATCGTCACCACCACCCTCATCATCCTCCTCCTCATCATCATCATTTTGCATTTGCTTTCAATGCTGGCATGGGTTGGACAGCTCAACATGGCCTGAGTCACATCCCCCACCCCATTAAAAGCTCCTCCCAAACACTAGGTGCTCATATGTGTCATTCGGCTTGGTATTTTGATGGTTGGATGCCAGCCATAATCATGCAGTCTTCTTTTTCGAAAAAGTGTATCTAGAACTGCATTATCTAGTGTCTCCTTTCTTTTTTTTTCTTTAAAGTGGTTAACATGATGTGAAGGAGATTTAGCTGCTATTTCTAACAAACAACTGCATAAAACAGTGGTTCTTAACTGGGGTCCATATAAGATTTTTTGGGATCCACAGCATTTTAAGAGACCATGAAAAAGTTTTGCTGTAAATATATATATTGCAAGAAAGAGCTAGGTTTCTTTCTCTGACATTTCACAAAGTTCAGCTTTATATGAGAGAAGGTCTGATAAACAAAATAGGAATTTTGAAAGAATTATCTATAAAACTAGTTTTTAAACATCAAATGGCGGTGGGGGGGGGGGTCAGAATAAAATAGTAATAAGGGGCACCAAGAGATTAAAAAAAGAAAATGGCTGAGAACCAGTGGCAAAGAGGTTTCCCATTAGCCAGCCCTTATTCGGTAGATCTCTCATCAAAAGTCTTCCAGACATAATCCTTTCATCTTTATTATTTTTTTAAGACCCTATTATTATTTAATTTTTTACCTTTTATTAGGATGAAAGGGTTATTTGAGGATTATTTAGCTGCTATTTTTAACATGTCAAGCAGAACGTTTCCTATTGGTTCATCACTCACTGAGATATCAAGGTGTGTATGAATGAATTATAAGGGAAATATCCAAACAATATTTAAGGTTTCTAAAAGAAGGCCAGAAGTGATCCTGGAATACTTTCCTGGAAATGTATTTTAGAATTCATCAAGACCCCGCCCTCCCCAAATACTTCTTAAAACCATCAATGTTCACCATAGTACTTTAAACTATAAAACAAGATGGTGTATATATACACACACACACGCATACACATACACGCATACATACATACACACACACATGCATACACACACACATGCATACACACACACATGCATACACACACACATGCATACACACACACATGCATACACACACACATGCATACACACACACATGCATACACACACACATGCATACACACACACATGCATACACACACACATGCATACACACATGCATACACACACACGTACACACATGCATACACACACACGTACACACATGCATACACACACATATACACATACACACATACACACACATACATACATACACATACATACACATATACATACATACATGTGTATGTCTGTATATCTCTATGTATGTGTGTATCAGACATAAAAAGAATGTGGATTGTCTTCCGTTGTCTCCACTGATTGTTGTCATCTTGTTTACCATTTCAATGGTTTGATGTTGTTAAATGGTACTTTATAGTTTTAGTAGTGACCAACCATTACTTCAGATTGATTTTTGTTTTATTGATTATGTTAAAATATGTTATTCCTTGGTTGTGTGATATAGATTTTTGAATTATGGATTAGCTGAAGATAATCTGTTCCTAATGGAGTTTGTGAGAGGATAATCATAAAAAAAATCAATACGTCTCTCTTTCATATATATATATATATATATATATATATATATATGGCAGCCAAGAACAAAACGAATTACAGTAAAACAAATTAATTTTAAAAAGCAGCATCGTACTCTAAACAAAATGTCATTCACATTTAACCGGTTTTGTTTAAATATCTGAACTGAAGAATTAATATCATTACATGTTGCTATTTCTGGACCACTGTTTCCATTTTGGTTTGTTAAGGTCACTAGTTTTTGGTCCTTGTAAGCCCTTGGACTTCTGTCATCTATTGCCTTTGGTGATTTTCTCAGGGTATTATATAAATGGTTATCCTTTTACCTGCCATGTCACTTGCTCTCTCTGCTTGAAATGAAGTGTTTTATATATATATATATATATAAATTTTATTCTTTTACTGGTTTCAGTCATTTGACTGTGACAATACTGGACAACCACATTTTAGTTGAGCAAAGCGACCCCGGGACTTATTCTTTGTAAGCCTAGAACTTATTCTATCGCTCTCTTTTTGCCGAACTGCTAAGTTACAGGGACGTAAACACACCACCATCAGATGTCAAGCAATGTTGGTCAGACACACACACATACGACGGGCTTCATTCAGTTTCTATCTTCCAGATCCACTCACAAGGCTTTGGTCAGTCTGAGGTTATAGAAGACACTTGCCCAAGGTGCCAGTGGTTGGTAAGCAAGCTAATTACCACACAGCCACTCCTATGCATATATATATATATATATATATATATATATATATATATATATATATAGGTGTGAAAATGTTGGGATGGGAATTGGTCAGTGCTGGTGTGTTGTGATGTGAAGTGTTGTGTGGTATGGTGTAGTGTGGTGTGGTGTGATTGTATTGGGAGGAAGTACAGGTGGGGTGTGGGTTAGGCTGAGGGTCAGAGTAGAGGTGGGGTATGCGGGAGAGGGTGTAAGGGATGGGATGGGGTGGGATGGAAAGATAGGGAAGGTGGGGTAGGAATGTGTAGGGGTGGGATTAGCATATGGGGGAGGGTTGACAATGAAGAGGGAAGGGGAAGGTGGGTATGAGAGAAGAGAGAGAGTAGCGGTGAAGAGAAGTAGGAGTTGGAGCAAGAGAGTAGGAGGGAGGGGGAGAGTTGAGTCCATGTGGGGCAAAGACAGAAGATTAATCCCTGTTCACGGCTCAAACGGGAGTCTGGATGGCCTCTGTGCAAGGACAGTCTCTATATGTTATCTGTCTGGCATTTTTCTCAAACATTCCTTATAAGCATTGTCTTCCTATTGAGGAAGTGGACATATGGGACCAGTTCTCTGCCATCAGGCTGGCTCTCCATTTCACCTGACCACTCTTTCTCCATCTGACAATCTCCTCACCTTTAGGAATTTTAGTTGAATGAAGTGACTCCACTGCTTATACTGTTGAACTCTTTTGCTGAACCACTTAGAGGGACATAAACACACCAACTTTGGTTATCAGGTGGTGGTGGAGAACAAGCAGTCACACATAGATATATACATATATGACAAGTTTCTTTCAGTTTCTTAATTCTTTATTGCCCACAAGGGGCTAAACATTGAGGGGACAAACAAGGACAAGGGATTAAGTCGATTACATCGACCTCAGTGCATAACTGGTACTTATTTAATCGACCCCGAAAGGATGAAAGGGAAAGTCGACCACGGCGGAATTTGAACTCGGAATGTAACGGCAGACGAAATACCGCTAAGCACTTCACCCGGTGTGAAAACGATTCTGCCAGCTCACCATTTCTTTCAGTTTCTGTTTACCAAATCCACTCTCAAGGCTTTGGTCAGCCCAAGGCTATAGTAGAAGACACTTGCCCAAGGTCCTACACAGTGGGACCGAACCCAGAACCACTTGGTTTCCTTTAGTTACCTATTCAGATGATGATGATGATACATTCATTAAACTATCACCACCAGCTCTACCATTACCGCCACCATCACCACCACCTACTGCGGTGGAGGTATATTATTTATATTTCCCAATTATACAGCATGTATCTTCATTGTGTCTTTTCTATATTTCTATAATCACTGCTCCGATGAACTTTCTGGTCTAGTAACCTCTGTCAGCACCTTTTAAATGTGTCACCCGCTTCTTTTCCCTGGCGCATCAATACTCTGTTGTGCTTCGTGTTAGTCACAAGCCCTTCTGTTCTCATGGCTTCTTTCTTCAAATTGCTGCTCCCTGGAACTCCCTTTCTCTCTGCTCCATGCTATCCATTCCTTTAAACCTTTAGGCATTCAGATTTACTCCGTCAAATCTAATCCTTATTTAGTCACATTGTTTTGAATGAATCATGAATTATCTTGTAGCTTTGAGATTTTAATGATGTGGTTGCTTATTTTTACACTGGATAATCCTTTCCACATCAGGCACAAAGCTTGGAATTGTGGGGAAGGGTATTTTATCAACCTTGAGAGGATGAAAGGCAGAGTATACCTTGGTGGAATTTGAACTCAGAATGTAAAAACAAATGAAATGCCACTAAGCATTTTGCCTCGTGTGCTAGTGATTCTGCCAGCTTGTTACCTTTTTAATGACGATGATGATAACGATGATTATGATGATGATGTTTTCTACCTTTTTGTTAGTGAAGCACCCACTACACTCTCAGAGTGGTTGGCATTAGGAAGGGCATCCAGCTGTAGAAACTTTACCAGATCAGATTGGATCCTGGTACAGCTTCCCAGGACTTGCCAGTCCCCTGTCAAACCGTCCAACCCATGCCAGCATGGAAAGCGGACGTTAAACAATGATGATGATGACCAGCATATAGCTGATCAATATTTATTTTATTGACTCCCAAAAGCTAAGTCAGTTTCGGTGTACTTCCAGGAGATGAATCTAAATGATGGTTCCTAATACAGGCATAACAAGTTTCAAAATTTTTTGTGACAGGGGGATAGGGTGGAGGGCACAGGGGAATAAGTCAACCCCCAGCACTCCTACCGATTCCATTAACCTCCATAGAAAGGAAAGATGAAGTACAGTATCAACCTTGGTAGGATTTGAACTCAGAACGTTAAAGAATGTTACCAATTACTCTAAGACATTTTGCCTTCTATGGTACTAATTGTGCTGATCTACCTTCTTAATTAGAACCATAATGATTTCTAACATTATTTGTAATAATGTCTTTTATTTGCCACAGGGGCATCAGGTGAGAGAAACATTACAAGGGTGGTTGTCAATTTGTGTAGAGGAAGAAATGAAATGGAAATTAGATGTAGTAGAAAATATGTGACCCCCATGGATGATACAACTCTGATAAAGGAGAGTCTCTAAAGTCAACCAAAGAACCCCACAAATCCAAGGTCATCGCTTCTCCCATTTGCACAATCCATCACTCACCTGTTCTTCTCCAATCCACAGGTGCATTCATTCTGACCGCTTTTGCTACAGTCACCTACCTTTCAACAAATTCACTTAAAGCTAGAAACCAAGTGCGAGGAGTGGGTGGGTGGGTGGAACAGTTGATTAAATCAACTCCAGTAGTTGACAGGTACTTTGTTTTATCAAACCCTGATTGATAAAAGGCAAAAGTGACCTTGGTAGGATTTGAACTCAGCAATAATAATAAGGCTCTAATTTAGTTGTAAGGTCAGCAATTTTAAGAGGAGGGGGTTATTCTTTTATTTGTTTCAGTCATTTGACTGTGGCCATGCTGGAGCACTGCTTTTAGTCGAAAAAATCGACCCTTGGATTTATTGTTTGTAAGCCTAGTACTTATTCTATCGGTCTCTTTTTCTGAACCGCTAAGTTACAGGGAGGTAAACACACCAGCATCAGTTGAAAGTGATTATTAGGGGGACAAACATATACATACATGCACACACACACACACACACACACACACACATATATATATATATATATATATATATATATATATATACACACACACATATACAACGGGCTTCTTTCAGTTTCTACCTACCAAATCCACTCACAAGGCTTTGGTTGACCCAAGGCTATAATAGAAGACACTAGCCCAAGGTGCCACACAGTGGAATTGAACCGGAAACCATGTACTTGGTAAGCAAGCTACTTATCACACAGCCACTCCTGCACATATTCAATTTTATGGCCCAACTACTTGACCTTGACGAAAGACACACTTGACCTTGGTGGGAGTTGAACTGTGAATGTAAAATACTGGAACAAATGCAGTAAACAGCTGTTTTAGACAACACTCAATGCCTTAACATCTTTTAATACTTAGAAGGGAATGGCTTTTAACTATTTCCCTCCTCCAGTCTGCTTCATGTTTTTATTTGGATTTCTCTGTGATTATTTTCAGCCAATTTAGAATTTATACAACGATTGAAATTGGAAAGAAAACTTGAATTTCACAGTGGCTGTGTGAGTATGCAATCTTCTTTGTCTTCTTCTCTGTCTATTTTTGCTGTTGCTGTTGTTGTTCAAGTTTACTTTGTGACCAAGGGTTGCAATGGTGACAATCATTATTTAAATTTTTTTTATTACCTCTGCTTTTGCTAAGATGGAGGCATTGTTTTCAGCCATCTTTGTTTGTCTGTGGACAAGATACCTCAAGAACCGTTGGATGGATTTGGATGAAACTTCCAGGGATGTTTGGCCTCATGACTGGCATGAACTGATTAGATTTTGGGATCGATCCAGTACCGGACAAGGATTCCGGATTATTTTCCCTGTATTTTTTCTTTTATTTATTATTTGAGAGCGGTCGGGTTCATTTTTAGTATTCTCGTTTGTGAGAGTAGTCGAGTTTATTTCAGATATTCTCATTTTAAAGATCATCTCTGGCCAATTGTTGAGAGGACATTGGTGTTGCCTTGGTGGAGGTTTGCACTCTAAGTTCTCTTGTTGTTGTTGCTGTTGCTGTTGCTGTTGTTGTTGTTGTTGTTGTTGTTCCTCCTCCTCCTCCACCAATTTTGGCCTTGTTGATGAACCTGTATTTTTCAGTGGCAAAAACACTGAACATAATCAGAAAAATATCCCTGAGAGATGCTTAACTCCTTCTCTACTCAGGGACCCCATCGGTTACGACAACAAGGGGTGCATTTGATCTGATCAGTAGAACAACCTGCTTGTGAAATTAACGTTCAAGTGGCTGAACACTCCACAGACTCGTGTACCCTTAATATAGTTCTGAGGGAGATTCAGCATGAGATACAGAATTGGACAAGGCTGGCCCCTTTTGAATTACAGGTACAACTCACTTTTGCCAGCTGAATGGACTGGAACTGGATGAAATAAAGTGTCTTGCTCAAGGATACAAGGCACTGCCGGGAATTGAACTCACAACCTCACAACCATGTGCCCAATACCCTAACCATTTGGCCACATACCTTCACCCTTCCCTTTTGTAGACTCAGTAAACACAGCTGCAATGCAGGATCCCTCACTTTCTGCTGTTCTGTGTAGTTTTTCCCCGTCTGTCATTACACCATTAATAAGGTCTTAAGAAGCAAATGGAAGGGAAATAGTAAAATACAGAGTGAAACATGTACAAGAGCCTCGTGGTGTGGGTGGGCCACCTTTACACATTTACTGGGCAGTTTACATATTTTTGCAGGATTTTATAAATGTTAAAAAAATATTCACATGGACAATGTGTTTCCTGGAATTGGGTAATTCTAAAGAAAAATAAAAAAGAGAAAAGATTAAATGCAGATTTAATGATCTTTGAGTTGAGGCTATCACTTTCATTTTGGTCTCAGATTAAAAACCATATTTTTTGGCAGACAATGAGTTCCAAAGTCACACCTGAATTTTGTGCTGTGTTTGTGTTGTTGTTGTTGTTGAGCATACACATACCTAATGGTGATGTATTTATATATTAATATATCCTTTATCTTTTAATTGTTTCAGTCGTTAGACTGTGGCCATGCTGGGGCACTGTGTTGAAGAAATTTTAGCTGAATGAATCAACCCCTGTACTTCCCTGTCTGTTTTAAACCAACTAGTTATTCTATCAGTCTCTTTTGCTGAACTGCTAAATTACAGGCATGTAAACATATCATCACTAGTTGTCAAGCAGTGGTATGGGACAAATGCTCTCACACACACACACACACACACACACACACACACACACACACACAGGATGGGCTTCTTTCAGTTTCCATCTACCAAATCCACTCACAAGGCTTTGGTTGGCTTGAAGCCATAGTAGAAGATATTTGCTCAGGGTGCCATACAGTAGGACTGAACCTGGAATCATGTGGTTGGGAAGCAGACATCCTACCATGCAACCACATCTGCACCTATTTATAAACACACAGTATATCTTCAGTAGGCATGGCTGTGCGGTAAGAAGCTTGTTTTCTAACCACATGGTTCCAGGTTCAGTCCCACTACATGGTACCTTGGGCAAGTGGCTTCTACTATATAGCCTGGGGATCACTAAAGCCTTGTGAATAAATTTGGTAGACAGAAACTGCAAGAATCCTGTCGTATGCATATCTATAATATAAATTGGACATGGGTGATTGTTGTATTCTTTTTTGTTTTGAGGTTCACAGGCAAACGGTTGGGTGGATTCATGTGAAAAATGGCACACATGTGGAGACGGGTGCATAGATTGGAATGCAGTTTGAATTTTTTTCCTAGCCCTCATACTTACTGAGAAAATCGATTAAAACATTTTCTAATGGAATTCCCCTCTTTCTTCCGCCATTAAAACAACCAGTTGCTTAGAAGCTGTTTTCTGACGTGATGGGGTCAAGAAATTTTCATTCAGCTGGAGGCTCCAATCGAAACAGGGGACTCGAAATGATAAGGTTGAGAAACGCTGTTATAGATTATGCCTAACCGAAAATGATCACAGCCACATCATCCAAACAGACCGGGTGAAACCGGGCTTAGCTGCTAGTATATATATATATATATGTGTGTGTGTGTGCATATCTTTGTGTCTGTGTTTGTCCCCCACCACCGCTTGACAACCGGTGTTGGTGAGTTTACGTCCCTGTAACCTAGCAGTTCGACAAGAGAGACCAACAGAATAAGTACCAGGCTTTAAAAAGAAAAAAAAGATTCTTCAAGGCTCTGCCCCAGCATGGCCACAGTTGAATGACTGAAACCAGTAAAAGATAGAAGATGGTTGTAAGTCTCAGATTATCACTTGTGCCTAATCAGTTCTTATCTGAGGGTTTATCTAATGCGATTTCAGTGAGCACATTTGTTGTAGTGCACCTGAGCAAGCTACACAATAAGCTCATTACTATTGTTATAATTAATTTATGTAATTACAAGATTAATGTGTTACTGTTCTGTTGTTGTTCAATACAGTTTAGTTACTCATTATGTAATGTAATTTTTGGCTCCTTTCTTATCCTGTCTGTCTATATGTCACTCACCTCTTATTCTCAAGTCATTTTTTCTATTTCTCTCTCTCATCTTCTCTCTCTCTCTTCCTCTCTCTCTCTCCACCCCCTCTCTCCAACACATTTACCATTTCAGTTCTCATCCCCATCTCAGATTTTTGTCTCTTCATCTCACTTTCAATTTACTCCACTTTTTCTCCATTATTATTGTTATTGTTATAATTATTATTATTATTTGCTAAGGCGGTGATTTGGCAGAATCGTTAGCATGCCGGGCAAAATACTTAGCGGTATTTTGTCTGCCGCTACATTCTGAGTTCAAATTCTGCCGAGGTCAGCATTGCCTTTCATCCTTTCGGGGTCGATAAATTAAGTACCAGTTACACACTGGGGTCGATATAATCAATTTAATCTGTTTGTCTGTCCTTGTTTGTCCTCTCTGTGTTTAGCCCTTGTGGGTAGTAAAGAAATAGGTATTTCATCTGTCTTTACATTCTGAGTTCAAATTCTGCCGAGGTCGACTTTGCCTTTCATCCTTTCGGGGGTCAATGAAATAAATACCAGTTGAACACGATCGATTCACTCCCTTCTGCAAAACTATTGGCCTTCTCCCAAAATTGGAAGCATTACTACTACAACTAAGTCTGTAAGGGTAGTGGATAGCAGTTACCAGAGCACTGAGTAAACACCTTGTGGTATTTAGTTACATTACATTAAGGCGGTGAGCTGGCAGAAACGTTAGCACTGCTTAGCGGTATTCCATCTGCTGTTACGTTCTGAGTTCAAATTCCGCCGAGGTCGACTTTGCCTTTCATTCTTTCAGGGTCGATAAATTAAGTACCAGTTACGCACTGGAGTCGATGTAATCGACTTAATCCGTTTGACTCTCCTTGTTTGTCCCCTCTGTGTTTAGCCCTTGTGTTCTGAGCTCAATCCCTGCTGATGTCACCTTTGCCTTTCATCCTTCTAGGCTTAATGAAATACCAGTAATGTACTGTGGTCCATTAAATCGCTAACCCCTCCCCCTCCTTCCCTTTCCCCGTAAATACAAGACCTTGGGCCAATTATTATTAGGATTGCTGCTTTGCCATTTACTTCGTCTCATTTCTTTCTGCTGTTTGTTCTTGTTGCTCTTCTTTCTCTTCTTACCATTTTCTCCACTTTTCTTTGACACATTGCCAAGAAGTTGGTGCTTTGAATTCGCAGCTGCCACTGCATTCCTTGCAATGGCATCTTTCAGTTCTGCAGTTAAGCATCCATCGTAGAACATCAAACTTTTGTTCTTGTTGTTTCTTTTTTTTCTTTGTTTCTTTCTATCTTCTGGTGTTGCTGTGTGGTAAGAAGTTGGCTTCCCAATCACATGGTTCTGGGTTCAGTCCTTCATGGCAATTTGGGCATGTGCCTTTCACTATAGCCTTGGGCTAACCAAAGCCTTGTGAGTGGATTTGGTAGACAGAAACAAAAAGAAACCCATTGTGTGTGTGTGTGTGTGTATGTGTTTGTTTATCACCATTGCTTGACAACCGGTGTTTGCATGTTTATGTCCCCATAACTTAGTAATTTGGTGAAAGTGACCAATAGAATAAATACCAGGCCTAAAAATTAAGTACTAGGGGTCAATTCATTCAACTAAAAAAATTCTTTGAGGTGGTGCTCGAGCATGGCCACAGTGAAATGAGTGGAACAAGTAAAAGAATAAAAGAATATGCAAAATGCCTTGCAAATGAGAGGCGTTACCAAGGCAACCTGGATGAGGTTTTGGGAGAGTTGTTTGAAGTGATTCTAGTGCATCATCATCATCATCATTGTTTTAATGTTCTCTTTTCCATGCCTACATGGGGCAGATTCTCCATGGCCAAATGCCTTTCCTGTTGTCAACCATCACCTGTTTCTAAGCAATGGTCATATATCATCATCATCATCATTTAGTGTCTGTTGTCCATGCTGGCATGGGTTGGATGGTTTGACCAGGGCTGGCAAGCTGAGGGGTTGCACCAGACTCAAGTCTGATGTGGCATGGTTTTCTATGGCTGGATGCCCTTCCTAACACCAACCACTCCGAGAGTGTAATGGGTGTTTTTACGTGCCACTGGCATGGCTGCCATTTGCGTGACACCAATATTTTACTTGGTTAGATGGGTCTTCTTCTCAAGCACGACATAATGCCAAAGGTCTCAGTAATCGTCTCTGTGAGGCCCAACACTTGAAAAGAGCTTTTCACATTCCAGACATCAACTGCTTTGCCTCCATGAGGCCCAATGCTCAAATGGTGCTTTTCACATGTCATAGCATGGGTGCCAGTTATGTGACACCAGCATCAGCCATGACTACGATTTCACTTGGCTTGATGGGTCTTCTCAAGCACAACAAATCACCGAAGGTCTCGGTCACTAGTCATTGCCTCTAATATATATATATATATAGTTAATCCAAACATGAAAACACAAAGAGAAAACACAACAATACAAGGACGTGGAACAACTATAGTGTTATTGGACGCTCAAGAAAGGAAAGAAAGGAGGAGTTAATGTTTCGAGCGGAGCTCTTCATCAGAAACATAGAAAAAAGAAAGGTCCAAAGAAGGGAAGACGGAGGAAAAAAAATTGCCGATACACATGCGGTCACATATTGAAAATATCATATATATATATATATATACAAAAAGCAATAAAGATTCAAGTTAATTTAAATGAATTTACTTGAATATGGTACCTAACTTAGATGCACCAAAAAAAACTATACTGTTTTAACAATACAGTAATGTGGGGTGATTATAAGCGAGAAAGAAGCAACAAGAATGGATTCTTGTTGCTTCTTTCTCGCGTATATATATATATATATATATATATATATATATATATATAATATTGACATGATATTTGTTTCTGTATATGGTCAATATTTTTATTCCAGTTCTCATACAGTGTTATGGGATCCATGTCATAATATGTGGGAATATGTAACATTTATATCAGTTTTACTGAATTCCTTTTGGCTTTGGCATACTACACTAGCCAGGTCCTGGCATGATTTCCTAATTAGGTGGTGGCAGGGATTAAAATTATCCTCTCTTTCTCGCCCCCCCCCCCATGTCAGACAATGAAAATGAGTGCTCAACACCGCATTGGTGGATAAAGATCCTTTATTTGTATATTAAGGCTACCATTGGTTTCATGTTAAGAAAATATAATAAATATCCTAACTATTTTTTAAGCTGATCACATGGATGAATGGTATTTGTCTACATTTTAGATTACCCCCCCCCCCCCCCCGCACACACAATCTGGAGAAAAACATGGGCTGGTAACATCTGGAATGTCTCTGGTCAGAGATTTGTTTCATCAATGCTGATCTTGGGCAGCTGCTACCACCACTGTTGCTACTGTTGCTACTACTACTATTACTACAATCATATGTGATGTTTTTTTGTTTCCTTGTATTTTCTTAAATCATTTTGTTTGCCATTCCATCATTATTGAAGCAGCTTTATGTGATTTTTACCATTATTTCAGTACCAAGAACCCTCTTTTATAGTGTCTTAGTCTTCAAGTATTTCCCTCCCTGTTTTATCGTATTAAGACTTTCACCTGATTATATTTTCCAGGTAAACACGATATGTTGGAATGATACTGGACAATATATTCTGTCAGGTTCCGATGATCAATATTTGGTTGTTACCAATCCCTTTGATGGCAAAGTAAGTAGATTTAAATTGGCATTATTGTATTTGTTGTTTAGTCCTCCTTTTCTCTTCCCTACAACACCTCCAGGTCAGCCTTGCTCCTGCCAGCCGACCTATGACCGAAAACATTTCGGCTAATATAAGGTTGGCTGATGACGGGAAAGATAAAACCTGCTTTGTAACTCACTGGTTCTGTGTTCAATCCCACTGTGTGGCCCCTTAGGCAAGTGTCTTCTACAAAAGACTTGGGCAGACCAATGTCTTGTGAATGAATTTGGCTCATGGAAAGTGTGAGGAAACCTATCATGTGTGTGTGTATCTGTGTTTATCCCTCACTCACATCACTTGACAACCAGCATTGGTTTGATTACATCCCCATATCTTACTAGTTCAGCAAAGGACGCTGATCAAATAAACATAAATACCAGGGTGCTACTAAAACTCTTTTGGGGCAGTGTTCCAGCATGGGCCACAATTCAGGGACTGAAACAAGTAAAGAAATACACATTGTTATTATTGATCTGAGCTCAAATTGCACTTAGGTCAACTTTGTCTTTCATCCTTTTGGGGGTCAATAAGTACCAGTTGCACACTGGGGTTGATGTAATTGACTTATTCCCACCTTTAAACTTGTTGGCTTTGTGCCGAAATTTGAAATCATCATCATTATTATTATTGGCCCTTGTGCTGGTGGCATGTAAAAGCACCCACTACACTCTCAGAGTGGTTGGTGTTAGGAAGGACATCCAGCTGGAGAAACTCTGCCAGATCAGATTGGAGTCTGGCTCACCAGTCCCCAGTCAAATTGTCCAACCCGTGCCAGCATGGAAAGCGGACGTTAAACGATGATGATGATAATTACTATTATTATTGAGTGAGAGAGCATTGCATGCCATCAAAGTGACACCAGGGTACAAATATATGAAGTCCAGTAAACCCATCATGACTACCCGTCTGATAAGGGTACACCAGGAACATGCATCATAACCATATGTGCATGACATAGCGATCTCATATCAAGGTAAACAGCGCATGACCTTGCAGGTGGGGCCCAGTTAGAATTTTCTTCCGATTGAGTCACCCATCCTGCTCAAAAGGTCCTTGAATAAGGGTTGTTTAAGGATGATGAACAATGGACCCATGTTTCCAAAGTTGAACTATCCAAACCCCAAAGAATTCCTCTCAACACATGGCTATGATTCTCCCCAACTACTTCTTCTTGTGATCAGAGATGCACATATTGTCAGCCATTAAGGGACATGCTCAACAGATTAAGGTCAAACAACTGACAAGCAAATCTGTGGTATTGAGCAGAATATTTGTTGTAGCCCATCTTTTATACCAAGATGAAATATGTATATGATACTGCTTTCATTCAATTAAGTATTGTTATTATTATTATTATTTCCCATTTGGCACGTGCAGTTAACTTTGTCTCTTTGGGGTAAGTAGATGTAGCAACACATCACCTGGTCCTTGGGTTCCATCAGCAAAGTATTGGGACCATATCTTTGGTCTAACAATGGACAACATTACCCAAAACATTCTGCACTCCTATGTCTTGCTGCCAGAAACCTCTTAGTTATGGTTTCTTCCTCCTTTCTGCATTCCATTTATCTCAGAGACCTTGTAATGGTTCATCAAGTGCTGACCCTCATCATCTGACCAAGTAATTAATAAATAACATCTCCTTCAGTCCTTCCTTTCATTGCATCAAAAGGTTGAAGAATAGTCCTTGAGGACTTCTTTGATAAGTGCTGTGGTCTTGTCTTCTGACAGCACAAAGATGGTTTTGTCATCATCATCATTTAATGGCCATTGTCCATTTTGGCATTGGTTGGATGGTTTGACCAGAGCTGCTGGCAAGTTGGGGAGCTTCACCAGACTCCATTCTGGTTTGGAATGGTTTCTATGGTTGGCTGTCCTTGGTAATGCCAACTATTTTACAGAGTGTAGTGGATACTTTTGCAAGGCACCACACAGGCACTTTTTGTACCCAGATTGTCTCTCAGACAATCTAGATACAAGAATTTGGTGCAAATCTGAATAATATTTCCTTTCTCTGTTTTATTTGCTTTGTTCTATTTTCAGAAAGTGGCATCCATCCGATCAGGTCACCGAGCCAACATCTTTAGTGCAAAGTTTTTACCAAATTCTCAAGACAAAGAGGTAATCATTTCACTACATTTTGTCCTGTTTTTCTTATTTCTTGTTTTTACATCCATTTCCCCACTGGGTTGATTTTTCTGATGAAGCAACAATTTTTTTTCTACATAATTTTTTTCCTGTTGATTTACATGTTCGATTCTTGTCTCCCAATTCAGTTAATCATCGAACCCAATTATATTACATCACAAATGGTCCTTTATATTTTCAATATCACTCAGCCATATTGATCTTCTACTCTTGTCACCATGTTGTGGCCTATCTATTTAAAAATTATTTAATACAGTGGAACTTTGGTTTGCATGTGGCCGTTTGCCAGCTCTGTCTGGCACCTGTGCGGGTGGCACGTAAAAAGCACCCACCACACTCACGGAGTGGTTGGCGTTAGGAAGGGCATCCAGCCGTAGAAACACTGCCAGATCTGACTGGGCCTGATGAAGCCTTCCAGCTTCACAGACCCCAGTTGAACCGTCCAACCCATGCTAGCATGGAGAACGGACGCTAAATGATGATGATGATGATGATGAATTTGTTCCTGTATGCCATTTATCACCTGAAATATTCGTAAACCAAAACTATTTTCCTCATAGGAAATTCAAGAAAAGCCACAACAAATTCAAGCAAGGATTTGCCCTAAATAAAAACTAGATAACAATTGATGCTCTCCCTCTGGTAATCCTGACTTGTTGTCAACTGTTGTTGTCAGCTTCCATGTTCGCCACTCAAGACACCATTCATCACCTAAGATGCTTTATACTCGAAAGATTGTTCATAAACTGATTTGTTCCTGATGACAGGCATTTGTAGACTGAAGCACCACTGTATTTAATTCTTATTTCTAACAAAGATGATTTCTGAGCTGAAACTCACACATTTAAAATTAGACTTTAATGAAAAGAAATGATCAAACCAGGCACCCGCCCACATACACACATGCACACACTTCAAATCTTTCCCGCTTCTCTCTTAAGAACAAGACAAATGCAAAAACAGATTAAACATTATACTGTACTTGAGAAGAGCCAAGCGAAATCGTAATCGAGGCAGATACCAGTGCCACTCAACTGGCATCCATGCGGGTGGCACGTAAAAGCACCCATTAATACACTCTCAGAGTGGTTGGCATTAGGTAGGACCTCCGACTGTAGAAATGATGCCAAATCACACTGGAGTCTGGTGTAGCCCCCTCAGCTTGCCAAACCGTCCAACCTATGCCAGCATGGACAACAGACGTTAAATGATGGTGGTGATAATGATGCATGGTTAAGAAGTTTACTTCTCAATCACATGGTTTCAGGTTCAATCTTACTGTGTGGCGTATTGAGCAAGTGTCATCTACAGTAGTTTTAAGTTGACCAAAACCTTGTACGAAGGGAGACTGGGTTGATAAAATCTGGAACCCCTTCGATTACAAGTTTGCTCAGTCGAGGTTGAAGTTAACAACAACACCTCTTTGCTAAGTCATAACGTGTTGGACCACTCTGCCAACATGTCTCCATCTACACCACACACACACATATGACATTACCAGACCTACAGTGCTGGTTGCCATACAAAAAGTGAAGTGGTTGGTGTTATGAAGGGTATCCAGCTGTAAAAAAAAACATGCCCAAACAGACAAGTGGTGCCTGGTGCAGCCCTCCGGCCTTGCCAGATTCTGTTAAACTGTCCAACCCATGCCAGCATGTAAAACGGATGATAAATGATGATGATGATGGCCGTACTAGAAGCAACATGCCTTCTTCTGCAATGCATTTTTCTCTCTACCTTCCACCACTGCCATACATTTGCCACACCCAACATACCTCCTTAGGCTCCACCACACAACGTTACCATTCTTCCTTGTAAACCATAAACAACCAAGCACTTTATGGAACACAAGTTGTGCCGTGCGAAGGAGGACTCGACAGCAGAATGACTTGGTTAACGAGACTGAATCTATTTGTTACTAATCAATATTTAACGAATCCATCACCACTGTGCTATAGAATTACATCGTCAAAACTGAATGAAGCGAAACACAGCATGAATAAAACTACTCCCAACATGGCATCCTCAAGTCGAGAGGTCCTTTACATGGTTGTGCAAACCACTAGAAACAGCAGCCATACTGTTTATGGATATACCATGTTTGAAGATGGTGTGATGGTCATGGCTGGAATACTCTTGATCAAGTATTTACTCAATCAGTGATAATCTAGAACAGTGGTTTGCAACTATTTTTCACCCTTTGGTTCCTGTTTTATTCAAGTGGACCCTCTTTGCCATTTGATGGTTTAAAAAATCCTGATTATTATTGGAGAGTATTGTAGTTCGCTTGAAGTATTGTGTATTGTTTGTGAAATATAATATGTCTTGAATGGCCCAACAATGCAGAGTGGACTATAATAACTGTTATAAAATATTCAATTATTCCTAGTCTGATACAATATTTTGGAATATAAAAATTCCTTCTTCAGATATTGCTAGGAATTGATGGAGTCACTGCTAAAACTGATTATAGCAGTGACCTGATCAATTCCTAGCAATATCTGAAGAATGAATTTTTAATATTCAGACTATAACAGTTATTATAGTCCACTCTGCATTGTCATGCCATTCAAGACACCAATTATTATATTTTTAGTATTAAACTAGCACTATGACCCAGTGCTGCTGAGTCATAGTGCTAGTGCATGCATATACAGCTGTGTGCGTGCGCACATACACACGAGTACTGTCCAAATCTCCGACCAATCACATACAGCTAGCTGGCATTTAATTGGCGTATCAAGTTTCGGGCATTTTGATTGGGTTTTGGATAGAAAATTCACAAAAAGTCACTTCTATTGATTTTTTTAATGGCTTTGTAGGGTGACTGGGAAAATGTAAAGATGTGCATGACTACCCTTGGACGGTTTTGAATGACCATAGAAAGTGCGAGCCCTCTATCTGAAAAATTGTGGATTTGTATAAAGGACATGCACACACACACGCACACACACAGACATTTTGCCGTTTATATATAGAGAGATATTGTTAAGAATTCTATAAAAATATGTTAAAATATTTTGTGCATTTATTGAAGAAGTATAACCAGTTTGCTGCACAAAAATTTAAAAAACAAAATCTTATGTGGAGTTCCAAGCGTCTTATGGCCCTTGGTTAAGAACCAGGGATCTACAATGAAATAGTGCTGATGACATACCATCACTGATGCTATTTTAATGGCAACCACCATTATTACCAAACCCACGACCTTTAACAATAACCAAAATCAAAATAAATTCGATGACTGGCGTCCGTGCTAGCAGGGTGCAAAGAGCACCGTACGAGTGTGATCATTGACAGAGCGGCTAACCGGCTTCCATGCCAGTGGCACTTAAAGGGCACCATTCGAGCGTGATCGTTACCAGTGTCACCTTACTGGCACTCGAGCACCATCTGAGCGTGATCGTTGCTAGAGTGGCTATCTGGCCTCCGTGCCGGTGGCACATAAAAGATACCATTCGAGCATGACTGTTACCAGCATTGCCTTACTGGCACCTGTGCTGGTGGCATGTGTAAAAGATTTGAGCGAGGTCATTGCCAGTACTGCCTGACTGGCCCCGTGCTGGTGGCACGTAAAAGCACCCACTACACTCTTGGAGTGGTTGGCATTAGGAAGGGCATTCAGCTGTAGAAACTCTGCCAGATCAAGATTGGAGCCTGGTGCAGCCATCTGGTTCACCAGCCCTCAGTCATTCATCCAACCCATGCCAGCATGGAAAGCAGACGTTAAACGATGATGATGATGATGACAGCAATCATGGCAAGAAGCAAGAGACCCAATGAGACATCTTAAGGGCATCCCATTCTATAGATTTCTTGATTGTTAGGTAAAACTCACATTTCACCATTGATATTGTCTTTATTTATACAAAGAAAAAACATATTTGGTTTGAATGTTATTGAAAGAATCTTTTCATTTTTTGCTTTTCTTTGTTTCCAGGTGATCTCTTGTTCGGGTGATGGGAAAATATTCTACACCCATGTCGACCGAGAAGACACTTATGGCACCCATTGCTTTGACTGTCACTTTGGTACCACTTATGAGGTTTGTCCACTCTAATAATATTCTTGGTTGTCACTTTGGACCATGAATGCATCCATTTTTGATGTGCATCATTTTGTTGCCGTATGATTGTGTGTATATGTGTTGGACTACAGCCTTCCTTCACACAATAGGCTCCACTCATACCACAGCCTCCACTCACATCATAGGCTCCACTCATACTCTATCTCATAATGCTATGTAGAACAGTGTGATACGTTTAGAATACCTGAATATATATGTATGTGTGTATATCTGTGTGTGTGTGTGTATATATATATATATATACACAGTCGCCATGATAGATCGTTAGCCACTACACACATTCTTTTTCTCTCCTTGTTTCTCTCCTTGTTTTTTCTGTGTCCCTTTCTGTTGAAGAGTGTAGGCTCAAAACGTAAAAGACTTTTTCTATTCCTGAGCGTTATACTAATACATCTGTTTGTTTTGTACACCACCTGTCTTCGTCTTTTGTTTATTTCGTAAACTCTCCCTATATATATATATATATATATATTGTGAGAGAGGAAGCTATGTAATGTTAAAAAATGTTTATAATTGATAGAAAACCAAAATACAAACATTGACATTAAAAAGGCAGGGCATAATATTCACATCACTTTAATAGGGTAACTTTTACTGAATGATAAACTTATAAGTACAAAACCCCTAAAATTGTAAAATTGTTTTAGTGACTTACTTTAGAATTAAAGGTTCTTAGACTCCCATTCAGCACACAACAAGGATATCAGGGGCACAAACTGAAATGAAAGTATTTCTATATTTAATGATGAAGTTAGTCAGAAACCTCATAATATTCTTCTTGAACATGTTTAGTTGTACATCATTATGTTCTGATTTCAAATCCTGCCCAGACTGGCTTTTATCTCTGTGGGTTCAGTTAAAGTGCCAGCAAAGTGTTGGAAGAGAAGAAGGGGTCAATTTGATAAACTCTATCCGTCCTCTCTAAATATGTGGAAATCCTTATGTTTATAATTAAAACTATGGTTTGCTTTGGAACCCTATGGTTTCAGGTTCAGTTCCACCATATGGTACCTTGGCCAATTCTCTTCTACAATAGTCCTGGATTAGTCAAAGCTTTGTGAGTGTATTTGGCAGATCGAAACTGAAAGACGCCCACTGTATGTGGGATAGAGATACCCATGTAAATATACAGGTGTCTCTATGCATTAAAGTCTCTATGTATTTCTGTCTCCTTGTTATGACATTACATGCCTCTCTCTCTTTCTCTCTCTCTCCCTCTCCCTCTCTCTCTCACATACACAAGCAGTGTTTTTCGTTTGCAGTTTTCCATAGAAACATGTCAGGATTAGGGGAAAATATTTCCTTGCTAAGAAACAGATAAAGATTTCTGAAAGGAAGAGCATCTGCTTCAACAAATCCTGTCTGACCCATGCAAGCATAGGTCAGTGGATGTTAAACCTATGATGATGATTATGTATTTACGAATGTATCTTTTGTAGGTTGTGGTTGTACCCAATGAAGCTTCCACCTTCCTCTCTTGTGGAGAAGACTGCACTGTTCGATGGTTTGATCTCCGTATGAAAAACAAGTGCCATAAAGATGATTGCCGAGATGTGAGTTAAACAGACTTCATTCAGTTGGCTGGTTTTATTATGTAAAATTGTATGAAATAAGATCTTGTTCTTTCAACATAAAGTAAGAACTGGTTTCGTATTGCTTATCAAACTAAGGGTTGAAAAATAGACATGTTACTAGGGAGAAAAAAAAGACATATTACTAGGGGAGATAATTGTTCATTCATTTATTTTACAGTAAAGGGGAGGTAAATCTGTAATTTTTATTTTTGGTCTGTCTTATTCTGGCTTATATCTTACAATAAAAGGGGGTAAATCCTTTATTTTTAATATGGGTTCATATCTAATTCTGGTTTATATTTTTTGATAAATGAGGCTTCTTCATTCAGTCTTACTTGTGTTGAGGTCCAGAAAGCAAGTTGATAAAATGGGAAAATTACGAATTGTGGCTGTAATCATTCTGCACATTTAGTGTTTTAAGGGTAGGTGTATTGTTGTGTTTGGCTTTTCTTAATGTTTTAATATTAATCGATTTTGCACGTTTAATTCTTTCGTTTATGAGGTGAGTTGGGTAGTGCCTGTTCTGGAGTACCTTTTTAAGCTTTTGCAATCTTAGTTCTCTAATATTTTCTCGGGTACTATGGTGCAAATCCTTCTTGCATGGTCGAAGGGGATATTTATTTTGATATGTCGCAGGTGACATGAGCTAAATAATATTGTGGCCTTGTAAAAAATGTCTGTTTTTATTTCTTCTTTGTTTATTTTTTAAATCAGTATGTCTAGGAATGGGAGTCCCTCTTGGTTATTTTCCATTGTGAATTGTATGTCGGTGTTAATGCTATTGAGGAGTCTTTTGAACTCCAGGAACTTATCTATGTTTTCATTCCAGAGGATGAAGCAATTGTCCAAAAATCTTTTCCAGTTTTCTTTTATATATTGGGAGAGAGGGTTTCCAAATTTTGAAAATGACTCCTGATATAATGTTATTTCTAAAAATCTTAAAAAGGGTTAAATACTGTTTTGTGTGTGTTTTGTTAAAAAAAAAAGATATTTTTTTTGTTGATTCATTTCTAGGATGTTATGTTATTTTGTCAACGTGCTGTAACATCAATGGCTATCAACCCGATGGTCCCTTATGAGCTGGGTATAGCCTTGTCTGATAGCACAGTGCTGATGTTTGACCGCAGGATGTTGGGAACCAGAGCTACCGGTATGTACACATTTGCTTTCTTGACATTTGTTTAAACTCTTTGAAAAAACATATTAGATCTGAAAAAACCCTGTTGCCTCCTTGTAATCACTGACACAGGATTGATATCTCAGATAGGTCCTGTGACACTCTGTGCCATGCTGAATCTCCCTGGGAACTACATTAAGGGTATGTGTATCTGAAAGGCAGCGAGCTGGCAGAGACGTTAGAACGCCGGGTGAAATGCTTAGCGGTATTTCGTCTGCTGCTACATTCTGTGTTCAAATTCCGCCGAGGTCAACTTGGCCTTTCATCCTTTCGGGGTTGATTAAATAAGTACCAGTTATGTACTGGGGTCGATATAATCGACTTAATCCGTTTGTCTGTCCTTGTTTGTCCTCTCTGTGTTTAGCCCCTTGTGGGTAGTAAAGTAATAGGTATGTGTATCTGAGGAGTGCTCAGCCACTTGCACATTAATTTCACGTGCAGGCTGTTCCGTTGATCAGATCAGATCGAAACTCTCATCATCATAACTGACAGAGAACCAGTACAGAACCCTGTTTCCCCTCAATGTAAAGCCCTGTTTTCCATTCAGTTTACTGACTTGAGGTCATCTTTAATGTAATATACCTTAAATCATATTTTTGTGACACCAATTTATTTTTTCCTACCTCTGTAAAGTGGTTGGCGTTAGGAAGGGCATCCAGCTGTAGACACCATGGCAAAACAGACAATTGGTGCAGCTCTCCAGCCTTTCCACCTCCTGTCAAACCATCCAAACCATGCCAGCATAGAAAACAGACATTAAATGATGATGAGTGCCTTTTGGAAGGTCCCCATCACACCATCTTTTATTTTTCCTCTCCAAACCTTCATATTTTACCCTAATTGCTCTTACATTGATTTATTTCTTGCCTTCTTTTCTCTTTTCGCAGGAAACTACACAAACAAATTCACCACGGGGTTAACCTGTAGGTTCTCAGCTTCTACCCTGAAAAACCGAAACTATCGCATCACCTCCCTCTGTTACAGTCCGGACGGCAAGGAGATGCTTGTTAGTTATTCCTCTGAGTACATTTATTTATTCAAGACTAGGGTAAGAGTTTTTTTGCTTTCAGTTTGATTAAATGTTGTTGTTATTGTAGTTGTAGGACAACATTGAATTGCAGAATCATTAAAGCGACTGACAAATGCTTGCTGGTATTTCTTCTGACTCCTGTTTTGAGTTCAAATTCTACTGGGGTTAAATTTCCCTTTCATCCCCCAGGGGTCAATAAATAAAGCACCTGCCAAGTGATTGGATTGATGGTAATAACTAAACTCCTAAAAACTACTGGCCCTGTGCCTAAATCAGAAACCATTATTATTATTATTATTCTTTACCAACATCACCTTACTGGCACCTGTGCCAGTGGCATGTGTAAAAGATTCGAGCGAGGTTGTTGCCAGTACCGCCTGACTGGCCCCCGTGTCGGTGGCATGTAAAAAGCACCCACTACACTCTCGGAGTGGTTGGCGTCAGGAAGGGCATCCAGCTGTAGAAACTTTGCCAGATCAAGATTGGAGCCTGGTGCAGCCATCTGGTTCACCAGCCCTCAGTCAAAATCGTCCAACCCATGCTAGCATGGAAAGCAGACGTTAAACAATGATGATGATGATTATTATTATTATTATGAAGGCGGCGAGCTGGCTGAATAATTAGCATGCCGGACAAAATGCTTAGCGGTATTTCATCTGCCGCTACATTCTGAGTTCAAATTCCGCTGGGGTCGACTTTGCCCTTCATCCTTTCAGGGTTGATAGATTAAGTACCATTTGGGTGTTGGGGTCGATGTGATTGACTGTCCCCCTTCCCACAAAATTCAGGCCTTGTGGCCATTGTAGAAAGGATTATTATTGGCGTTAGGAAGAACATCCAGCAATAAAAACCTTGCCAAACCAGACAGGAACCTGGTGTAGCAGCTCTGGCTTACCAGTTCCAGTCTAACTGTCCAACCCATGCCAGCATGGAAAGCAGACGTTAAATGATAATCATGATAATGATGATTATTGTTATGATGCTTTGGTTTTGCTTTAATCTATGAGTTTCACCCAGAGACATTGAGGGGCAACATGGCTTTGCATCCAAAGATGGCTAACAGGTGAGGTGCCATGCTGTTGGAAACACTGATGCTTGTAGGGAGTCAAAAAGAACATAACACTGAATGTGTAAAGTTGCATTTACACGGAAAGGAATTTACATAGAATATGTTAGGTGGCCATAAGTAGGATCTTTTGCAATTCACTTATTTTGGGGTTGTCAGGGATTTGGTCCTCATATTTGTTTTGCTCCTCTTGATGTCATTGTAAGTGCCCCAATGATAATGGGTAATGTTAGCACCTCAATTATTACCTCTGCCTTAACGAAGGCAAAGGTATTGTTTTCAGTCATGTTTGTCTCTTTGTTTGTCTGTGGACAAGATATCTCAAGAACTGCTGGATGGATTTAGATGAAACTTTCAGGGATGTTTTTTTACTTAATCTTTGAGAGTGTTTGGGTTTATTCTTAGTATTCTTGTTTGTGAGAGCAGTCGAGTTTATTTCAGATATTCTCATTTTAAAAATCCTCTCTGGCTAATCGTTGAGAGGACGTTGGTCTTGCCTTGGCAGAGGTTTGCGCTCTCTGAATGTTCTTCTTCTTATTATTATTATTATTATTACCATTATTAGATGATGGATTAGGGGAATTGTTAGAGCCACAGAGAAAGCGTTTTGTGGTATTTACTCTGCTCTTTATGAGTTCAAATACTCCCCAGCTCCTCTTTGCCTTTCAGCTGCCTAAGTTCAATAAAATAAAGTTTTGGCCATGTTTTAGTGTGTTAGTCGATTACACTGACTTCAGTGCTTGACTAGTATTTGTCTCTTGACTCACATTGACCCCTAAAGGATGAAAACAAACCCAACCTCAGCAAAAATTTGAATTGGGGATGTAAAGAGCCAGGAGAAATAGCACAAAACGTTTTGTTTGATGCTCCACCGATTCTGCCAGCTCACTGTCTTAATAAGTTTATGAAAATCTCGTGTTGCATCTGTTTTGTAAATTGTTTCAATCATAATTGTCCTTGTTATTTGGTGTTTTTCTTATTTATTATTGTAATTTAGTTTTGTTTTCTATTGAAAAAATATAATTTAATCCCGACATTTCTTTTTTTTTTTCATAGGGTGATGAAGGGAGAAGTACTTGTTTGATGTCCGAAGGTCTCTCCTGTGACAACGGGAACAGGCAGCCGCCCATTAAGAGGTTACGTCTACGTGGTGATTGGTCAGACACTGGGCCAAATGCAAGGCCAGAAAGAGAACGGCAATCTGGCGAAGGTAACTGACTACTTGGCTCACACCAATTTTTCTCTCTATTTTTCTTTCTTTCTTTTTTTTTTATTGTTTGGGTTATTTTCAGAACATCAGATTCCTCTTTTTACCCTCATCGTATATAAACCTATTCAAACTCATAAACTTCACTATTTTTTTATTATTATTACCTCTGCCTTAGCGAAAGCAGAGGTATTGCTTCCAGTTATGTTTTGTTTGTGGACAAGATATCTCAAGAACCGCTGGAGGAATTCGGATGAAACTTTCAGGGTTGTTTGGCCTCGTGACTGGAATGAACTGATTAGATTTGGGCATTGATCTGGTACCAGACAAGGATTCTAGATTATCTTTCCTGTTTTTTTTCACTTAATTTTTAAGAATGGTTGGTTTCATTTTTAGTATTCTCATTTGTGAGAGCAGTTGAGTTTATTTCAGATATTCTCATTTTAAAAACCATCTCAGACTAATTGTTGAGAGGACATTGGTGTTGCCTTGGTGGAGGTTTGCACTCTCTGAGTGTTCTTCTTCTTATTATTATTGCAGTGGCGAGCTGGCAGAATCATTCACACACCGGGCAAAATGCTTAGCGGCATTTCATCTGTCCTTACATTCTGAGTTCAAATTCCACCGAGGTCGACTTTGCCTTTCATCCTTTCGAGGTCGATGAAATAAGTACCAGTTATGCACCAGAGTCAATGTAATAGAATATCCAGCTGACCCAAAATTTCAGGCCTTGTCCCTATAGTAAAAAGGATTATTATTATTATGAAGGTGGCAACCTGGCAGAATCGTTAGCATACCAGGTGAAATGCTTAGTGGCATTTCGTTCATCCTTATGGTCTGAGTTCAAATTCCACTGAGGTCAACTGTGTGTTTCATCCTTTCAGGGTCAATAAAATAAGTACCAGTTACATACTGGGGTCGATGTAATCAATTTACTCTCTCCCCACAAATTTCAAGCTTGTGCTTTTAGTAGAAAAGATTATTATTATTAAGGTGGTGAGCTGGCAGAATCATTAGCATGCTGGGCGAAATGTTTCATGTTTCACCCACCTTTACATTTTGAGTTCAAATACCACCAAGGTTGACTTTGCCTTTCATCCTTTTGGGGTCGATAAAATCGATTAGTCCCCCCACCCCCAAATTTCAGGCCATGTACCTATGGTAGAAAGGATTATTATTATTATCTAAGGTGGCAAACTGGCAGAATCGTTAGCATGCTGTACGAAATGCTTAGCAGTATTTCATCTGTCTGCAAGTTCTGAGTTCAAATTTTGCCGAGGTCTACTTTGCCTTTCATCCTTTCGGGGTCAATAAATTAAGTATCAATTGCATACTGGGGTCGATCTAATTGAGTGCCCTTCTCCCCCAAAATTTAGGGCTTGTGCCTAGAATAGAAAAGATTTATTATTATTATTATTATTATTGTTATTATTATTGTTATTGTAATTATTATTATTGTTATTATTATCATTATTATTATTGTTATAATTGTAAACCTGATCTTTCAAGATGAAAAGAGATTTTTATGTTTTTTAAGTTTGATGTGACTGATTTTTTTCTTTTTCATTTCCAGGTCAACAAAGTCCTCGTACAACCATAATGCAGAGAATGTCTGATATGTTGACTCGATGGTTGGATGGAAGTCTCCGAAACAACAATGAAAACGAGCAGCCTGCCAGTGGCTTGAATGAAGGGGATTCCGCTAATAATCCTACTGAATCTGGGGTGAAATGTTAGCCACAACATCAACATCCATGTCCGCTTCAGCGTCAACGGCATCGACATCATCTGACCGTCCTGCCGAAGGGCAAAGAGACATGACTTGCGAAGGGTCCCCTGCTGCAGCCCCTCTTGTTGAAGGTGATCTCGGTCAGATGCCAGCAAAAGTGATGCAAGTAATAAGGGATAATATTAACCCTTTTCGGTCATTGGAATCTCCCTCAGCTTCTGCTGCTTCCACTGATGTCTCCAATAATCAGGGGACTTCTTTAAAAACTGGGAAAACTCCAAGAGCAGACAAAAGCACTTTACAATCTCCTCTCTGTCTGAAACCTAACAATTCTACGGACTGTCGCTACCCTAATCCTACCTCAAAAACTAGTGCTCAGTTCTCTTTAAACACTCCTGTGTCAGTGTTACCTTCCAAGCTCTCTTTAATCTCCTCTAACGATAGCAATAACGATGCCAAGAACCAGCTGTGGGGTTCTTTGGAGAAAGAAAACCATCCAGAAGAAACTTCTGCAAATAATTTTATAAGTTTACCAAATTCTAGTAAAAGTAATTTACCAATATCTGAAAGCCGAGAAGCAGTGATGCCAGGTCATGTTTTAGCTGATGATGCTGGAGCTGTTGAAGCTGATGGACAGAACGAAAGTTCATTAGGACTTTCTCACAAGTTAAATACTTCTTTAAACTCTATTGATGAACAACAACAGCCTCACATAAGCCGAGAGGATCATCCTTCTCCTTCGTCTTTATCTATAACTAATTTATCTACGTTTTTCTCTTCTTCAGTTTCTTTGCCTTCTCCTTCCACCCACACCACAACTGCCACATCCAACACAACCACTGCTACCACCTCAAATACAACTACTACTACTTCCACCACCACTATCATCACCACTGCCAGCAACTCCACTGCCGCCACCACCACCACCACCACCACCACCACCACCACCACTCATTCAACAACAGCACAGATGTCTTCAATGGAATCCTCATCTAGTACGTCCCTCTCCCCGCTCCAATCCTATCTTCAACCCGTTCGCATAGAGCCTGTGATAAGTCTTCATTATGAAACGGAAGGAACCTCGAGTAGCACCATTCGTGTTGGGTTTGCTGCATTTGAAAACCTGGAAGCTGGCATTCTGGAACGAAGTGCCGAGAACGCATCGCTAAACCAGCTGAACACTTCGACCATGCCCGGCCAACTGGGTGTGGCAGCCTCTGATAATTCGGGTTCCACTTCAATGGAAATTGAAAAACCTAGTGGAACTAAAGAGTTGAATGCTACGTCTTCAGCGAACCATGAATCTCCTGCAAGTCTTTCCTCACATTTTTGTAACCAAGCTCAAGTTGTTACTAACAGTGACCCTCCGGCCCCTTCTTTGTTTGGGAGTTGCGAGGGGAAGACTGAAGACGTCGATGACTGTGATCCTCTTCCAAAATGTGATATTAAACAAACGGCAGAACCAATTCCTCTCCCGAGTGGGGAGGACAGTTGTTCCATGTCCTTCGCAACTGAAACAGAAGGAAATGACAGCAAGAGCTCTTCCCACTCCACATGTGGCCAGCCGGTGAAGCGGGGTGAGAACTCCTCGGATCAGCTGGCTTCTCAAAATCCTGTTTGCAACAATGAAGGAATGCTCGTTTCTACTGACTCCGATTCTAAAGACCATTCAATGAGACTTTCCACCAGCAATAATGATTCAGGTAAAGGATTATCAAAATATCTTCTTTCTCTTCATAGGACATTGTTTGTTTCCCTTCTTACGTGGCACCCATTTCACTTGCTAAACCTTTTCGTGTTGAAATACCCTGCCTTTGTTTCAATTAATTTTCACATAATGAAGAATTTAATAAAATGCCTTTCTTCATTATAAACCTGGTGTTTGGAACACAAAAACTTGATGGAAGGCTTCAGTTGAGATCAATTTCAAAGAACTTTTGTTTTGTAGACCAAAAAGCAGTCTCAGAGGTGGATTGGCATCAAAAGGGTCATAGGGGTTAAGGGATGAGAGGGGTTAAGGATTTTTGCTGCTTATATATATATATATATATATATATATATATATATATATATACACACACATATACAATGGGCTTCTTCCAGTTTCATCTACCAAATCCACTCACAAGGCTTTGGTCGGACTGAGGCTACAGTAGAAGACACATGCTCAATGTGCCACGTGGTGGGACTGAATCCAGGACCATATGGTTGGTAAGCAAGCTGCTTACCACACAGCAGTCCTTTACGATTGTCAAATTGTTGGACTATAAAAACCAACTGTCACTGCTAACACTAAATCACCCATCGCTTCTCCAAACATACTTCTAGCTTCTCTCAGAACACACATTTTCCTGCCATGAACAGTACTTGGCAGTGTAACTTGGTTTTCTTGCCTTGGAACAGTTGTGTTACTTGTAAATTTTCTAAACAGTAAAACAGATAAACAACCAAAACTGAAGATTCCCATTCTCCTTCATTCAACAATTCTTACAATTGTTTTCATGAAATTTCATTAAAAAAACACATGCATTTCTCAGAAAGTCATGAAGAAACAGTCAAGAGGTGGGGGTGGGGGAGGCAGCACCAATATGTAGAAATATCCAAAACTGCAGCTATTAACAATATTCCTCAAGTTACAAATTCTGAGTTCCTGCTGCATCAATATATTCCAGCAATTCTTAAACTAGTTTCAACTGTTCATCACAGACTGAACTCTGTGAGAATAACCTAAGTGTCAGTAATAGTAATAGTAGTAGTAGTAGTAGTAGCAACAGCAGCAGAAATCAACATTATAGCTGTAATCGTACGAGGGTGAGTCAAAAAGTAATGCCATTTTGTTTACGACAGGTATAATTACCAACACATTGGAACATGTATCATACATCAAAATGAAGCTGGTCCTCTGTGGATCGCATCCCTACTTATTAACGTAATCACCATCTCTCTCAATAGCAATGTTCCACCTTTGAATGAGAGCATGTATCCCTGTTGACTGTTCTTTGAGCCACTTCTTCACTACAGTTTTCACTTCCTCATCACCAGATTTAGTGCCTTCAGACTATCATCTCTTTGGCTCCATGAAAGAGGGTTTGAGAAGCAAACATTATTCCAGTGATGGGGAAGTGAAAACTGTAGCGAAGAAGTGGCTCAAAGAACAGTCAACAGAATTTTACAGGGCAGGGATACATGCTCTCATTCGAAGGTGGAACATTGCTATTGAGAGAAATGGTGACTATGCTGAGGAGTAGGGATGTGATCCACAGAGGACCAGCTTCATTTTGGTGTATGATACATGTTCCTGTGTTGGTAATTATACCTGTCCTAAACAAAATGGCATTACTTTTTGACTCACCTTCGTAATAGCAATCATTTGATGTTGTTGTAGTAGTAGTAGTAGTAGTAGTAGTAGTAATAATGAATATCTCCCAGTGTTGTTTTGTACTTTTTCTGTTTTTGTTTGTTTGTTTCATTATATATATAATTTTTTTCCTTGTTCTCCTCATAACTTGTCTTTATTGTTTGGTCTACAGACTTCATCATTTTTTGATATTGTACTCATCTCTCTCTCTTCCCCACCCCTTTCCTTGTTCATCTGTCACAGCCACATCTTTATACCCCAACATCTCGTGATGCTGACACAGTCAAATTGAACAGTCTTCTTGGAAGATGTTGAAATTGTGATGCTATTTGGTTCACAAGTGATGAGGGGTTGAGCTTCACTATACCCATTGCATGCGTTTTTCTGTTTTACCATATGTTCTTTTTGTTGTTCCCTTGCCACATTTTTCATAGTAGTAATAGCGACAGGAGTTGGTCCCCTTCAGTATGTCCAATCCATGCTAGTGGGTCCAACCTATGCTAGCATGGAAAATGGACGCTAAACGATGATGATGATGATGATGTAGTCATCATGAGTGTTTAGAGATGATACAAGATTTTATAGAATGAAAGTTTTTTCTTTTTCTGTTCCATTGCCTCTGTCATTCTGATGTTTAATGTCTGTTATTTCTAGATCAAGCCTGCGGAAGTTCGAGCAATTTCCCCACAGCAACAACTTCAGCTGAGAACGTAACCAATGAAGAAGAGAGCAGTGATGAAGAGTTTGTGTTCAGACCAACTCAGAGTGGGAGTAGCACACGATGGTGAGTTGAGGGTCCTTGTGATGATGACATTAAAGTTCTGGGTACCTGACTAATAGGGTACTTAGGAGATGAGGTAGAGTGTAGATGGCTTCTGGAAGTTGACCTACAGCAAATGATTTAATACTTCTTATTATATGCTTGCCATCCATCGCTGACTATGTGAGACCCAGGCAAAATCCACTTTTGTATCAGTTCAGTTAAAGTTTCTTCTGTGCGGTCAGGTACTTCGGCCAAAAAAAACCTTTTCTTGAGACTCTCTCTGTACCACCTAATACCCAATGTCCCTTTGCTTCTGTTACTACTTATCTCCCACTTAATTTTTATTTACTTTTTTTTTATATAACTGAACAAGTACCATGTAGGTAATTGTTTTACCGCGTAATTATACCCATTTCATTTGAGAAGACCCATCAAGCTGAGTGAAGTCGTAGTCATGGACGATGCTGGTGTTACGTAATGGCACCTGTGCCAGTGGTATGTGAAGAGCACCTTTCAAGCATTGGGCCTCATGAAGGCAAAGTATCTGAATTCCTTTCGACTCTTGGCCCTCATGGAAGCAATCACCAAGACCCTTGCCGTCACATCGTGCTTGAGAAAACCCATGAAACCGAGCAAAATCGCAGTCATGGCAGATATAAGTATCACGCAAATAGCATCTATGCCGGTGGCACATAAAAGCATTCATTACACTCTCGGAGTGGTTGGCATTAGGAAGGGCATCCAGCCATAGAAAGCCATGCTAAATCTGACTGGAGTCGGGTGCAGCCTTCCAGTTTACCAGCTCCGGTCAAACTGTCCAGCCCATGATAGCATGGACAACACACGTTCAGTAATGACCACCACTGGCCATGGCAGTCTCTTCTCTTTGCAGTGGAACTTTTAAGGAATATCTGGACAATCTGTGAGGGTTGTGATGTTATTCTGCGACAGATTGGCTGAATCATGAGAGCATCGGAAGAAATGTTCTGAGTTCAATTCCTGCTGAGGTCATCTTTATCGATCCCAAAAGATGAAAGGCAAAATACCAATCAAGTTGTTGGGGGTCAATGTAATTAGCTAACCCCTGATTACATGGATTACAAAACTGCTGGCCTTTTGCCAAAACATGAAATCATATAATGAAGGAAGAGGAAGTTGTGTATGTGTGTGTATATGCACACAAGCATGTGCATATGTTTTTATCCAACAAGAGGCTTAACTGCTGTTAATCCTGTAGAATTCAGATTAATCTGTCAAATGTATGGCTTATTCATTCAAATTGTTTTGAATTAACCCTGTATTATCTCATAGCTTTCAGATTTTGAAGATGATTGTTTATTTTTAGAATGACATTATAGGGTAGGTGTGAGAGGCAGGATCTGGTCAGTTTGAACATAAAACAGGGAGGATATTTGGGGCTAGTTGTGCTCTGTTTAAATGCTTAAAGGGTTCAAGGAAATTGTTGATTTAACATGTTTTGTTGTGGCACAAAGAGATCCCAACTGTATCTTAAATGATGCCACAGTGCCGAAAATTCCTTGTAGTATTGTTGTGATAACCGTTTCCAAGAGATTCCTTTCTGCAACATTTCAGTGATGGCGGCAACAGCAGTGGAAGCAGCAGCAGTGAAACGAAAAGAAATATTGCCAAAGCAAAACTTCAAGAATATTACCGTCGAAAGAAGGAAGAACGACTCAAAGAAGAACAAGAAGCAATGAACAGGGTATTCCAAGCATCGATTAAGACCAAATTCAAGGGTCACCGGAATGCAAGAACTATGGTGAGTACCAAACCTGAGGCTGTGAGTGTGCTTTATCTTTGGCAGACAGCAATGGGGTTTGTGTAACTGTAGGCGGAGGGTATTGTTGTTGGGGCTTAGACTAAGGATTGCAGCGCTGGTCCAAGAGACCTATGATCAAAGGCACTCTGGCCATGACCATCCAGATAAAGTACAGGGAATGGGTGAGGAGGGACGAAGAGAGAGAAGAAGAAATGGTGCAGTAGGTGGAAATTTAAAGAAACACAGAAACCCAGATATAGGTATGTGGTAGTGAAGGAGGTTGGGGTGTTTGTTGTATGTCCTTGTCCCCTTCACTACCACAACTTATATGCTTACTCAGACACACACACATACACACATATGCATATGTATGTATCTATATATATATATATATATATATGTTCAGCAAAATTTAGATTCAGATGAATATGGTACTTAAGTTAAAGGCACCAGAATTTTGTATGCTGTCATCCATATAAATCAAATGGGGTGATTATAATCAAAATAAGCAACAAGGATATCCAAGGTAGTGTAGTACAATCGTTTCATGCTACTTCATTTTATTAAACACTGTAAGTATTACATCAGTTTTAAAATGTCGAGCAATCTTCAGCCACATATAGAATTTTTTTAATTAAATGGTCAATGCACATTTTTATACTTATTTCATTTGCCAACATTACAAAGAGGGTATATATATATATATATATAAATCCTGTTGCCCCATGAAGTAGAAGTCCAAGATGTTCAGATAAGCAACTTAGTTTTCCAACTAAAAACTTCTTTTTACAGTGCTAATTATAATTACTTTCTTACTTCGTTATCTGTCTATGTACCCACAGTTTAGTCTTAGTCTTCCATGCCGTATGCTAGAGAAAACTTAAGATCCCTGCGTTCAATCCAATTCTTCCTCTTTTTACCTTCTCCTTCTCTTTCACACACATTTATTATTGTTATTCATTCATTTATCTAATTTTGTTTACAGTTTGATTGACCGAAAACCGTTGGTTATAGCTCTAGCTGAGAATGCAAATGTCCATTTCTATCTCATTAATATTATTGTTGTCGTTGTTGTTGTTCTTTCACACTGGCAGCCAGAGTGTTTCTGTTTCATGGTGCATCTGCTCATACCACCCCCACCACCTATATAAGAAGTCTTTATCCTCTGACTTCTATCGGATGTCTTTCCTCTGAACGACTCCAACAGCTTAAATGTTCCCCCATCCCTGCTTAGGGTTTATCTCCTATGGAATGTAGTGATTATGTAGCGCACAAAATGACAGTGTAGTGTATGCAGGTTGAATGAAGGCTATTGTATGTTTATGAGTTCTACCAAATGTGAGCTTTCTTTTCAGGTACAAGATGCTGCTGTCCCCCATCCCAGGGTCTCGCAGGCCCACACAAGTAGTTGATAGCTTCCATTACCGAGGTGACCAAGTCAGTAGCAGAGGTGGATGCTCTGAAATTGTAGCTGCTAGAATAAGAATAGCCTTGGCAAAGTTCAGAGAGCTCCTACCTCTGCTTGGTGACAATGGGCCTCTCACTCAGAGTAAAAGGTAGACTGTATGATGCATGTGTGCGAACAGCCATGCTATACGGCAGTGAAACATGGGCCGTGACTGCTGAGGACATGCGTAAGCTTGAAAGAAATGAAGCCAGTATGCTCCACTAGATGTGTAATGTCAGTGTAAGCACCCTGAGAGAAAAGTTGGACTTAAGAAGCATCAGATGTAGTGTGCAAGAGAGATGACTGCGCTGGTATGGTCATGTGTTGCATATGCTTGAGGACAGCTGTGTGAAAAAGTGTCACACCCTAACAGTAAAGGGAACCTATTGAAGAGGTAGACCCAGAAAGACCTGGGATGAGGTGGTGAAGCACAGCCTTCAAACATTGGGCCTCATGGAGGCGATGACAAATGATTCAGACCTTTGGAGATATACTGTGCTTGAGAAGACCCAGCAAGCTAGGTGAGACCGTAACTGTGGCCTATGCCAGTACAGCATAACCGGCCCATCTAAGAGTACCTTTCAATCATTGGGCAATAAACTGCACTTGCAAAGACCTGTTGAGTCAAGTGAAGTCATTGTTGTGGCCAATGACAGTACTGCCTGATTGGCACCCATGCTAGTGGTACATAAAAAGCACCATTTGAGCATGATCAATGCCAGTGCCGCCTGACTGGCTTCCATGCAGGTGGATGTAAAAAGCACCATTCAAGTGTGGTCGATGCCAGTACTGCCTGACTGGACCTCGTGCTAGTGGCATGTAAAAATCACCCACTACACTTTCAGAGTGGTTGGCGTTAGCAAGAGCATCCAGCTGTAGAAATCCTGCTAGATCAGATTGGAGCCTCGTGCAGCCTCCTGGCTTGCCAGCCCTCAGTCAAACCATCCAACCCATGCCAGCATGGAAAGCAGGCGTTAAACGACGATGATGATTTTATATATATATATATATATATATATATATATATATATATATAATATTGTGTGACATGGAAATGGTGAAAGTTGATTTCAAGATGTTGAGCCACAGAAAGAAAATTACAAAGGAATAAAGAAACACTGTGTTGGGTGGGGGGGGACCTGTTTAACACCTAAACAAGTTGATGATTGTGTGTGTGTGTGAAATAGAAACATATTCCTCTCATAAACTTACCATTTATATAGAAATCCAAGATAAACCATTCATGGATCTTTGTAGTTTGACGTGAGATGAAAGCAATAATAAAAGCCCGATGTGTGTTTGTTTGATTGAATCTAATAATTAAATGGCTGTAATTTATTTTTCATTTGATCAGATCAAAGAAGCAAATTTCTGGAGTGATCAATTTGTAATGAGTGGGTCAGATTGTGGCCATATCTTCTTCTGGGATCGTTACACTGGACGTCTGGCGATGTTATTAGAGGCTGACCGTCATGTGGTCAACTGTCTGCAGCCCCATCCATTTTATCCAAGTAAGTGAACCAAATCAACACTATTATTTTATATTCCTTCTAAAATCGCTAACCACCATTCTTGCTCTTTTGTATGAGTTTTGTCTTTGATTCGGCCCACAATGAGCTGGAATTATGATCTGGTTTTTACTGCCAGTTGCCACCATTTGCTTAAGTGGCTCATGCTACTGAGAAAGAAAAAAGAAAATGAATGTTGCATGCAATCTCCTTACTTCTTTCTCTCTGTAACCAGAGACCTTTCATGTCTTCAAAACGAATCATCATCATCATCGTATGTCCATTTTCCATGCTGGCATGGGTTGGATGGTTTGACAGGAGCTGGCAAGCCAAAGAGCTGCACCAGGCTCCAGTTGTCTCTTTTGGCATGGCTTCTACAGCTAAATGCCTTCTTAATGCCAACCGTTTTCCAGAGTGTACTGGGTACCTTATTTATTCTTTATTTTGGATTTGGAACAATACCGTAAATGTAGATTATTTGCTCAACACTGGCCAGACTGGAAGACTGGATGCTAAAATAACAATGACAGGGATGAAGAATAGTTTTCTATGATGACAGTGCAATTATGTTTTGATCTTCAAGAGATCTCCTGGAAATGTGGTTTCTTTAGAAGAATGTGATGAGGATGTTGCATGAGGAATTTGTGGATTTCACTTCCTGCAATGCTTATATTCCATTGCATCTGTTTCAGTCTTTGAACAGCAGCCATGCAGACCAATGTCAGGGTTATAACTGAAGCTTCTGGAATATCATTGCAGTTATAAATTTTGTGGGGCTCTGATCAAACCTACCCGTGATCAGAGACATTTGAGATATGACCATGGCATATATAGGAATGAGGTGGGGTGTTTGGCTGCTAATTTTAGCAGAAGACAAAATAACTTGTGGTATTTACTTTATCTCTGTTCTGAGTTCAAATCCTGTAATAATTGACTTCACTTCGTTTCATTCAATTATTTCCTGTTGCTCATAGCTGAGTGTTGGAAGGTCTTATCCAGAGTGTAGGTCATGTCATCCAGCACAGAAAAAATGTGTGTTGATGTAAGAGTACAGCTAGTCTTTGTCCAAAAATGTCTTTTATACTGGATTAGCTCTTTGTTCTTCCAACAGGCTGTAGAATGTGTCTTTTGTTTGGTGCAGTTGTGAAGAAAAGTGTTGATGAGAATTATATATTATTTTTTCACCTATCTTAAGCAATGAACAGAATGGGATTTGGGATTAAGGGATTCTCTTCTGGGAAGACATTGTCTTTTGACAAGGCATGCTGGAGTTGTTTATCAATTGTACTAATCAGGCAGACATGGAACACAATGTTTTTGAAGGAACCGGAATTAAATTAAATATTGGTTGGTCTAAAAAATCTTATTAAACTCTTCCTTGGGTGGTGGATATTTTGTTTTATTCCTCTTCTGTATGTTGTTCTTGTGTTCTGTTAGTTTTAGCATCAAGTGGCATAGACTATGACATCAAGATCTGGCAGCCTTTGGAAGAACATCCAAATTTTGATGAAGTTAAAGCCGAAGAGGTAAGCGGTCTCTAATTTTTAGCACAAATTAAATTAGATTATTGCAAACGATGTTTTGGTGAATTAATGTCCAGCTAATTGGTGTCAGATGTTGGAAGGAAGTGAAACATTTCGGAGCTATAACTGTAACCAGTTTCATACTTCAGTGTTCTGAGTTCAGTTCCAGTAGGTTCACTATTATCAGAATGTTTTTGAGGACTAATTGAATAAGGACCAGAAATGTCTTAAAATCAAATCAATCAACTGTGTTACTTCATTTCAAGAATTGGTTTAATGCCTTGACCAAAAAAAGAAAAGTGATTGATGTAATTGGTGTTCTAGAATGCTATTGACCAAAAGGTACTGAACGAGCCATCTTGTTGGAAGTTGGCAAGTTGTGTTTGGAGGTACCGTGGGATGATGTTAATTTATGATTGAGAAAGGTACCACAGAAGGAGAAGTAAAGAGACACACAAAGCCAGAATTATTAATCAACAATAGTTACCAATGGAAGAATTTTGGCAAATAAGGGAATGGTCCACGTTTTACTAAGGAGACATTTGAAGGAATCCTGCTCTCTCTCTGTGTCTTTCTGGTCATTTGGCTGAGCAAAAGTTTTTGTGGTGCTTTTTTTTCGTTTAGTTTAAGAACAATTAGAAATGTTTTTTTTTTTTGTTTATTTGAATTTTATTGAAATTCTTTAAGGAATCAATGTTGCTTAGAAAAATGATTTTCTTTTTTTTTCAGATTATGCATCGGAATGAAATAATGTTGGATGAAACGCGAGACACAATAACGGTACCAGCTGCATTTATGCTGCGTGTTTTGGCATCTCTCAATCAAATTCGTTCTGGTAAGTTCACACACTGAAGATAGCTTATAGAGCTTTATTTCATCTTGTCATTCATGACCACCACCACAAACTTCAACAATGCTTGTAAATTATCATGAAGATGTCTTTTCTGGCTCAGAGCTGACTAGGGTGAGTTAACAAGCAATAGAAATTACAATGGTCAACTGAAGAATTAGATCCAGCTTTTACTTCTTGTAGATTTAATATTTTACCAATCTCCATGGCAACAAGCTGACAGAATCATTAGTGTATCAGACAAATTGCTTTGCTGTATTCCTTCAAAATGTTTATATCCTAAATTCAAATCTTGCCAATGTCAACTTGGCCTTTTATCCTTTCAAGGTCAATGAAATAAAGTACCAGTTAAGTACTGGGGTGGATGCTACCCACAAGGCACCCTTAAATTTGCTGATTTTGTGATGAAATCAGAAACAAGTTTTTCCCAAATGGTTCAACTGTGCCTTCTTTTATTTGTTTCTGTCCTTAGATTGCAATCAGCTTTTTACTGTGGTCAAGTGAGGCATTTTTAATGAATGGGGAGGGGGGCGTTTTGAAAGGAAAAGTGAAATAATTTGAATAAAATATCCTTAGTCTATTTGATTACTTTCATTTCTTTTTTTTTTTTTTCCAAATCTACAACAGAATTTTCATTTGACATAAAATGCCATTAACTTGACACAAATCATATTCATGGGTTTGACTGGTCAGAGCTGACCAGGGAGTAAGGTTACACAACTTCACCAAAGGTCATACTATTCCTTTAGGGCAGACCAAGATTCTGGCTGTTCATCATAACATTAACTCAGAAGATATGAAAGCTGGTCTTTGACATTCTTCAGTCAGTGGAAGAACAGGGAGAAAGCCATGGGTGGCAGGGAAAATAAATTCCCTCTTGTGACTGATGTCATCATCATCACCATCGTTTAACATCCACTTTCCATGCTGGCATAGGCTGGATGGTTTGACTGAGGACAGGCAAGCCAGAAGGCTGCACCAGGCTCCAATCTTGATCTGGCAGAGTTTCTATGGCTGGATGCCCTTCCTAACGCAAACCATTCCGAGAGTGTAGTGGGTGCTTTTATGTGCCATGTGGTACCGGCAACGACCACGCTCGAATGTTGTTTTTCATGTGCCAGTAAGGCGACACTGGCAAAGACCACACTCGAATGGTGCTTTTTATGTGCCACCAGCACGAGAGTCAGTCAGGTGGTACTGTCATTGGCCATGTCAGTGATTTTGATTTCACTTGCCTCAACAGGTCTTCGCAAGGAAATTTTATTGTCCAATGAATGAAGGGTACTCATAAGTGGGCTGGTTACATACCACTAGCATCGGCCACGGGTTATGGTCCCACTTGGTTTGCTGGGTCTTCTCGATCACAGCATATCTCCAAAGGTCTCGGTCACTAGTCATTGCCTCGGTGAGGCCCAATGTTCGAAGGTTGTGCTTCACCACCTCATCCCAGGTTTTCCTGGGTTTACCTCTTCCACAGGTTCCCTCAACTGCTAGGGTGTGGCACTTTTGCACACGGCTGTCCTCATCCATTCGCAACACATGACCATACCAGCGCAGTTGTTTCTCTTGTACACCACATCTGATACTTCTTAAGTCCATCTTTTCTCTCAGGGCGCTTACACTCTGTCGTGTATGCACACTGACATTACACTTGCAGTAGAGCATACTGGCTTCATTCCTTGCAAGCTTATGCATGTCCTCAGCAGTCACAGCACGTTTCATTGCCATGTTGCATGGCTGTTCGTACACATGCGTCATACAGTCTACCTTTTACTCTGAGCGAGAGGCCCTTTGTTACCAATAGAAGTAGGAGCTCTCTGAACTTTGTCCAGGCCATTCTTATTCTAGCTGCTATGCTCTCAGAGCATCCACCTCTGCTACTGACTTGGTCAATGGGAGAATTCCATCAGAATTATATGAAACGTTTTGACTAACAGTTTTGTCTCTAATTATAAAATATATTTTTACAGGAAGAAAATAAAGAATAAAACATTAAAAATATAAAAGATCAAATTATTGAGTAAAAAAAAAGAAGTCATGACTTACCTCACTAGAGAAAAAGTGAGGATGGAGGAGTAAGCAGCAGAAGAAAGGTGGGGGAGTAGTAGGCTGTGTATCCCAGAACAAAAGGCGCGATGATTGCAAAGGCATTACTGTGGAGAATGGCTAGCAACACTCACTGTAACAGCCATCCTACCTGTTGGGGCTCGTTTCTCAGACAGGCCATTGTGATCACAATTTTGTGGACATTGGTTGTGAGGGATCTGAGAAGTGAAATCTCGACTGGTGACAGGCACAAAATGCTAGCGGCTGGTTAGGCACCTGTATTTGTTTATCTTCCCATTTTCTGTTCTTTAAACCAGTTACAAACAAGTAAAACTTGTAAATAGATTTATGTTCTGCATATATTTTTCATAAAAGGCACCATTTGAGTGTGATCATTACCAGCGTCACCTTACCGGCACTCGAGCCCCGTGCTAGTAGGGTGCCAAGAGCACCATCTGAGCGTGATCGTTGCCAGCATCGCCTTACTGGCACCTTGCCGGTGGCATGTGTAAAAAGATTTGAGCGAGGTCGTTGCCAGTACCGCCTGACTGGCTCCGTGCCAGTGGCACGTAAAAAGCACCCACTACACTCTCAGAGTGGTTGGCATTAGGAAGGGTATCCAGCTGTAGAAACTCTGCCAGATCAAGATTGAAGCCTGGTGCAGCCATCTTGTTTGCCAGCCCTCAGTCAAAATCGTCCAACCCATGCCAGCATGGAAAGCGGACATTAAACAATGATGATGATGATATATTTTTCATTATTCTTTTATTTTGAACCTGAGGGAGAAAGACACACTGTTGAAATATTGTTTAATAAACAAAATCAATGTGTCACTTTTTATTTTGATCAAAAATCAATGCTGGTGGCACGTGAAAGAACCATCCAAATGTGGCTGTTGCCAGTGCTGCCACGACTGGCCTCTGTGCCGGTGGCACGTAAAAAGCACCAACCGATCGTGGCTGTTGCCAGCCTCGCCTGGCACATAAAAAGCCACCACTACACTCGTGGAGTGGTTGGTGTTAGGAAGGGCAACCAGCTGTAGAAACACTGCCAGATCAGACTGGGCCTGGTGCAGCCTCCTCGCTTCCCAGATCCCAGTCGAACCGTCCAACCCATGCTAGCATGGAAAGCGGACATTAAACGATGATAATGAATGATGATCATTTCTTTTATAACTTTGTAATTTTTCTATTTTCCATATTTTCTTCTTTTTGCTAAGGTCGGGCATCAGGACGAGAAGATCAAAATTCTTCACGAAGAGATACTGGTGATAGCGAGAGTGAAGAATAAAATGCAAACCTCTTCTGCCAATCAATGTCTTTCAGTTGAATTCTTCAAGGACTGGAAAATCCTCACCAATCATCACTGTCTTTTTTTTTTTTTTTTTATTCAACTAATTTTCTATGATTCTTCTTTCCACCTGTCTGTCCATATTTGGTGACAACAAATAAGAACAAAAGAAAAACTGTTTTAAACTGAAAGCTGACAGTTGTCAGAACTGTAAAATAGTTGAAAACTGTAGCTACAATACTAAACTCCTCTCTATTTAGCTGTTATTTTTTTTTTATTACAAAGGATCTGTTTTCTTTTTTTTTTAATCACTATTATTATTACTACTATTATCATTAAAAACACAATCACTATTATTATTATTAT
Organism: Octopus sinensis; assembly: GCF_006345805.1. Classification (NCBI taxonomy): domain Eukaryota; kingdom Metazoa; phylum Mollusca; class Cephalopoda; order Octopoda; family Octopodidae; genus Octopus; species Octopus sinensis. The sequence goes on along the minus strand of NC_043005.1, from coordinate 88,424,559 downwards.
TATTATTATAATTTTTACAGTGATGGATATAAAAATTTCAAGGACTTCAGAGTGGGTTTGAGTGATATTTTTGCCCTTTCACATAATTGGTAGTTCCTGTTTGATTTATATTTTTATTATTTTTCTAACACAGACCTCTTTGTTTTTTGAAGGACTTTTCTTCAGTTTCTGTTTGATCTTAGACTCAGTTTTTAGCAGCTGTGTTCCATCAGTGTTTTGATGCTTATGTTTCCCAGCTGAGGAATATCACTAAAACAATATATCAATTGACAAAGGAAAGTTGTTTTTCTCCAAGACTTTTTGCTACATTTTTGTTAATACTCTCTGTTTTTGTTATCAAATGACAAATTTTAACCTCGGTACCTCTTCAAACCAGCTCTAGATTTAGTTTATTTTTCTTTAAAAAAAAGCAAACAAAACAAACCATAAACTTTGAACTATTATTATTATTATTATTATTTCTGTTTTTTTGGTCAATATAAAAAACCGTGGCATGTTTTTCTTTAAAGAAATAATTTTTTTATATACTTTCATCTGCATTCATCAAACTCAGATTTGTGCAGAGATTAAAAAAAATCTTTTTCTTAACAACAGTGATAATATTTCTTAATTAATCTCAGAATGTATACAAATAATATATATATATATACATTGCAACTACATATTTCTTTTAACTGCAATAAACCATTTTTTTTTAAAGCCATGTACTACGACTTTTTCCTTAACAGTAACTTGAGAAAAAAATCTGTCATGTCTGACCTTACTCTAAAGCACTCGGCCATCAACCTTTTCACCTATTCTCTTTCATTTTTACTTTGTGCGTTGATGCTACATCTCTCTCTCTCGGTGTTTCTAGATGGGTAAACCATGTATTCACCCCTTCTGCAAGACACTCACTCCTGTCCCTCAACCATAATTACTTATCCTTCAATACTATACTCCACTCAATTAAGTGGGCCTTGTTTTGTGGGAACTGGGTGAACTCATCAAGAAGAAACTCCCACTGCAATTTTTAAGGTAGTTAGTGTTAGGGAGGGTACCCAGCTGTAGAAACCATTACCTAAGTAGATATGTAGATGTATATAGTTCAAATTAATAGAAAAAGGTGAAGACAGGTGTAGGAACAACAAGCAAGAGTTTTAGTTTAGTGCTTGGGAAAAATCGGAAAGTCTTTTATGTTTTGAGCCTATGCTCTTCAACAGAAAGGAATAGGAAGGAAAAATGAAGGGAAAAACTGTGTAAAGTTCTATTATATATATATATATAAATGTAGTAAAGTCAATCTAGAAATGTAAGCAAAATGTTGCCTGTTTAAATAATGAGTTCCCTGAGTTAGGGACTGGATTATACAATGTAATACAGATCTACCATCGAAAACAATAACCTGTGCAAAGTTGCTGGACCCTGTTGGGATATCAAAGGTATTCACTTTACCCTTTCTAGTCCAGTATTTATTCTCAAATTTAATTGGTCTTCTCAGCTGTTAAAATAGTATCTGTATCCTGTCTAGATTTCTCTTCACAGGATATAAATCGCAGTTCTTCATTGCAAAGATGGGTGTCTTATTTCGTAAAACAGAGTCGGGGAGTAATAACTGGACATCAATTTTGATAAATTAAGTTTCTTATCTGTAATTGCTTTAAACCAATCATTCCATCAAAAGAGTTGGATCACAAGCTTCATTTTGGTTATTCTTAGAGTATGTCTTTACCTAATATCTTTTAGTTGTGGCCATGCTGGGGTACTGCTGTGAAGAATTTTAGTGGAACGAATCAACCTCAAGACTTATATATCAATCTCTTTTGCCACAACATACACACACTCATGCATATATATATATATACACACACACACTCTCGGAGTGGTTGGCGTTAGGAAGGGCATCCAGCTGTAGAAACTCTGCCAGATCAGATTGGAGTCTGGTTTGCCAGACCTCAGTCAAATCGTCCAACCCATGCTTGCATGGAAAGCGGACGTTAAACGATGATGATGATAACGACATACACGACGGGCTTCTTTCAGTTTCCATCTGCCAAATCCACTTACAAGACTATAGTAGAAGACACTTGCCCAAGGTGCCATGCAGCAGGACTGAACCTGGAACCATGTAGTTACGAAGCAGATATCATACCACACAGCTTTTCCTGTGCCTCTCTATAATCAATTTACTTACTTTACATATTCTGAGTTTGATCCTACAGTTAGATTAATATACCCTTCAGTTGCAAAATGGGGCTTATGATCCTTCAAATTTATTTGTGGTATTCTACGCATAGGTGCAAGAGTGGCTGTGTGGTAAGTAGCTTGCTTCCCAACCATATGGTTCTGGGTTCAGTCCCACTGCATGGCACCTTAGGCAAACGTCTTCTATTATAGCCTTGGACTGACCAAAGCCTTGTGAGGGGATTTACTAGATGGAAACTGAAAGAAGCCTGTCATATATATATATATCATCATCATAGTTTGTCTGCTTTCCATGCTGGTATGGGTGGATGCCCTTTCTAATGCCAACCACACCGAAAGTGTAGTGGGTGCTTTTTACGTGCCACCAGCATGGGGGCCAGTTAAGTGGCACTGGCAACAACCATGCTTGAATGGTGCTTTTTATGTGCCATTTGGGTGGCACTGGCATCAGCTATGACAATGATTTCACTTGACTCAACAGGGTCCCCTCAAGCACAGCATATTGCCCCATGATTGAAGAGTTTGTGCGTGTTTGTCCTTCAACCATCGCTTGACAATTGATGTTGATGTATTTACGTCCCCGTAACCTAGCAGTTCGGCAAAAAAGAACCAACAGAATAAGTACCAGGCTTACAAAGAATAAGTCCCGGGGGTCAATTAATTCAACTAAAGGTGGTGCTCCAGCATGGCCACAGTCAAATAACTGAAACAAGTAAAAGAATAAAAAAGTAAGAATACATACATTTCCCTCTAGCCTTCCACATATAATCTATTTACTAAATCTTTTTCCTTTGTCCTTCAAGTCTTCTTTTTTAATAATGGAAATGAAAAATAAAATTTAAATCCAAATTATATCAGTTAATAGTCTTATCAGAATGGAACAGTGGTAAATGTAAATATTTAACAAGTTCCCAGTATTTTCTGATACAGATTGAAACCTGCACCTATGCCTTCAATCTTTGCTTCTAAACCCACCAAACCAGAAGTAATATTGTGGGAGAAACAAAATAATTATTGATTATTGATCTGATGTGATATATTTTAGTTTTCCCCTGCTGTTTTTGGTGACCTTGTGAACACACTCACACACTTCCAACATTCTGGACAGGGTCCAGTGTTCCCCAAGCCCTGAACCGAGGTGGTCTTCATAATGTTTTATCTTTGACTTGTTTCAGTGATTACACTGGGGCACTGCCTTGAAGAATTTTTAATTGAATGAATCACACCTGATACTTTATTAATCTCTTTTGCCAAACCACAAAGTCACAGTGATGTAAACACACTAACACCAATCATCAAACAGTAGTGGGGGACAGGCACAAAGACACATATTTGACAGGCTTCTTTCAGTTTCCCTTCAATGAAATTCACTCATGGACTTTTGGCTGGCATGAGGTTAAACACTTGCCCAAGGTGCCACACAGTGGGACTGAACCTGGAACCATGTGGTTGGGAAGCAAGCTACCTAGCACACAGGAATGCCTGTGCGTTCACTTTTATTTAAATAGTCAAGAAAAAAAGACCTTGATGAGATGCTATTTAATTCCCGCCATTGGTTAAACCCTCCACCAGTCTATCAAAAACCCTCAGGTTTTAAACACCTTTAACCACATCAACAATTTTGGGGTGAAAAAAAAAAGTGATTTATACCAACTTTCATCATGATTGCTCAGATGTTATGATAGATTTAAATATCTCTTTTTCACATCATTATTTTGTGGTGATGTGGTGGTCCTGTGGGTAAAAGCACAAGATGACATCATGAACAAGGTTCAATACTGACCTGGGGCAGTCCTAGCAGGTAAAAAAGTTTTTCTTTTTTTTTTTTTTAAACATATGTGGTAAAATAAAAAACATGCTTACTGAAGACTCTGGCTGAACTAGAAACCTCAACCAAATGTTAAATACCTACTTACCAACAAGCACCTTTAACTACCAGGCCACCAAAGCAGTTACAATTTGTAGGTAAAAAATGAGATATTTAAATCTATTTTCCTTAGGCAATGACTACTGACAGAGACCTTTGGTGATGTGCTCTGCTTAAGAGGACCTGTCAGGCCAAGTGCACCTGTGCTGGTGGCACGTAAAAAAAAAAAAGAAATCAACATTTGAATATTGGGCCTCATGGGGGCATAGTGGCTGAGTTCCTTTCAACTGTTGGGTCTCATGGAGGCAATGACCAAGACCTTTCAGAAGACTCAAGCTGAGCAAAATCAAAGTTATGACAGATACTGGTGTCACACAAATGGCACATCAGACTGGAGCCTGGCACAGCCTTCCAGTAGTGTCAGACCAGTCAAACCGTCCAACCCATGCTAGCATGGACAACGGACATTAACTGATGATTACTGATCTGATAATCTAGGGCTGGGCAGGATTCAGTTGTTTTATAGCTAAAGCTGTACAGAGGCAGCAGCCAAGGGTTCAATACTGACAGGGGTGTATCTGGTACAAACATCTGTGACATAAGACTATGAACTCAAGGATTCACTTCTTGACAGGAATTACTGGCCATCCTTAATCAATAAATGGAATTCAATAAACTCAGAACTTCAGTGTCTGAGATCTTAGACAAAGCAAAACAAAGAAACAACCCGAAATCGAAAACCCCACAACACATCTCCATCAACAATCCTCAAAACAATGAGAGCTACATAACATATTGTTATTGTAAAAGGACCCCAGGATGAGGGAAATTGTTCAAGCAGACACCAGAGTAAAAAGCAACTCAAATTAATGAAAAATTAATGACTGCAGCCCAACAGGAAAGTAACTTTTGTATGTCATGTACAAAGAAACCTATTTCTTTTTCTGAAAATATCTATATATATCTATCTATCTATATATATATATGTATCATCATCATCATCATCGTTTAGCGTCCACTTTCCATGCTGGCATGGGTTGGACGGTTCAACTGGGGTCTGGGAAGCCAGAGGCCTGCACCAGGCCCAGTCTGATCTGGCAATGTTTCTACGGCTGGATGCCCTTCCTAACGACAACCACTCCGTGAGTGTAGTGGGTGCTTTTTACGTGCCAGACGAGGCTGGCAACGGCCACGATTGGATGGTGCTTTTTACAAGCCACCAGCACGAGGCCAGATGGGGCGGCGCTGGCAACGGCCATGTTCGGATGGTTCTCTTATGTACCACCAGCACTGGTATCACAGCTGCAATTTCCATTGATGTTGATCGATTTCGATTTTCACTTGCCTCAACAGGTCTTCACAAGTAGAATTTTGTGTCCCAAGAAGGAAAGGTATGCATAAGTGGACTGAGGCCATGGGTTATGGTCTCACTTGTCCTGCCAGGTCATATATATATATATATATATATATATATATATATATATATAATATAATGTATATAGCAAAATTTTTTCCCCTACTATAACATGGCTGATCTATAAAGAACTATATTATTACATCTTGGAGTGGTTGGCATTAGGAAGGGCATCCAGCTGTAGAAACATTGCCAGATCAGATTGGAGCCTGGTGCAGCCTTCAGGCTTGCCAGTCCCCAGTCAAACCATCCAACCTATGCCAGCATGGAAAACAGAGGTTAAATGATGATGATGATGATGGCCGGATAACTGAAGAGATGGAGGCATGGGTTTCCTCCCCAACATCTGAAACTTGGAGTTTTATCTTGGCTACCGAATAAATGTCACATATTATATTTACAGATAAATTCCTCTATTTACATAATATCGAGGTCTCTTTCATTCTTTTGTTGTCTTACCATTTCTATCAATATATATATACATACATACATACATATATATATAGGGAGAGTTTAAGAAAAAGACGAAGACAGGTGGTGTACAAAACAAACAGATGTATTAGTATAACACTCAGGAATAGAAAAAAGTCTTTTACGTTTCGAGCCTATGCTCTTCTACAGAAAGGGGCACAGAAAAAAAACAAGGAGAGAAAAAAATGTACGTGTGTATATATATGTATATACATACACACATACATAGACACAAAGAAAGAATGAGGAGATTTAACAAAAACCTATGGTATTTCAGAGTTTATCCACTGTGGGTTGGTTTTTCCTGCAACGGATGTGGTCGGGTAGCAAGTTTCTGACCCAAGCATTGAAAGACCCAAAGGGATCTAATAAACCGTCCTCCCTGAAACACTACACTTTCCACCTCATGCTTTTTATTCCGGCTTTCATTGAACTGCTTTTATCAACAGACATAACATCCTTAGATTCTTGAAGCTCTCGGGAGGAGGGGGAGTTTTGCTATCCCCTGTGGGTGATGCTGTGATGTTCATTCAAGTGACAAGAGAAACAAAATATAAAAAACAATAATGGAATAAAAAAAAATAATAATAAAATTTATTTAGAAGACATTTTTAAAAATATTATTTAAAAGATATATCTCATTTAAAAGACACATTTATATATATATATATATATATACATATATATATACATATATACATACATACATATATACATATACATATACATACATACATATATATATATACATATATATACATACATATATATATATACATATATATATATATATATATATACACACAACACATAAATAAATGCATGTGGGCATAAAAAAAAATGAATCTGATGATATGATAAAATTATAATAATGTTAATTTTTCTATTTTTGGTTTTTCTTTAGAAAAATAGATGTCTCTGTTGTTGTTGAGTGTAACTTGTCTGTTTGTCAACATGTAAATACTGGAAGCATCGCCTCCGCAAGTTCTTCCGGCGGCGGCAGCTTCCACTGAACTTTCCGTCCGTATTCATAAAGATTCTTAATGACGTTCTTGATGTGGTTTTCGCCTTTCTTGGCCATTTCCTCGTACAGGCGATACAAACGCAGGGCGCTACGTGCGTCTTCTATTGAGTCATGGGTGAAAGACTGGATATCCATTTCTGAAAGTAGATTGAGCTCAGCAAATAACTTATCAACAATAACAAACAGTAACACCTTTCCTGCCTCTGTTCATTATTAATTTAACCCTTTGCCATTCAGATTCCTTTGTCAAATGTGATGCTTATTTAAGCACTTTATTTTTAATTGATTATGACGTTAACCCTTTCGTTACCAACCTGGCTGAAACCAGCTCTGGCTCTGAGTACAAATGTCTTGTTTTGTTTCATTAAGTTTTGAAATAAAATCTTCCACCAAACCTTAGTCACAATTTATGTTCCTAACACTAGCTTAATGATAACTAAGTTATTTTACTAAATTCTTTGTTATATTTAAAATTAATTGAAAGAAGCACATAGCATCTCAACAGAAATATGGTCACAAAAGGCTTAAAATATATAAAAGACAAACAATTCTTAACCCTTTCATTACCAACCCAGCTGAAACCAGCTCTGGATCTGTAGTATAAATGTCTTGTTTACATAAGTTTTGAATTAAAATCTTCCACCAAACCTTAGTCACAGTTTATGTTCCTAACACTAAGCTTAATGATAACTAAGTTAATTTACTAAATTCTTTGTTATATTTAAAATTAATTGAAAGGAACACAGAACATCTCAAAATAAATACAGTAACGAAAGGATTAAAATGATGATGGTGACATATCAGAGCATCGAGATTTCAATGATGTGATTACTTATTTTTAGAATGACATTGTAGAGTATGTGTGAGAGGCCAGATATGGCCAATTTTAACATAAAATGGGTAGAATATTTCACCCGGGTATATCCAGGTATGAATGCCAAAAGGGTTAAGAGTCAACAGGATCTAACCTCAGGATATTACTGGTGCATAATTTATTAACCCTGGTTGGGTGGAATAAAAGATAAAGTTGATTTTGGACATTAAAAGCTACAGGGTAGCAATGTTGGGTATCACATCCCTTTCTATATTCTGGTCTGGTTGTGCCAACTACACTACTTTGGTAAAAGTAATTACAGTATGAAGTTTGAAATCTGCAGATGTGGAGGTTGGTGGTATTTATGCCTTTCCAAAAGAAATTAGCAATACAAGTCAAACAGGAAATTGAAGTCTGTCATTGAAGTTTGGTCCTGACACTGTCTTGATTCCAGTTGTATCTGATTTGGGCACAAGGCCAGCAATTTTGAAGGGAGGGGAAATTATTCAATGCCATTGGCCCCAGTCCTTGACAGGTACATTATTTATCAACCCCAAAATGATGAATAACAGAGTTGACTGCATCGGGATTTGAACCCAGAAATACAGCCAAGCATTTTACTTGGAATGCTAACAATTCAGCCAACCAGCACACCACCATAATAATAATAATAATAGCATGGAAAACGGATGCTAAACAATGATGATGATGATGATGAATAGTCATTCCGTCTGATGCTTTAACTACAAATCTAATGCCCTTTTGATAGTAACAACTTGGGTGTGTGTGTGGAAGGTGGGTAGCTGGTTTAATTTATAAATAACTGCAACCCTGCTGGTGCTACATCAAAAGCAGCCAGTCCACCTGTAAAGTGACCGGCATTAGGAAGGACACCCAGCCATAGAAACCATGTCCGGTGCAGTCCTCTGGCTTGCCAGCTCCGGTCAAACTGTCCAACCCATACCTGCATGGGAAACAGATGACAATGATGATAAATAATATAAACGAGCTTCTTCTGGTAATAAAAGCTGGGTCAGTGATTTGGTTCACCAAGAACTACTCCTTGGAAATAAGTTGATTATGAAATCTTTGCATTTGACTATTTAATTAAAATCATCAATTAACAGACATTATAACAATGAAAATTAATTACAGTAATTAAAAACACTAGACAAGTAGGAAATAAAAAAAGGTGTTTCTCACTAACTTAAAAAGTAGCGAACCAAAAACTTGAGTGATATGTTTCTTTGCCTTGGCTGCCGTAATAGTTCGACTGTATCAACAATTTGTTTCTTGGGGACCTACACAAAAATGTAAAATAACAAGGTATTCACAGAACATCACAATTTCTTCAAATCAGACAGTTTGAGTAAATACTAGGCAATTCCTGCTGTGAAGATTGATTAATTGAAAGCTCATATTCTGAGAATTAGGGATTCACAATAACTAATGTGGAAACAATGGAAATAGTTTTTTTTTTTTTTAAAACGTTTTGCAAATGATCTCTGGGTTCTTATTTCTATATTGCCCGCAAAGGGCTAAACATATAGAGGACAAACAAGGACAGACAAAGGAATTAGTCGATTACATCGACCCCAGTGCGTAACTGGTACTTAATTTATCGACCCCGAAAGGATGAAAGGCAAACTCGACCTCGGTGGAATTTAAACTCAGAACATAAAGACAGACGAAATACCTATTTCTTTGCTACCCACAAGGGGCTAAACATAGAGGAGACAAACAAGGACAGACAAACGGATTAAGTCGATTATATCGACCCCAGTGCGTAACTGGTACTTATTTAATCGACCCCTAAAGGATGAAAGGCGAAGTCGACCTCAGTGGAATTTGAACTCACAACGTAACGGCAGACGAAATACCGCTAAGCATTTCACCCAGCATGCTAACGTTTCAGCTAGCTTGCCGCCTTGCAATGTCCAGTAAACATCCTCTGCAAACTTTATCTATGAAATTTCTTTTGGGAGCATATCCTTATCAAGGGGTCATAAAAATGATTTTACGCAACTGAAACACAAGTCAACCTATAAACAGTACATGCAGCATCTCATAAGCTGTGCACCCGACCGAATACCAACTCCTGCCTCCCTTCATGAATACAAAAACATAAACCAGCTTCTTCTCTGAGCCTTCCAGAACTTTCCCATTGCAAAGCAATTCTGACACAAAATCAGAATTAAAGGTTGTCCAGCTCTAATCTTCACAGCAATTTGAACTGCAAAGAAAAGGGGTTGGACATTAATACTTACGGTTTCAATTCGGGGAAGAAAAGAGATTAAAAGTATATGTTGCTTGGGTAGGAGGACATAATTCAACTCAATAATAAAGATGAGACTGATATGGTTACACAACTTGTTTACATATGTTGCCTACGAGTCAACTTGACAATGAGCAGCCTTGCTCTTTGACAGATGGGAAGAGCTCCTGAGAGAGGGAGACCCCAAAGGAAGTCAACGACATTGACTCAGAGACAAAATCTAAATGGCAATAACATGAATAATGGCGAGTCACGATGAAGACCACAGGAACTTTCCTCACATTCTAGAATCATACTTCTTTGATATTTCATTTGAATGCAGAATGGTAAGAATGGTAGCCAAACCAGCAAAACCAGATGCTCCAACAATATTCAAATATCCAAATTTATAAAACTAAAAATATATATTCCACTCTGGAAAAATAGTTGTAAAACATTAGAATAAGGCTTACTCTGGTTCTTTTTTTGTATTTGGTTTGCAAAGCAGACGTGGAAGAGAGAGGGGAAGTCACTAAAGAGGTTGCAAGTAATGACGAAAGGACTTTCACTAACAGTTGATTGATTGTTTAAAAGCAGCATATTAAAAAAAAAAAAGATCACTTAGATACTTAACAAATTGACTAACAAGAAAGAAGTGATCTTGAACTCATGTGTGTGTGGCATTCTTATTGGAGTAATGACCCTCCCAAGACATAAGATTCAAATAGAGAAATTAAACAAAGCAAACAGAGAGAGAGATAAGAAAACTATTTCAACATTAATGGCTTGAAAAAATGTCGCTATTTTGGTAGTTTAGAAATTGTTGTATTCAGTAAGTTCTTAATATGAAGATTTTTTTGAAACAGCAACAAGAACACAACATTGGCATCAAAGAAATTAGCAGAAAGTTTAAAGTAACGTTACATGTTCTATAAAAGCAAGAGGTGGAGTGACAACAATGTAAAGTTTAAAATCAAACCACATCCGACGACTAGCACCCGTGCCAACCTCCTTTCACTGGACACTAAACTCTGCTTGCGAAGACCTATTGGGGCAAGTGATATCGAAATTGAACCAAATTCGATGACTGGCACCCGGTCGTTGCCAGTGCCACTGGACTAACTCCTGTGCAGGTGGCAAGTAAAGAAACACTGTTTCGACCATGTGCTTGAGGAGACCTATTGAGTCAAGTACATCAACATCAAAAATCAATGGAAATTGTAGTTGTGATCCCTGTGCCGGTGGCACGTAAAAATCACCATTCAAACGTGGCCGATACCAGCGCCGCCTAGACTGGCTTCCGTTCTGGTGGCACGTAAAAAGCACCACCTGATTGCGGCCGTTGCCAGCCTCGCCTGGTACCTGTGTCGGTGGCATGTAAAAAGCACCCACTACACCCACGGAGTGGTTGGCGTTAGAAAGGGCATCCAGCTGTAGAAACACTGCCAGATCAGACTGGAGCCTTCTGGCTTCCCAGACCCCGGTCGAACCGTCCAACCCATGCTAGCATGGAAAACGGACGTTAAATGATGATGATGATGATTTTGTAAAAGATATGATGGTTACAATAAGAAGTTGCTTGAATGTTTATTTTAAATGTAAGCCTAAGGTCAGAAATATAATGGTGGGGGTGGGGAACGGTTGAGTGCCAAAAGGATAGAAATGACAAAGCTAACTGTGGTAGGATTTCTAAACCTTATTGCAACCAAGCAGCTGCTTGAGTTGTGAGTGAAGCTGAAAAATGAGATACCATTGCTACCTGTCAGTCAAACTGTCCAACATATGCCAGCATGGAAAGCAGACGTTAAACGATGATGATGATAATATATATATATATATGAGGGGAGATTTTCATTTAGTTGATTGGCAAACGAAAAATAGCAGCCAAGTCTCCCTCAAATCAAACTTTACTATTTTAAACAGAAAACATTGAATTACTCAAAAGCGCTGAAAAAATACATGATGGTCATGGGTGGACTCTTTGCAAGTAGGTTTTTTTTTCCTTATCAAATGACATATATGCATGTATATGCGTTTGTATAGGCATATAATGTGTATGTGTGTGTGTAATAATCGAATACGTGTAAATCTGAAGGTTTTGCTATTTACTGAAATGTTGATAACTCTGAAGTCTTTTTTAAGTCCATGGCCGACAAAGCAAACGCCTTGGTCTACGAGGTATCGGAGTTTCATGTACGTTGACTTGAGCGTGGTTAAATGTTTTGTGGAAACGGAAGCAATGAGATCATCAGGTTTAATGCCGGAATACTCCGTCAGATAGTCGACAACTTGTTCCTGCATGGCGATATAGTCATCAATGAAAGGTTCACCGTGGAGAGGGCCATATCTGGATCGGGAAGAAATAGAAAGAAAAAAGAGATACATAAAATAATGACAGTTATTTATAGTTTGTGTTGGGAAATGTAATGAGATGTGGTAATGTGTAAGAGAGAGATAGAGAGAGAGAGAGGAACAGTGATTGAAGATGTTGCAGGATGTAGAATGATGTAAGGTTATGGAAACTTGGAGCAGATAATAAGAGGAAACCCAACTGATTAGGGATAATGATGTGTGATGATGGTGTATGGCAGTGAAACATGGATATAATGAAGGTTGATGATTGATGCTGATTTAATTGTTGGTATATGGCTGATGTGTAATGCTGACCAACAAGGAAGCAAATACTCTAGATAGAACACAGAAGGGTTATGATGCATTTAGCCAGAAAAATGCTCCCATGGTGGTTTGACTTATAAAAGCAGTGGTGCTGGTGCCACATAAAAAGCACCCTGTCCCACTGTGTAAAGTGGTTGGCATTAGGGAGGGTTGGGCCTCACCAAAGCAATGACTAGTGACAGAGACCTTTGGAAATATGCTGTGCATGAGAAGACCCGGCAAGCCAAGTGAGACCATAACCCGAGGCCTATGCCAGTACTGTATAACCAGCCCACTTATGAGTACCCCTCATTCATTCAGAATGAGGGGAATCTGGAATGAAGGATAAATCTATTTTTAATCAAGAACAAAGAAGAGATGCACCACCACTTCAAGCAATGCCAAAGTTTTAACTGTGTTACGTTTCAGGTGTGTTCAATGAAGATTTAGCTTGAAAAAGCTCAGAACTTTCTGGATGACCTAATATATATATACATATATTCACACACACGTGTGTGTGTGAAACCCACATGCAGTGTTGTCATCTCCTGTCAACGAATCATCAACTCATTTTGTACCTTCAAAGACATAAAATCCATTCCTTGCTAAAAGAAAGTAAGGAACTTCTTATTTCACACTTGGAGAGCAAGCAAGGGTTAATGACAGGAAGGGCATCTGGCTGTAAAACAATGAATGACTAATATAGATTCATCTAACTCATGCTAGCATGAAAAAAAAGAGATGTAAAACAGAGGAGCGAATGACCAGTATAACTTACCCTCGAACACAGGTCAATCGAGCAAGGGCAAGGTGCGATGGTTTCAATGTGGATCGTGTTCCATCACTTTTTAATTCTGCTTGTTCCTGTCAGAAATTGGAAACAGAAAATATTACTTTCTACAATCAAAAACAACAGACTATACCAAAGATTCTCAACCACAGCTCCCAGGGCCTCATGCAGCCCTCAACAATCTTCCCTCTATAAATATAAAAATTTTTTCTTTAATTGACTTACGTTTGACTCCTTTGGGCACAGCCCAGGTTTTGTTGAGCCACTGGATTAGACACGAAATCTGTTAGTTTCTCTTAAAACACGGGGTTTAGATTTTTATTTATTTATTACACAGGTATTGAGAGAGAACATTATTTACATTTGACAGATATTTGTCCTCATCTTGTTTGTTGTTAACACAATATTTCGGCTGACATACCCTCCAGCCTTCATCAGGTGTCTGGGGAAATTTCGAACTTGTGTTCTCATTCCATTACGCCATATGCCCACAGGCATATGGCGTAATGGTTAAGAACGTGGGCTACCCCAAGATTCCGAGTTCGATTCCAAGCAGTGACCTGAACAACAACAACAACGAAAAACACCTTAGGAATGAGAATGCAGGTTCGAATTTTCCCCCAAGAGACCTGATGAAAGCTGGAGGGTATATCAGTCGAAATGTGTTAACAACAAACAAAATGAGGACAAATATCCGACAAATGTAAATAATGTAAATAATTCCTCATCTCTTAAATATAGAACTGTATTGAGACAGAAGTTGGGCATAAGAGGAATTAGATGCAATGTGCAAGAGAGGAGACTGCAGTGGAGTGGTCATGTGATGCAGATGGATGGGGACAGTTGCATAAAAAAGTGCCAATCACTCAAAGTGGAGGGAAGTTGACCCAGGAAGACATGGGATGAGGTCCTGAACCTTACAAAGGAGATGAAAGAGGACCGAGATATGTAGCACAAGGCCTGCCCACCACAATAGAACCGAGACCCTAAAACCAAGGTGCCATATAAAAAGCATTGGTGCAGGTTCCACTTAAAAAGCACCCAGTACGCTCTGTGGAGTGGTTGGCATAAGGAAGGGCAAGCAGCTGCAGATACCAAATGAAAAAAGAGTATGGAACCTGGAGTGCTCCAGGCCTCACCAGTTCCTGTCCAACACATGCCAGCATGGAAAAGTGGACAGTCCATCTATAATTGCGACAAAACTTGATATCTAATTCTTCACTTTACTAGAAAAGTCCCGTGACAATGAATATCTGCACAGACACACATGCATGCACGTGCAAGGACAATTATTTGATGAGTCAACAATCAGGAGCCACCACGTGACTGCCTGGTCTGCTAGAAACAGCAACCAAATCTTTTTCAGATTCATTCTCTGTGAAATGAAGGACACATTGCAGTCCTAGACATATTATGATAGGATGGTCGTTGCTGGTAGTTCTTTCTTTTCTTTGATCTGGTCACAGTTTAAGTAATCCCTTTGATGTTAGGTCTGCCCATCCAGTCCTGGAGGAGGACGATGATCACCACCACCACTACCACCACCAACAACAGCAGTTATCAGAATGTAAACCAGCAGCAGGAATAAGTAAAGGCCTTACCTGATCTAATGAGACAAACTCTGCATCCAGGGCGACCAGAGACCCTCTTTTGGGGATTTCGTCTGGGGTTAATGGAATAAAGGTCTTCTCTGTAATTTTAGGGTTCACAACTCCACTTTGGTCCAAAAGAACTTCTGATGTGATGGGGTTTTGCACTGGAAAAATTAAATGAGAAATCACAAATCATAAAACTAGTTGGCACTTTTGTGCTTCCATACTAAATCTCCCTCAAGGAACTCACTAGATCCTGTTGAACTGCTCAACCCATACCAGTATGGAAAGGTGATAATGAGGACAATAACAATGATGATGATGATGATGCTAATGATGACAATGACAAAGACGATGATAAGGATGCCAATACTGGAACTCAAGCCTGCAAAATAACCAAGTGCTTTGGCGTCAAGGTTATATGTATGTGTTAATGGCTTGAAAAAAAAAATTTTTTAACCTCAACCCAGATGGTAACATCTAGAATGCAGGAAGAATACTTTAAGCAGTTGCCATAGAAACAAGGATTCACGAAGCACAGTTAGTTATGACAATATATATACATCCAGTGAAGGCACATGGCTTAGTGGTTAAGGCATTCGACTCACGATTGTAAGGTTGTGAGTTCAATTCCCAGCGACGCGTTGTGTCCTTGAGCAAGACATTTTATTTCACGTTGCTCCAGTCTACTCAGTTGGCAAAAATGAGTAGTACCTGTATTTCAAAGGCTGGCCTTGTCACACTCTGTATCACACTGAATCTCCCCGAGAACTATGTTAAGGGTACGCGTGTCTGTGGAGTGCTCAGCCACTTGAATGTTAATTTCACAAGCAAGCTGTTCTGTTGATCGGATCAGCTGGGACCCTCATTGTTGTCGTAACCAACAGAGTGCTCCTTATATACATCTACATGTCATATGTCGACTCACTGATGACATAATTAGGGTTAAACATCAAGAAAATAAATAATAGAACTAACGAACAAGCCTCTTTTGTAGTCACTCAAATTGCTAAATATAGCAGCCAAATCTCTCAAATCACATTCCAGTACATTAAAATGAAGTTTTATTGGATAATGTGGCCTTAGATGGATTGTCTGAATAATAAATGGGATGGTCATAGAATGATTAAAACACTTTAATCTTAAAACTTGTTCTGCGATGATCTTTTCTCTCATATGTTAATCCAGGGGTTTTCAACCGGGGTCCATATAAGATTTTTTTGTCAAAATTTATGTGCAAAACATCATTTATATTTCTATAATAAATAAAATATCATTATTTTTATACAATTCCTAATAGTGTTCAACTATAAACATAGAATAGGATTTTATTTAAACATTGAATGGGGTCCAGTGGAGTGAAATAGGAATCAAAGTGGTTCATTGGGTAAAAATGGTCAAGAACCACTGCTTTAAGCCTTCATCTCCAAGCATAAAATCACCTCTCTCAGGGTTCATAGTTTTGTAAGTGACATGGTAACCTCACTAGTGCTGGTGCCATGGAAAAAAAGGCATTCGATGCACTCTGTAAAGTGGTTGGTATTAGGAAGGGCATCCAGCCATCGAAACCGTGTCTAAGCAGACACTGGAGTATGATGCAGTCCTTGGATCCATTAGATTCTGTTGAACCATACAACTTAGGCCAGCATGGAACAACATGGACATTAAATGCTGAGCATGATGGTGATGATGATGATATATCAGACATCATCTGGGGCTAAACACCAAATCAACAACTCAACAACAAACAACACAAATTGTGTCTATTTCTAGTGAAGGTCAAGTAGAGGCACAAAGTGTAGCTGTGTGGTCAAGAAGCTTTGCTTGCTAGCTGTGTGGTTTTGGGTTCAGTCCCACTGCAAAGCATCTTGGGCAAGTGTCCTCTACTTTAGCCACAAACCAATCAAAGCCTTCCAAGTTGATTTTCTAGATGGAAACTGAAAGAAGCCCATGATAAAGGTCAATTTGTTTGAATAAACCCTGAAGGAGATGCCCCAGTACGGCCACAACCCAAAGACTGAAACAAGTAAAAGTTACTCACCCGTTATATCATGGTATTGGTTGATATTTTTCCGAGTAAAATAAATGATGCAGGGTATTTTCCAGTCCATGTCAAAATGCAAAGCTTCTGACTGAAAACATAATTTGAAATTAAAAGGAAAATCTTTATCAATAAAAGAGACTTTCTAAAAATTAGGGGAACAACAACAGTTCTGGGGGCTTCAAGAAACCACAAAACTCGAGAGAAAATTTTGACAACCTTACTAAATCATCATCATCATCATCGTTTAACGTCCGTTTTCCATGCTAGAATGGGTTGGACGGTTCAACTGGGGTCTGGGAAGCCAGAAGGCTGCGCCAGGCCCAGTCTGATCTGGCAGTGTTTCTACAGCTGGATGCCCTTCCTAACGCCAACCACTCCGAGAGTGTAGTGGGTGCTTTTTATGTGCCACCTGCACGGGTGCCAGACGAGGCTGGCAAACGGCCACGATCGGATGGTGCTTTTTATGTGCCACCGGCACGGAGGCCAGTCGGGGCGGCGCTGGCAATGGCCACGTTCGGATGGTTCTCTTATGCCACCGGCACTGGTATCTCAGCTAGAATTTCCATTCATGTTGAAAGATTTTGATTTCGATTTTCACTTGCGTCAACAGGTCTTCACAAGTAGGGTTTGTGTCACAAGAAGGAAAGGTATGCATAAGTGGGCTGGCTACGTCCCAGGTAGAGGCCATGGGTTATGGTCTCACTTGTCCTGCCAGGTCTTTCCACGCACAGCATACTTCCAAAGGTCTCGGTCTCTGGTCATTTCCTCGGTGAGACCTAAAGTTCGAAGGTCATTCTTCACCACCTCGTCCTAGGTTTTCCTGGGTCTACCTCTTCCACAGGTTCCCTCAATCGCCAGGGTGTGGCACTTTTTCACACAACTATCTTCATCTATTCTCGCTACATGACCATAGCAGCGCAAACGTCTCTCTTGCACACCACAACTGATGCTTCTTAGGTACAACTTTTCTCTCAAGGTACTTACACTCTGTCGAGTATGAACCCTGACATTACACATCCATCGGAGCATACTGGCTTCATTTATTGCGAGCTTACGCATATCCTCAGCAGTCATGGCCCAAGTTTCACTGCCATGTAGCATGGCTGTTTGAACACATGCGTCATAGTCTGCCTTTTATTCTGAGCGAGAGGCCTTTTGTCCCTAGCAGAGGTAAGAGCTCTCTGAACTTTGCCCAGGCTATTCTTACACTAGCAGTTACACTTTCAGCATACCCGCCCCCGCTACTGACTTGGTCACCTAGGTGGCGAAAGCTATCAACTACTTCTAGTTTTTCTCCCTGGAATGTGGTGGAAGCTGGTCTCTGAGCATTTTCAGTGTTTATTGCTCCCGAGCATCTGCCACATACAAAAACTATCTTCCC